>NC_092666.1:5617688-5977705 GCF_032118995.1 Asterias amurensis
GGAGGGGTAGAGGGTGGTTTGAATGTAACCATCATGTGCATCACTAGTGGACCAGAAGCCCCTATCAACCCAGAATGGTTAACAAGAATTGGAGAAGTCATACGAACATTAGAACAAGGTAAGGATTAAGGAGGGGTAGAGGGTGGGTGAGAATGTAACCATCATGTGCATCACTAGTGGACCAGAAGCCCCTATCAACCCTGAATGGTTAACAAGAATTGGAGAAGTCATACGAACATTACAACAAGGTAAGGATTAAGGAGGGGTAGAGGGTGGTTTGAATGTAACCATCATGTGCATCACTAGTGGACCAGAAGCCCCTATCAACCCAGAATGGTTAACAAGAACTGGAGAAGTCATACGAACCTTAGAACAAGGTAAGGATTAAAGAGGGGGTAGAGGGTGGGTGAGAATGTAGCCATCATGTGCATTACTAGTGGACCAGAAGCCCCTATCAACCCTGAATGGTTAACAAGAATTGGAGAAGTCATACGAACCTTAGAACAAGGTAAGGATTAAAGAGGGGGTAGAGGGTGGGTGAGAATGTAGCCATCATGTGCATTACTAGTGGACCAGAAGCTCCTATCAACCAAGAATAACAAGAACTGGAGAAGTTATATGAACATTAGAACAAGGTAAGGATTAAGGAGCAAGGAGGAGCCATTGTACGAGTTTGGTAAGAGATGGGCCAATCTGTGATTAGCATAATAAAAAGTTTTGGGATTGCGACTTTTAGGCTCGCTCTATTTTTTATTTTAGCTTTGAGCAAGAGAGAGAACATTTGATTTCTGTAGGCATTTCTCCACATAAAGTGTCATGGTCGAGTGGTTAAGAGCATCAAATTCATGTTCTGGTGGTTAAGCCACTTGAGTGTGGGTTTGAATCCCGGTCGTGACACTTGTGTCCTTATGCATGTACTTTACTATAATTGCTTCTCTTCACCCAGGGGTATAAATGGGTACCTGCGAAGGGTAGAGGTTGATATTGTGTATGAAAAGCCATAAGCGCCTTACAGGCAGCTCAGGGCTGTATACTCCCCAGCATGCCCAGGGAGCTGAGAAACATTAAGGGATGTTATTGGCCCTATGACCAGGGCACTAATGTAAAGCGCATTGAGACGGTTATTGTGAAATGCGCCAGATAAGAATTTGTTATTATTAGTATCATATTATTTTGTAGGGAGTATCACTCGAGAGATCACCTTATTTTTTAGATGTCATCTTCTGGATTTTGCTTTTTTAATAATTGGTGAATGCTCATGCTTTTTACATAGAGAACTGCCTTCTACCCATGTCTCTACAATAAGTTACTGAACAGTTTGGATTTTCTGACAGAGTTTTGATTAACAGTTTATTGATTGATAGATTATTGATTATTACCTTTAACTGTTGTTTTTTTTTAGGTGGTAATCCACATCAGTATATCCGACGTCTGTCACCGAATGAAGTCCAGTTGGTTAAA
The DNA here is from genome assembly GCF_032118995.1 of Asterias amurensis. Classification (NCBI taxonomy): domain Eukaryota; kingdom Metazoa; phylum Echinodermata; class Asteroidea; order Forcipulatida; family Asteriidae; genus Asterias; species Asterias amurensis. Next base: position 5,619,150 of record NC_092666.1, read on the forward strand.
GTCAACCTAACCTGGGAAGATAACGATACTTATTACTGTCGAGCCGGCCCTCTACGTAATGCTGTAGCTCTTATTGTACAAGGTGAGGTCAAAGGTTAACGGTATTAGTATATGTCATTTAGGTTAGGTCAAATTGTTACCCAATTATCATGGGTAAACAAAATAAAAATAAAAACACCCGACACAATATTCAGAAAACATTAATTAGGGCTTTTTCTGTGTCTGTAATGAGAGGAAACTATTTTTTGTATAACATAAATTTCAATTTAGGAAACACAAATTGCAAATGATGAAAAATAATACATCGTCAGTGCTATTTTAGTGTTGTGGTTTGCGGTAACAGCATGTGTGTATCTACTTGCTCGGTAGAGTTTGTTCTTTAGAGAACTATCTGGCTTTATTTTATCCGATAATCTACTCCGCGATATTGCGGAGTAATCGGATCGTTCGGAAGACTTCTCAGTTCTGAAAAGAACTGTCCTGCTTTTGAACTACTACCTGTGCGGAAGGTATACAAAATTGGCTGGGACTACTACTTTAGCTTACATGTATAGGATTGTTATTAACTGCACTACTGCAGAGTCAGTTCTTAAATACATGTACCTCTCTATAACCCATTCTTTAAATTAATTTATTTTGTGTGTTGCAGCTTTGCCATGTTTACCAGAATGCTTGAGAGGGTACTGCCTGAATGGAGAGTGTTTCTGTGAAGACGGATTCAGAGGAAATTATTGTCAGATTACTGGTAAGGTTGCATTTATCATCTTCAGTAGATCTATTGAATGTGTGAAAATTAATGCATTAAGTTTGGTCGTTGATCTGGGCCCAATTCTTAGACCTGCTTAAGCACAAAATGTAGCTATAAGCACAACCAAATTATGCTGAACAGTATAAGTTTACCAGCCACACTACCATGTTGTGTGCACGTTTTGTGCTTAAACTATTGATATGTGACAGGAGTTCAAGGCAGTGGACACCATTGGTAATTGTCAAAGACTAGTCTTCACAGTTGGTGTATCTCAACATATGCATAAAATAACTAACCTGTGAAAATTTGAGCTCAATCCGTCGTCAAAGTTGCGAGATAATAATGAAAGAAGAAACACCCTTTTCACACGAAGTTGTGTGCGTTAAGATGGTTGACTTCGAGACATCAAGTTCTACATGTAAATCTGAGGTTTCGAAATCAAATTCGTTGAAAATTACTTCAGAGGGAGCCGTTTCTCACAATGTTTTATACCATCAACCTCTCCCCATTAACCGTCACCAAGAAAGGTTTTACGCTAATGATTGTTTTGAGTAATTACCAATAGTGTCCACTGCCTTTAATGCTTAAAATACTTGATGATTGTAGTTTCAGAATGTGATCCGCCGTGTCTGAATGGAGGAGCATGTGAGAATAGGATGTGTCTTTGTCCTCGTGGGTTTAAAGGAGAACGTTGTGAACATATTCGTAAGTATCTCTCAATCATGAAGGAAGAATAACGCTTCTCAGAATCAAATTTGGAATTAACGGAAGTGTCGCGGCCAAGCGGTTAAAGCCATTATACACTTTCGGAACAGAAAAAAAAATAAAAGTTCACAGATTTACAACTAACCTACAGGGTTTACAGAAGGTAATGGTAAAAGGCTTCTCTTCAAATATTATTCCATGAAATGCTTTACTTTTTGAGAAAACATTATAACAATTATCAATTCTCGTTAGCAAGAATTACGGATTTATTGTAAGCACATTGCATGACACGGCGAAATGTGCGGATACAAGGGTGGGTTTTCCCGTTATTTTCTCCCGACTCCGATGACCCATTGAGCCTAAATTTTCCCAGGTTTGGTATTTTATATATAAGTTGTGATACACTAAGTGTGGGCCTTGGACAATACTGTTTACCGAAAGTGTCCACTGGCTTTAAGAGCACGGAATTAAAACTCTGGTGTTTCTGATCAGCAGAGTGTGGGTTCGAATCCCCAGCCGTGACACGTGTGTCCTTAAGCAAGGCACTACTAACCATTGCTTCATCCGATGGATGGGACGTAAAGCCGTTGGTCCCATGTGTTGTGTAACGCATGGAAAAGAACCCAGTGTACTTATCGAAAAGAGAAGGGGTTCGCCCAGGTGTTCCTGGTTGTGGCTGCTAAATGCGCCATAGCACCTTCTTAACCCTTAAAAGGTGCTACATAATTTGGTTTTAGAATTCATCACTTACTATAACCTATATTTCTGAAAGTTTGTATTACTCAGCGCTTTGAGTACCATGTTTGGTAGATACATGCGCTATATAAGACTTTGATATCATTATTATTATTATTATTAAATTTTGGGGCATATAACTGATATCTATGTTCATAACCACATAACATTGAGGTGAACTGTTTCTTAAAAAGCTTTTTACTATCAATCGCAACTGTAAGCTTCTTACAAAAAAGTTTTTATTTCAACTAATTTTAAGAGTGGTTTCCAAACATATACCTTCCCTTTAAGAAGTACAGTAGACCTTGATCACGGTGTGGCCATCTTGATTTTTACTCCCTTCCAACTCACTGTAACCAAAGTTAGGCTGGACGACATAATAGTCTTGTGCCATGTTTGCGAAAATGAATGTTGGCATTCATTACAGAAGAAACGGGGAACATGACCAAGATAGTGGCAGCGTGATATAGGTCTATAGAATGATTTGCTGTTTCTACAACACTGCAATACCAGATTATGTACTTTTGGGGATAGAGCTTTTTCCGCCATTGCCCCCGAACTTGTGGAACCAGCTGAATTTGTGTCTCAGGGGAACAGCAAGTATTGATGTTTTTAAATCCGGGCTAAAAACCCATTTCTTTCGAAAGGCATTTTTATAACTGTTTATTGTTCAAGTAGTTGTGTTTTTTATTATTCATTTAAGGTCTCTTGTAGCACTTATTTTCCATTCTGTAATTAATTATCGTTTCCCTGGAGTTTTAGTGAATGTCTCTTTTTACAATTTTATTGGGTCACAGCTGGTCTGTTTGTACAATCTCTTTGCAGTTTTAAATTGTGCATACTATTGTATATTTTATACCTTTCCATTGTTTATTGTTAATTTCTTTAATTGCTTGTCATTGTTCGCTTGATTTTGAACTTATTTTGATATCTTGTTGTTTTTGCTGATTGTCTAAATTTTTAATGTTTCTCTGTATTAGCGCCATGGAGCATTGTTTTCGATGGATATGGGGCTATATAAATTTTTACTATTATTATTATTATTATTTCTATTCCTCAGAATATCTGCCAGTGTCCATCGAGATCAAACCAGAACAAGATCAGATAACATACGTAGGAGAGAATTCTGCATTCTTGTGCTACACCGAAGGGACTGGGGCACCATCGGATCTAATCTGGAGAGATCCTAGTAACCGGATTGTACAGCCAGGAGTACCAGGTTAGTAACTTGTTAGTTATAGTAACCAGATCATAACCAGTTAGTTTCACTGAAAGGACTGGGGCACCATCGAATATAATCTGGAGAGATCCTAGTAACCGGATTGTGCAACCAGGAGTACCAGGTTAGTAACTTGTTAGTTATAGTAACCAGATCATAACCAGTTAGTTTCACTGAAAGGACTGGGGCACCATCGGATCTAATCTGGAGAGATCCTAGTAACCGATTGTAAAGCCAGGAGTACCAGGTTAGTAACTTGTTAGTTATAGTAACCAGATCATAACCAGTTAGTTTCACTGAAAGGACTGGGGCACCATCGGATCTAATCTGGAGAGATCCTAGTAACCGATTGTACAGCCAGGAGTACCAGGTTAGTAACTTGTTAGTTATAGTAACCAGATCATAACCAGTTAGTTTCACTGAAAGGACTGGGGCACCATCGGATCTAATCTGGAGAGATCCTAGTAACCGGATTGTACAGCCAGGAGTACCAGGTTAGTAACTTGTTAGTTATAGTAACCAGATCATAACCAGTTAGTTTCACTGAAGGGACTGGGGCACCATCGAATATAATCTGGAGAGATCCTAGTAACCGGATTGTGCAACCAAGAGTACCAGGTTAGTAACTTAGTAGTTATAGATCATAACTATAGACAGTAACAAGTTAAACTATCTAGTAACCAGATAAACTATCTAGTAACCAGATAGTACAGCCAGGAGTACCAGGTATTTAACCAGTTAGTCCAAACCCAGTTTTGTAAAGCTGTTAAGCAGAAAATACTGCTTAGCAAGTTTCCTTCCTAAGCAAAAAAGGATGGGGCACCAGTTGCACAATAATGTAAACTTTAGCTGCATGGTTACCAGTGTCTGCTCACAGCTATATTTTTCTGTGCTTAGCAATTTTTTGCCTTGCAAGCCTTTTTGTAGGCATGATATAAATATACTGTCGAAGATGGTGTAGAGAAAGTGTTTGCAGTGGTAAATACAGCTGGATGGTTTTTAAAGGATCCAGGTAATTGTCCACAGATTTACATTAAACTTACAGGGGTTGGAGATAATGATAGTAGAAAGCTTCCCTTCAAATATTACTTACTGATGTGCTGTTTTTACATGCTAAACCTGGGAAGAAAATTATTTTTGTGACATTGCTTGTCTCATTTCTCAAAAACTACAACACCTCAGTAAGTAATTTAAGGGAGGCTTTCTACCAGCATTATCTTCAAACTATGTAAGTTTAATGTAAATGTGTGGACATTGTGTTATAGACCCTTTAAGAAAGTTTCTATTTATAGTTTACCACCGATTTGATTTTCATTGTAGATGGTGTTGAGAGGGTGTATGTAGAGTTAATCAATGAAACATCAAGTCGTCTTAAGATCAATTTACTATCAGAGGAAGATGCTGGGCTCTATACCTGCGCTGCCGGGCCGCTCAACAGCTCCATTATCATCACTCTCTATGGTAACGTCCTTACTACACTATTATAATAATAATATAAATTTATACAGCGCTTAAAGGAACCCGTTGCCTTGGATTGGTCGAGTTGGTCTTTGAAAAGTGTTTTTAACCGTTTGTTATAAAATGCACATGATTAGAAAGATATTTTAAAAGTAGAGTATAATGATCCACACAAGTATCACGCGAAAGTGCGTGGTTTTCCTTCTACCTCGTCGACAAATACGGTCGATCTTTATGGGAGTCAAATTTTTGACTCCCATAAATGGCCGACGGTATTAGTTCGCAAAGTAAAAAGGAAAACCACGCAATTTCGAGGCTAATGTGTACGGATCATTGTATTCTACTTTTAAAACATCTTCCTAACCATATGCATTTTATGAACGCTTATGGTTACAAACGCTTTTCAAAGACCAACTCGAACGAGCCGAGGTAACGTGTTCCTTTAATACTACGTTTCTAAGCTCATGGTGCTGGTGTCCTGGTGAAGACTATAGCAAACCCGGGCAACAGCACCAAATACAAAGAACAATGGGTCTAAACAAACTAGGCAAAACAAAAGCAGAAATAGACATGAGAAATAAACACAATTTATAATTAATAACAAGCTGCAGAATGGGGTAACTACAAAGATTCGAACAAGTGAGTCTTCAACAAGGTTTAAAATGCTTGTACATGTATGGAAGAAGCATTTTAAATTTTGGAAGAGAGAGTGTTCCATAATTCAGAAGCTGCAACAGAGAAAGCTCTGTCACCGTTGCGTGTCCCGTTACGCAAGCAAACACATGAATGTGAACGTCAGAAAGTTGTGTTGTTAAAATCTCACGTTTTTAGCATACGTGAAGTTACCATTTTTCACGTTAGGTACGTACATGCAGACATCTTACGTGAGCATGAAATAAGCCCAAAGTGATGGCGTCACCTCAAAACAACACAATATTTTGACGTTCACGTTAACGTGTTTGCTCGCGTATCTAAAGCTAAAACCTCCCTACTCTTACAATAATTTAGTCTATACTTTTTTTAATAAGATATTGCATAACATCACAAGGTCGGATGGCCACTTTACGATGAGGGCTACACTCAACTGATTTGAGCTGTTGACCAAAATCAACTGCCACCTACTCATGGTGTTGAAACAGGGTTACCCTCTTCACAGTCCATAAGGATGTAGGCAAGGGTATCATCCGCTAGGAGCCTGGCTGGTAGAGCAGAACGCACTACTTTCATAACTTAATTGATTACTTCACTAATGTTCTGGCTCCATATATTAAAGTATTGCACAATTCTAAATTAAAGGTAATATCACTCTTCCCCTTTTGAAAGCCGATTTTTCTTGCTTTTGTCCCCAGAACATCCATGTCCGCTGATGTGTGCCAATGAAGGAACCTGTGTCAAAGGTCGTTGTCAATGCCCGCAGGAGTTCAGGGGGAAATATTGTGAAATCAGAGGTTTGTACATGTATCTGTAATGTTTGGTTTGTGGTAACACAATGTGGATGTCTACTTGCTTGGTAGATTATGTTCTTTTGAGAACTTGTTTTGCATAAATCCAAGAGTTATGAAAGTAAAAGGTGGAAAAGTGTTGAGATGTGCCCCCCTTTCATCATATCAAAAGTTGATAAGAATTGGACAGTGCAATCTCCATAAAATATAAGATGTTATGTTTCCTTCCATTGAGCTGTGTACAAATCTTGCCTGCAGGAAGTCCAGGCTCTGTGGCTCTTTTGTGAACATGTGATGTCACTGCTCATATCGTCTATAAACGGATTGAACATGATGTCACCGTTCAAATATCTGCCCTGCGACGTGGCGTCTGTGCGCAGGTGTGTGCATGTGTGCGTGCATTTGCCGTATAAATCAAACCGGGAATGTTGCGTGCTGCGTGCTTCATAGATGTACGCGGTTGGACGCGCATATGGTTTTCCCTACAAGATGGTGACTTTCATAGCAAAACAGAGGTTAATCAATACAGTCTATAGAGTCAACTGATTTCAAGTTATATAATAAATGTATGTGTTTTTGTTTATTTGATCTAGTGAGCCGTACTGGATCTATTGCCATTGTGCCCAACATCAAACATAATCCAATGGTGGGTGAGGATTTAGAATTCTTGTGTCTGACATCTGGTAGATACCCATCTAGAAATCCTGTATGGAGATATCCAGATACTTCAGTCATCAGATCAGTGGACAAAGGTAAGCCATAGAGTTATATATAAGAACTATAGAGGGCGCACTGGCCGTTACGCGCGGCCCGGCATGCGCGTGCGGCCATTTTGTAAGTTGACAAAACAGCATCGCATAGCGTTCCATAAACACAAATTCCAACGTATACTTCACATTCAACGCGCGTACAGAGTGGCGCGTGTCTCCTTGCGGTCCCGTCGCCTTTGTGCGAGCAGTATCATCAGCGCCTTCTAGTTCTTATATAAAACTCTATGGGGTAAGCACACTTTGAGGACATTATGGCATTTTAGCCCTTTATAAAGATGGTTTTGTTATTATTGTAAGGTAGGTATCTTAGTAGATCCTCAAGCAATATCATTTGAGGCATTTATTAAAGCCATTGGACCCTTTCGGTAAACAGTATTGTCCAAGGCCCACACTTCGTGTATCACAACTTCTATATAAAATAACAAACCTGTGAAAATTTAGGCTCAATCGGTCATTGGAGTCGGGAGAAAATAACGGGAAAACCCACCCTTGTATCCGCACGTTTCCCGTGTCATGACATGTGTTTAAAATAAATCCGTAATTCTCGATACCGAGAATTGATATTGTTTTACTGTTTTCTCAAAAAGTAAAGCATTTCATGGAATAATATTTCAAGAGAAGTCTTTCACCACTACCTTCTGTAAACCCTGTAAGTTATTTGTAAGTCTGTGAACTTTTTTGTTTTGTTTCTGTACCGAAAGGGTCCAATGGCTTTAAAGGGTCTGGGTACTTTTGACTCAATGTCCACATATGTACATTAAAATTGAACCGTTTGAAGATAATGATAGTAGATAGCTTCCCTTAAAAGCAGTGGACACCATTGGTAATTACTCAAAATAATTATTAGCATAAAACCTTACTTGGTAACATGTAATGGGGAGAGGTTGATAGTATAAAAAATTGTGAGAAACGGCTCCCTCTGAAGTCACATAGTTTTCGAGAAAGAAGTAATTTTCACTGAATTTTATTTTGAGACCTCAGAATTAGAATTGGAGGTTACAAAATCAATCATATGAAAGCACACAACTTGGTGTGACAAGGGCGTTTTTTCTTTTATTATTATCTTGCAACTTGGACGACCAATTGAGCTCAAATTTTCACAGGTTTGTTATTTCATGCATATGTTGAGATACACCAAGTTAGAAGACTGGTCTTTGACAATTACTAATAGTGTCCAGTGTCTTAAAATATTTTATTTTAAATATGTAAAAATGTATATTTATTATTATTATTATTATTACTTTTTTCTATCTGCATAGGATCCACTAATGACCGAGTTTACACCCAGCGCAACCCACCCTTTGAGAATACACTTGTTATCCATAACTTCACTGAGGCAGATGTTGGGACGTATCAATGCAGAGCTGGGCCACTCACTACATCCTTTACTCTGGTCCTTGCAGGTAAATCAGATTGTTACAATCCAAATTAAAAACATAAATTTGTTCAATTCAATTCAATTCAATATACATTTGTTTCCACAAAACATTTCCACAATATTATAGTAATACACGTTCATGTTTGTTGTGACATCATTTAGCCTTGGAGAAGGACTCTGCTAGGGTCGAAACGTCAGGCCATTAAACTATTTTTTGTATTTATAATTTCAGAACGGATCTGTGACCCGCCATGTTTCAATGGAGGAACATGTGAGAAATCTCAATGTGTTTGTCCCAATGGTTACACTGGGAACTACTGTCAGATACTTGGTAAGTTATCATTCTGAAGACGATCAGAGCATACTGATCGAAACTTCAGTTGTCAACCACCGGTTCTGTTTTAAAGCCATTGGACCCTTTCGGTAAACAGTATTGTCCAAGGCCCACACTTCGTGTACCACAACTTCTATATCAAATAACAGACCTGTGAAAATTTAGGCTCAATCGGTCATCGGAGTCGGGAGAAAATAACGGGAAAACCCACCCTTGTTTCCGCGCGTTTCGCCGTTTCATGACATGTGTTTAAAATAAATCAGTAATTCTCGTTAACGAGAATTGATATTGTTTTGCTGTTTTCTCAAAAAGTAAAGCATTTCATGGAATAATATTTCAAGAAAAGTCTTTCACCATTTCCTTCTGTAAACCCTGTAAGTTATTTGTAATTCTGTGAACTTTTTGTTTTTTTCCTGAACCGAAAGTGTCAAATGGATTTAAAACAAACACTACTCGAAAGCAATTTGCACATAGTGCTACTGAAAGCCTCACCAGGGCCACATGTCATGGCTCTGTGTTTACAGTAAGCACAGAATCAGTGCTTACAGAAGCAGGGAATTCTGTGCTTACGGCAAGCGTATATCACAGGGAATCGTGATCGTAAGCGCAGAATTCGGCGGTAAAAGCAGAGCCATGAAATTGGGCTCTGATTATTTGGATAAATGTTGAGTCGGATAAATGTTTGTCATCTTAATTAACTCATGCTGAAAATACGCCCAAATGAACCAAAACATCCCATACCAAAATGGACAGACCCACTGTTCTCAGAATGATGTCATCGGATGTTTTTGGATGTTTATGAATTTTGCTCCGGAAGGTTATCAAATACAAGGGCAATTTACACCATTTTAAAGTAAGGTTAGAGACTTAAATATATTTTGTTTTCTCACTCACACGAGGACCTATTGGAAAATGAGTAAATCTCAAATTTCCATTCTTCTCTATATGAAAGCTGATATGAGAGAATGCGATAGTCAACCAAAATTGATCATTAATTTTGGTTTTACCTTTGCTCTAACGTGTATTAGCATTGTATGTATACTCAGTACCTGAGTTTGTGAACAAAAAATAACTGGCATTCTACCCGGGTGGGATTCAAACTTGATCACTCGTTGCTCAGTTTTGTCACTTTGTCTCCAGTGAATATCGGTTTCAGTGTTTAGGTAATTTAGTATAGTGGTTTCTTAAAATTAAAGAATGATGTGATCAGGGCACAATTTCATTAAGCTGTTGAGCAGAAAATTCTGCTTCGCAAACTTCTTTGCATAGCAAAAAATTACCGGAGTACCAGTCGCAGCATAGGTAATTGTTTGAGGTTCTTGCTGGTAACCTATTTTCGCTAAGCAAAAGTTGTTTGTGCTAAGCAAGTTGCAGGCATTTTCGAAATTAGGCTCTTGAGCATTTTTTGCTAAGACTCTCCTTTGCACAAATACTTGGTTGTTATATCCTTACTGATTATTTTGACTGTGGTCTTTTTTTTTTGCAGATTGTGAGCCACCATGTCTGAATGGTGGAGAATGCGTAGACGACGTTTGTAAATGTCCGCCAGGTTGGTCCGGTATAGACTGTGCAGTGGAAGAGAGCGTTGTTTTACAAATAACCAGAACTACAGACTTTGAGCCTACCATTGGAAGTACTGTGGTGTATTTGTGTTATACAAATGATAGTACCACAACAGAGTCACCTGTATGGACCAATCCTGACGATCATCAGCTACTAGTGGGAGACCCAGGTCAGTCTGGAAATTTCAAGAACATTTCTGAAAAGGAATAACATCTAATTGAGCAGAAAAAAAAAAGAAAAATAAAACTTGTCACGTTCATGAGTTAACACTTTTTACCGGTCATAAACGAAGGTTTATTAATTATACACACCCATGTGACGCGATCTCCACCAATAGGAATAGCGAAACTTTCTGAGGTATTCATGAATGTATGTGAAGGTACCTTGAGCGCGCATATGCACGCTATGTAAGAAGCCACTTTTAATATTATTATTATAATTATTAGTTTTATTATTATTTGGGACTAATCTATTGTCATCGGTTTCCAAGGTGATGGAACGCGTATCTTTGTTGAGAACTTATCTCCAACTGCAAGTCAACTGGTAATCACTAGCCTACAAGAAGAAGACATAGGAACGTACACCTGCTCAGGTGGTCCCCTGGTGGCCTCGGTTATTATTACCATGAATCGTAAGTACATATCAATCAATCAATCAATCAATCAATCAATCAATCACTCTATCAATCAGTCAATCAATCAATCAATCAATCAATCAATCCATCAGTCAGTCAATCAATCAAACAGTCAATCAGTCAATCAATCAAGCAATCAGTCAATCAATCAATCAATCGTAACATTTATATGGCGCCATATTCGAACGACCATTGCTCACGTTAAGAGCTGAGATTTGAATGACATCTAAAAAGTCTGTGTTGTAGGTGATTGTCTGATGTTAAAAAATAAATAAAAAATATCAATAAACCCAAATGGCTTGATTTTTTCCACAGCATCTGAAAACTCTTGTAGTGGAGATTGTATGAATGGTGGAGTGTGTAACGATGGAATCTGCCTCTGTCCACCGGCCTACACTGGACAGTTCTGTCAACTTGTTGGTAGGTAGTCTCTCATATAAATCATTTCATGTTTGATTTGATTGACTTCTGTATATTCCTTAAAGGCAGTGGACACTATTGGTAATTACTCAAAATAATTATTAGCGTAAAACCTTACTTGGTAACGAGTAATGGAGAGAGGTTGATGGTATAAAACATTGTGAGGAGTGGCTCCCTCTGAAGTGCCATAGTTTCGAGAAAGAAGTTATTTTCCACGATTTGATTTCGAGACCTCAGATTTAGAACTTGAGGTCTCGAAATCAACCATCTAAGCGCACACAACTTTGTGTGACAAGGGTGTTTTTTTCTTTCATATTATCTCGCAAGTTCGATGATCGATTCAGCTCAAATGTTCACAGGTTTGTTATTTTATGCATATGTTGAGATACACCAACTGTGAAGGCTAGTCTTTGACAATTACCAATAGTGTCTACTGCCTTTAAATACTGTTACAGTTTGAGTTGCGATTTAATGTGATAACAATGCAAACGTCTCACAGGTTCTTCATTGTGGTGTGTTGTGGCTGATGAGCAGTTATAAGAGCACCAGACTCAAGCTCTGGTGTTTCCAAAACAGCAGCGTGTGAGTTTGGGTCCTGGTTGTGACACTTGTGTCGTTAAGCAAGACACTTAACCGCAATTGCTTCGTCCTTCGGATGGGACGTAAAGCTGTTGGTTTTGTGTATTTTTAACGCACACAAAAGAACCCATTGCACTGATCAAAAAGTGAAAGGAAGTATTGTATGAAGCTTTGCATGGTGAGGAGAAACAAGAAGAAACTATAAATAAATAGTGAACTTGCGGGTACTACCATGTGTAAATCTCTTAGGGTGAGTGTCGGTTCAGAAAAGAGCCGGTTTGGTCTCGACGTTTCGAACAGTATACTCTGCTCGTCTTCAGGGAGGGGGTTCGCCCTGGTGTTCCTGGTTTGATTGGCATAATATTGCGCCACAGCACCTTGTAAACCATTACATGACGCTATGTAAAGGAATTTGTCTCGTACTTCAGTTGGCTCAGTTGGATACCTCAGTTGGCTTGCCTGTTGTCCCCAACCCTTGGTTCTGTGCCTTTAATGTGACTTGCTGTGCAATTAGTTGTTTTATCTAATTTGTCACTGGCACTAGCCCGTGAGCCCTTTTAATGTATAAAAACAAATCGTAATTCTAAATGGGTTTTTTTGTAATTTTTTAAAATTTCAATTTTTTTTATGAATCTCTGTATTTCAAACTCAGTTCAGCTTGTAGCTGCGATGTTTGAATGTGTTTTAATAAACCAATAATAATATTTTAAAAAAGGGAAATACTGAATGGTGAAGCACCTTGAGCTCCGCTGAGTGACGGATATGAAAACTTTATAAGAAGCCACTATAGACTGTGCAAGTCTCGCGAGAAATTGAACTTCCGGGACCATTGTGGTCCCAACCTAATGGAGTTTTACGTTGGGGAGATTTTGTTCTGTCAATAATTTTAGTTTAACATAAGTTATGACTCTAAAGAGTGAATATGTTCTTGGGAATGTAAAAATAAGTGATTAAAAACAGAAAAGTGAAATCAATTCAACAAATTAACGAAGAAAACTAAAGAAAAAAACTTGACCTCCAGTTTCCGGTTTACTCTAAACAATTAAGAATATTACCCAATTGACGTTCCCATTATCGCTGAACCTATGTGATGATCGCACCAATTGGACGTGATTCACAAACGGGGTTTGTTAGAAAAACCATCCAGGTCGATGTCGAACAGCGATCCTCGTCCCGATAAATGTATAATATTTACGTTAATTTAAACAAAACAATTATTATGTACACGAATTAAAATAATAATTATACAAAAAGTACGTTAAAAATAATAATCTTTAAGAATTTTTTAACAAATAACAATTTCAATACAATTTGGTTTTGTACAAAAATATACTTTTTTTCGAATTAAGTTCTCGTTTTCGCTACGTGCGAGACTTGCACAGTCTATTATTGATATTATTATTGTTAGTCGGTTATTAATGGCACCATACGCCTCTCTTAATACTTATGCATGACGTCATAATTCTTACCAAAATGAGGCTATGGGCGCACAGTCCCCATCACTTGCAGTGGCTGCGCCCATCAACCTCATTTTGAGTTAGCATTGTGACGTACATGTACCTCATGCATAAATATTAAGAGAGGCGTATACAGGTAAACACTCTGAAAGTGAAGGTGTATAATCGAAAGATTTGTGACTGAGAAGAATTTGTGATTTGATTTGATTTATTTTAGATCTTGAATGTCGCTACCCATGTGAGAACGGTGGATCTTGTGTCAGTGGTATCTGTCTCTGTATGGCGGAGTTTGAAGGAGTCTCTTGTGAAATCAAAAGTAAGATTTTTTGTACAAACAAAAAATTTGCATATTTTCCTGACCACCCGAATTTGAGAAATGTTGGGCTATGAAAACACTTTAGAATTTTGTTGACACTGTTGTCGTGTGCTGGCAAGATCCATTTGTTGACGTTGTTTACAGACTGAATTCAATTGTTGACGTTGTTGTTATTTACAGTTGGGATTAATTTGTTGGTATTTCTGTTACAAAGAGACTTGACATTGTTGTTATTTACAGACTTTGTTAATTTCTTGACATTGTTGTAAATTAGAGACTTGATTAAATTCTTGACAGTGTTGTTGTTTACAGACTGAATTCATTTGTTGACATTGTTGTTAATTTGACATTGTTGTTATTTACAGACTTTGTTAATTTCTTGACATTGTTGTAAATTAGAGACTTGATTAAATTCTTGACAGTGTTGTTGTTTACAGACTGAATTCATTTGTTGACATTGTTGTTAATTTGACATTGTTGTTATTTACAGACTTTGTTAATTTCTTGACATTGTTGTAAATTAGAGACTTGATTAAATTCTTGACAGTGTTGTTGTTTACAGACTGAATTCATTTGTTGACATTGTTGTTAATTTGACATTGTTGTTATTTACAGACTTGATTAATTTTTTGACATTGTTGTTAATTAGAGACTTGGTTAATTTCTTGACAGTGTTGTTGTTTACAGACATTGTTGTTGTTTACAGACTTTGTTAATTTCTTTGACACTGTTGTTAATTAGAGACTTGATTAATTTCTTGACAGTGTTGTTGTTTACAGACATTGTTGTTGTTTACAGACTTTGTTAATTTCTTTACACTGTTGTTAATTAGAGACTTGATAAATTTCTTGACAGTGTTGTTGTTTACAGACATTGTTGTTGTTTACAGACTTTGTTAATTTCTTGACATTGTTGTTTACAGGAAATTTATTTGTTGACATTAATGTTATTTGCAGTTGGGATTAATTTGTTGATATTGTTGTTATTTAAAGACTTGATAAATTTGATGACATTGTTGTTATTTACAGACAAGATTAATTTGTTGACATTGTTTTTATTTACACACAAAATTAACTTGTTTACCATGTTGACATTGTTGTTATTTACAGACAAGATTAATTTCTTGTAGTGTTATTATTTACAGACATGGTTCATTTCTTGGTTCATTATTTGCAGCTGAGATTAATTTGTTGACATTAATATTATTTACAGACTTGATAAAATTGTTGACGTTATTGTTTACAGAGAGAGGTTGTGCCCAGGAGTGTCAGAATGGTGGAATCTGTTTGACTGGTTTGTGCCGATGTCAACCTGGCTTCACCGGAGACTTCTGTGAAAATAGACGTAAATACTCTCTTTGTTTTTTACCCCTTGGATTTGTTTGCTCTCTTTCTAAGATAATTTCCCTTCAGATTACAGAAACTAAAAGAAAAATCTGAATAACCTAGTTTTAAATTTTGTTTATTTGTGGCTTTAAAGGCAGTGGACACTATTGGTAATTACTTTGAATAACTATTAGCATAAAACCTCACTTGGTATTGAGTAATGGGGAGAGGTTGGTGGTATAAAACATTGTGAGAAACAGCTCCCTCTGAAGTGACGTAGTTTTCGAGAAAGAAGTAATTTTCCACGAATTTGATTTTGAGACCTCAAGTTTAGAAGTTGAGGTCTCGAAATCAACCATCTGAAAGCACACAACTTCGTGGGACAATGTTTTTCTTTTCTTTCATTATTATCTCGCAACTTTGACGACCGATTGAGCTCAAATTTTCACAGGTTGGTTATTTTATGTATGTTGAAGACTGGTCTTTGACAATTACCAATAGTGTCCACTGTCTTTTACTTAAAGAAAAATTGTAACCTTTTCACTGTTTTCGTTTGTTTTCATTGCTGCTTTATATGAATATAATATTTATAACATTTACGCTAATGCAGTGTATGGATTGATTTTGAAATAATTTGTTTCTAACCCTTTTGAAGATTGAAACTCAGCAACCCCAATCCTGTTTTTACAATGTTACCCTGTTGGATTGTTCACCCTTTTATTACAGTGTCTGTCACCCTATATATCCCCCTACAGGGTTTGTTCACCCTTGTATCACAGTGTCTATCACCCTATTTATTCCACTTACAGCTATACAGTGTGAACCACCCTGTCTGAATGGTGGTGTATGTGTTCGTGGTCAGTGTTATTGTGCGGATGGATTTGAAGGCAACTCATGTGAACTAATAGGTAGGATATCATAACCTGGTATAGCGACATATTTGTAGGATTTGAAGATACTGCATTAATTTAAAAAGAGAAGTTGACATTTTCATTGCAAGGTTTGTTTTTAATGTAAGTGTGAGTTTGCTGTGTGTTCCTATGCAGTGAATTTGACAATGAGTTGTTTATTAAATTGTATGAAGTTTCTTTTAACAAGGAGAAGTTAGCAGTAACACCATGTGAAGATATCTTTTAAGATAATGTTGGTTCTAAAAAGAACCGGTGGTTGACAACTCAACTTTTTTGATCAGAATGCTCTGATCGTTTTCAGAAGTTTCTTTTTATGCTATTGAAGTTTTTTTTGTTTTTTTTTCTGATGCAAGTTCGCCTCAAACAAGGCTAAAAGCCACTCTAGTTAAAGCCATTATACACTTTCGGCAGAGAAAAAAAAAAGTTCACAGATTTACAAATAACTTACAGGGTTAAAAGAAGGTAATGGTGAAAGACTTCTCTTGAAATATTATTCCATGAAATGCTTTACTTTGCGAGAAAACATTGAAACAATATCAATTCTCGATGTCGAGAAATACGTATTTATTTGAAACACATGTCATGACACGGCGAAACAAGGGTGGGTTTTCCCTGTTATTTTCTTCCGACTCCGATGACCGATTGAGCCTAAATTTTCACAGGTTTTTTATTTTATTTATAAGTTGTGATCGATACACGAAGTGTGGGCCTTTGGACAATACTGTTTACCGAAAGTGTCCAATGGCTTTAAGGGGCTAAAAAAAGAAAATGATTAAACATGAAAACAACTCAGGAAAGCTGGAGGCAGGAATTGATATCCTCCAGATTGTAGGATGGGGGGAAGCATCCGCAGAGCAAGGAGTCACAAAGAGATGCAGTACGTGGAATAAAGCTGTTGGAATGACTCCTTGGTCTACACCTCAGCAAATCAAGAGTGTATGGGTGAGAAGAAGCAGAAAGTCTGGTTCCATGCTCATGATGATGACTAAAATAAACAATTTTGTTTCTATTTGTAGTTGGATCGTCACCTCAGATTATAATCAATCCATTCGCTGGTCAGGTCTTAGCGTTAGGGGAAGACGCAAACTTCCTTTGTAGACTACGTAGTATCGATCTTGAACCAGGAACTGTACCACTCTGGGTAGGACCGGATGGAGCTACCATCGGCACAATTGGCTTTGGTAAATATCTACAGTTTTTGTTTTTTTCACTTAGTTTCTTATTTTATTATAGGTTTGATAACAATATTACCCAGTCAGTTTTACTTGTGGTTTGTTATTTGATACTGTTGTACTCCCTCGGTTGAATGTAGTTGTATTGTTTTGAATTCGCCTTTGTTTCCTTTTTAATTGTGTCACCCTTTTTTTTTTTCTCCTTTTTTTAATGCTGCTTTCCCAATTCATGTTTGTCAATTTTTCTAAAGAGATATTTTTAATATTGTATTTAAGGAATTATACGTGTACATATATTTTTAATGTAATTTTATTGTAAACCAAATTTTTTCAGTCTGTGACTTTTCATTTGGTGACGTATTTTTAAAATAAACCAATTTTGAAAGTATCTGAAGTAAAGCTTTTGTGCTATTATATTATTATTTGTGTGAAGAAACAACACTTTAATTATTTGTTGTTGTTGTTATTGTTTTCCTACCAAGGTGGTGATCTACACAAATACATCGAGGTTCTGTCCGAGTCTGTGGTCAATCTCCTTATCAATGATTTCAGGTTGGAGGACGCAGGGAACTATACCTGCATTGCTGGACCATTGTCAAGAACTGTGTCTCTCATCTCACTACGTAAGAAAACTCAATCAAAAACACAATCTACCTACCGTCTCAGGGGTTCTCAAGATCCCACATTGTTATCTCACCCATCTAGGAAGTCTAGGGTAACTTTAGGTGATCGGGCATTTCTAAACGCCGCTCCAAATCTTTGGAATAATCTCCCACCTTGCATCAGACAGTCTTCTTCATTTAATTTATTTAAATCAAAGTTAAAAACCCATTTGTTTACTTCGCCCATTAGATTAATTCTTGCTCTGTTTGTGTATTTGGTTTTTTTTTTCGTTTTTTTTCTCTGCATTTTTTTTTATTCCTTGTGATGCGCAGTAGTGTATATTTATATGGTAACTGCGCAGTATAAGTGTCCGTTTTATTTGTTGATAATTATCAATTTGTGTAAGTAAATTTTTTACACAGTTGTTTTTTTTTTTAGCGTGCATCCTTCCTTTTCAAGCTCCGTAGGGACGTGTTTCCTCTCAAATCAATCAGTACAGGGCCCAATTTCATAGAGCTGCTAAGCACAGCAATTTGCTTAGCATGACATTTCTTTCTTGACAAAAACAGAATTACCAACAAAATTTCCACGTGATTTTCAGGATAAGCAAACAACAGCTGAATACCAGTAACAAGCAATATGCAACAAACGGAAATTTGATCGGTAATCCTGTTTTTATCAAGGAATAAATTTCATGCTGAGCAAATTTTTTGCTTAGCAGCTCTATGAAATTGGGCCAAGGTTGCACCATTATTGTCACTGGTATTTGAGTCAGTCAAATTGCCTGTTGAGCAAAATAATTTGGGGTTTAGTTAATTTCTTTACTTATAAAGGCACATTTGGTAATTACTCAAAATATATATAAGATAAAACTTACTTGGTAACAAGCAACGGAGAGCTGTTGATAGTATAAAATACTGTGAGAAATGACTCCCTCTGAAATAAAGTAGTTAAAGAGGTAGTTTCTCATTCAAATATTTGAATCTGAGAAAGACCTCAAGCCTGAAGCCTTTCGCAGGCATCTGAAAGCACACAAATTTATGCAACAAGGGTGTTTTTTCTATCATTCTTCTTGCAACTTAGACGACCAGTTGAGTCCAAATTTTCACAGATTTGTTATTTTTATGCATATGTTGGGATACACCAAGTGAGAATACTGGTCTTTAACATTTACCAAATGTGTCCAGTGCCTTGAAGTAACTGTAAGAATCTGTGATAGGGTTGTACACGATTCCACTTAAGGGTGATGCAGAGTTTGGATATTGATAAAGTGTGGAATTTTTTTTACCTACAGCTGAGGATTGTCAAGGGCTGTGTCTGAACGGTGGATTCTGTGATCGAGGAATCTGTGAATGTCCGGAGGGATTCGAAGGCGAATATTGTGAATTCTCATGTAAGTTGAACATTGTGAACTTGGGAGTGATCCGTGGCTATATAGCAGTTACAAATTGAATAGGCCTTTGCGTATTGACCAATCACAACCCTGATTGCGCACCCAAGGTCCGACAAATAAAGTCTGACATGCATGCGCAAATGCTTGGCGTGCGCGGCAGAGTTGTGCAGAATGGCATTGGGAGAGGCTCACATGTCCTTGCTCAAAACTGCGTCGTGGCCGAAGCCTAATGGATCGGTCTATTGCTTCTTGCCTGGCACCCCTGAACAAATATAGTGACTATAATTGACCCCTTGCACGCGCATCACATGCGGCGACCAATGCCACTCTCACCATGTTGGTGGGCAGTTAGGTTTATGTGTATTAACGCCGCGTCTCCTAAAATGCACACTTTACTGCATAACGCGCAGCATAGAGTTATATATAAAAACGCACAGTGAAATTGCCCACCAGTATGACGCATTCAAGATTTTTCTGATGATGACGTCAGGTGAAATGGGTCAATAGGAGACAACCAACATTAGGGCTGGATAGCTCAGTTGATAGAGCACCAGTTCAAGTTCCACTCTAGTGAATTTGTCTACATGTATGTTCAACCCAAAGTTATTCTTCTAATTGATTCTCCTTGTTCCTACTTTGCAGTTGGTGGGGGTCTGTGTAGTCCAGCCTGTAAGAATGGAGCTACATGTGAGCAGGGTGTGTGTCTATGTGCACTCGGATTCACTGGAGAGAATTGTGGTATAGGTGAGTTATAGGTCTGTTATTGTGGGTGGGTGGGGGTCTGTGTAGTCCAGCCTGTGAGAATGGAGCTACATGTGAGCAGGGTGTGTGTCTATGTGCACTCGGATTCACTGGAGAGAATTGTGGTATAGGTGAGTTATAGGTCTGTTGTTGTGGGTGGGTGGGGGTCTGTGTAGTCCAGCCTGTGAGAATGGAGCTACATGTGAGCAGGGTGTGTGTCTATGTGCACTCGGATTCACTGGAGAGAATTGTGGTATAGGTGAGTTATAGGTCTGTTATTGTGGGTGGGTGGGGGTCTGTGTAGTCCAGCCTGTGAGAATGGAGCTACATGTGAGCAGGGTGTGTGTCTATGTGCACTCGGATTCACTGGAGAGAATTGTGGTATAGGTGAGTGATACATATAGGTCTGTTATTGTGGGTGGGTGGGGGTCTGTGTAGTCCAGCCTGTGAGAATGAAGCTACATGTGAGCAGGGTGTGTGTCTAAGTGCACTTGGATTCACTGGAGAGAATTGTGGTATAGGTGAGTTATAGGTCTGTTATTGTGGGTGGGTGGGGGTCTGTGTAGTCCAGCCTGTAAGAATGGAGCTACATGTGAGCAGGGTGTGTGTCTATGCGCACTCGGATTCACTGGAGAGAATTGTGGTATAGGTGAGTTATAGGTCTGTTATTGTGGGTGGGTGGGGGTCTGTGTAGTCCAGCCTGTAAGAATGGAGCTACATGTGAGCAGGGTGTGTGTCTATGCGCACTCGGATTCACTGGAGAGAATTGTGGTATAGGTGAGTTATAGGTCTGTTATTGTGGGTGGGTGGGGGTCTGTGTAGTCCAGCCTGTAAGAATGGAGCTACATGTGAGCAGGGTGTGTGTCTATGTGCACTCGGATTCACTGGAGAGAATTGTGGTATAGGTGAGTTATAGGTCTGTTGTTGTGGGTGGGTGGGGGTCTGTGTAGTCCAGCCTGTGAGAATGAAGCTACATGTGAGCAGGGTGTGTGTCTATGTGCACTCGGATTCACTGGAGAGAATTGTGGTATAGGTGAGTTATAGGTCTGTTGTTGTGGGTGGGTGGGGGTCTGTGTAGTCCAGCCTGTGAGAATGGAGCTACATGTGAGCAGGGTGTGTGTCTATGTGCACTCGGATTCACTGGAGAGAATTGTGGTATAGGTGAGTTATAGGTCTGTTGTTGTGGGTGGGTGGGGGTCTGTGTAGTCCAGCCTGTGAGAATGAAGCTACATGTGAGCAGGGTGTGTGTCTATGTGCACTCGGATTCACTGGAGAGAATTGTGGTATAGGTGAGTTATAGGTCTGTTACTTGGTAAAGGGTTAGAGTGGCATGCTGTGGTTCAGTCTAAGGGCCATGTCAGTGATGTAGTTTTCAAGAAAGAAGTAATTTTCCACGAATTTGATTTCGAGACCTCAGAATTAGATTTTGAGGTCTCAAAATCAAGCATCTGAAAGCACACAACTTTGTGTGACAAGGGTGTTTTTCTTTCATTATTATCTCGCAACTTTGACGACCAATCAATCGAGTTAGTTCTTTTATGCATACATGCATATTGAGATACACCACGTGAGAAGACTGGTCTTTGACGATTACCGATAGTGTCCTGAGTCTTTCAGATGTGTTCATAGTTTGCCAATATAATAGAAAAGTTTCGCAAGCGTACGTATACAGATACGGATAATGGTATGTCGACACTTTGTGTATTCACGTGACGCGTATCCGCGACTATCGTATTTTGCATACACGTTAGCAACGGATACGGGAGCTCATACACGTCGTAGAAAAACGGATACTGTTTTGCAGACTTTTAGTTGTATTTTTGTCTAAGATCAAAAACATTTCCCATGGAATCGCTTTCACTGGTATCGTGCTCGATATAAATAGAAAATTGCTATATAGAAGAGTTTGCGGTAACACCATGTAATAACAATCTCTAAATGAGTTGGGGTGGTTCTGAAAAGAACCGTTGGGTTAACTCGACGTTTCGATCAGTATGCTCTGATCGTCTTCTGGAGAATGCTGGACTCTGATGCTGCATGCTGCTTAAGTACTAGGCGGTGGATCAGCGGTGATGCACAAAGGCGGGAAATGTAGGCGGGAAGTGAACTCGATGATGCGTGGTGAAACCTGTTGTGGAGCCTTGGGGGTTGTGTGGGGGGTGTGTGCTCACTGAACCGTGTCAGTAGGAACAAGCACAGGGGACAGTGAGGGTGTGGGGCCTAGGTGACTGAGGGTATAGATGACCCAAAGCAGTCTAATAGTTGGGGCCTAGGGGGTGACCGTGGATATAGAAGATCCATTGGTCGGGAGAAGGGGGAGCCAGATGTCACTGATGTGGAAGCCGATGTCTTGGGGTACGGTGTCATGCTTGTGGATCTCGATGGCCTCTCTAATGCGTCTAGGGTGCCACGCCTGGATGGGAGCGATGATCTCAGCAGCATCCCAGTTCACTCGAAAATTGCTAGTCATTTGCAAGCAAACGATGAGATGAAATGCAGTGTATAAAACACGGGGTCTATATCGGTCATGTTTCTCAGAAAAAAACACTCTTAACACTCATGATGATTGCGAGCGCACTCAAGTGAATACCTATAGTTTGCGAAACAAAATGCAACACGCGTCTGACGTGAACGGATACGGTTATCATATCCGTATCTGTATCTGTACGCGTGCAAAACCTCTCTAATGTTATTATTTGACTGCTTGTTGTTACAGAGATGTCTTGCAGCCCAGTGTGTGAGAATAACGCAATCTGCCAGCGTGGTATCTGCATGTGTCCTGTTGGTTACACTGGACCGTCCTGTACAGAAGGTAAGTTAATAATAAAAATAGTAATAATAATAACTAGATTTGTATAGCGCCACTCCATCTAGATCATGGTGCTCAGCAACAACAGGCAATGAAAAACAAATTTAATTAAAGAGTGACTGGAAACACGTGGGTTTTTAAGTGGTTTTTGAATGACGAAACAGTGTCCAGTGTTCTGATGCGAGATGGTATACTGTTCCACAGTTTCGGGCCGGCAGTTGTGAAGGCTTTGTAAGAGTTTGTAACAAAACATTACTAGGTTGTTATATAGCGCTTTATCACAACCCTAGGGGCAAAACAAAGAGCACAGTATTATTTTCTTACAAGATATGTTGAGCTACGTTTAAAGTACATATGAGACCTATTCCTTAATATAAATGACGCTACTCGGGCCGAACTCGGCTTGAGATGTCCGACCACAGGTATGTCCAATGTTAGAAATTCGTCTGTGCCATCCAGGCCGATCCAGGGCAGCTTGAACAGCTTGATCGTGTTGTAAGCCTATGGCGTTGAGGTCATCTATAACCTGTGATATTTAGGTGCAGCGGAAGCTTCCACCCTGTCGAAAGCACCACCCTGTTTAGCACCATGTATTGGTTTACAAGGTGCCATAATGGTTAAGTGTCATGCTCTAGGAGACAAGTGTCACGACCGGGATTCAAACCCACACTCTGCTGAACTGAAACACCAGAGTTTGAGTCTAGTGCTCTTATCTGCTTGGCCACGACACGCTTGGCCACGACACGACCGTCTTTAATTATTGTGGCTGTGGTTACATGTAGGTCACTGAAGCTGTCCATCTTTCTGCATTGCCATTGAAGCCAACAGCTGCAACTACTTTAGCTGGCAATCAGTCAGTCAGACATTGGAACAAGTTCTCTATCAGCACTGTTGACCCATTGCACGTTTGTCACACGCGGCGACTGTGCCACGCTCACCATTTTGGAGGGCAGTAGGTTTATGTGTAAACGCTGCATTGCTTAAATGCGCACTGCACTGAATATCGCACAGTGACATTGACCACCAAAATGGCGCATCTAAGATTACTCTGATGATGATGTCAGATGAATTGGGTCAATTGCTGACTTTTCAAATGAAAATTCCTGCAGAATTTGATGTGGAAAACTTGGTGACACTTCTGGTATTAAGAAATCTCCGTCAGCAAACAAAGACACCCTTAGAATTCCAGTTATTGCCATGGTTAATGTAGTTTTCAATTTGCTTGACCTCATTCATGGAACAATCTCCCTCTTCACATCAAACAAGCTACCACCATATCACATTTCCAGACTCTTCTCCAATCATTTCTATTCAATTCATCGTATATGTAATTTTCTTGTTCTTCGGAGCACTTAAAGATGTCTTTTCTAAAGGGGTTAGGTGTTTTATAAACACAATTTGTTTTTGTTTTTACATGTGACAGTAGTTTCAACATTTTCTTTTTGTTAACTTGTAGATATCAATGAACATGCCATCAATCCATGCAGCCATCTGTTCTTATCTGTTCCTTGTTGTTGTTTATTGTTTACTTGTAGTAATAAATGAATTGTTTTTTTATTGTTTACTTGTAGATATCAATGAATTGTTGTTGTTTATTATTTACTTGTAGGTATCAATGAATTGTTGTTGTTTATTATTTACTTGTAGATATCAATGAGTATGCCATCAATCCAGCCATTTGTTCATTGTTGTTGTTTATTGTTTACTTGTAGGTTTCAATGAATTGTTGTTGTTTATTATTTACTTGTTGATATCAATGAATTGTTGTTGTTTATTATTTACTTGTTGATATCAATGAATTGTTGTTTATTATTTACTTGTTGATACCAATGAATTGTTGTTGTTTATTATTTACTTGTTGATATCAACAAATTGTTGTCGTTTATTATTTACTTGTTGATATCAATGAATTGTTGTTGTTTATTATTTACTTGTTAATATCAACGAATTGTTGTTGTTTATTATTTACTTGTAGATATCAATGAGTGTGCCATCAATCCGGCCATCTGCCCATTCTATGGTTGCATTAATACCATTGGCAGCTATAAATGTTCCTGCCCACCAGGCTATGAGTTTGGACCAGATGATCTATGCAAAGGTAAGTCAGGGTTTAAGACCGTAACAAACCTTAATGCTATTCTTGATTTACCTGATTTGATAGACCTTTACCATGCTGCCTCCATCTTGGTTATGCTCCTCATATTGAATAACAGTAATGCACGCTAATGTGACCCTCTCAAATACTTAAAGAATCGGAAAGGATAGAGGATACGGCAAGTTGTTTTCTTTACTCTCGGTGCACAGTGACCATTTTATTTCTGTAAAGCCCAGGTCAAAATTCCAGTTGAACCTAGTTAACTGGGGTCAACTGGTTCAACTGGAAAGTGACCAAACTCGTTCATTTTCCATATTAACCAACTGGTTTGGACAAGGTTTGACTGTGTTCAACTTGGTTGAAATTATAAACCAGTTGGTTTCTGTCCATTTTCCATATTAAACCAACTGGTTTTATCTGTGTTTAACTAGTTTATCAACTGGTTTCCACTAGTTCCAGTTAAACCCAGTTTAACTAGGTTCAACTGGAATTTCGACCTGGGAGACGAAGACAAAATCATGTGTTTGTCAGGTCTTCGCTGGAAATCAGTATATTAATTAACTTACAATACAAATAATCACAGAACAATCGTCTTGCAATTAAGAACCAGACTATTTAATTCTTCCAGCCTCGGTTTGGTAACATTGATATCAATGGGAGAAATTCAAGATGGCCGCACCGTGTTAGATGCTTTGTTTGTTTGTTTGTTTGTATTTTTGTTTAGATGAGCTTCCCGTCAAGGGAACTCGGCAAACTTGCCCAAGGGGATATAAACGCCAAGCTGGCAACAGCAAATCTCTCTCATTTTAAACATTGGTTTAACCGTCTTTGATTATGAATTGCATAAACCAAGAAACTTGCTAGACGACATTACTTATTCTAGTCGTTGTGGAATCAACGGTTCACTTAGGGGATTTGAACCCACAACCTTGTAATTGCAAGTTCGTCGGTCTAACCTCTAGGCCCAATTTCATAGAGCTGTTTAAGCACAAAATTCTGCTTAAGCAAAATAATCCATGCTTAGTAAAATCAGAATACCGGCCAAGACTCCACTCAAATGTTATACCAAGTAAACAATTAATAGCTCAATACCAGTCACAAACAATGTATATGGCATGAAATTTTGGCCAGTAACATATGTAAAACAAGCAAGCTATTTTCGTGCTTAACCAAAAAAAAATTGTTTGCTTAAGCATCTCTATGAAATTGGCCCCTGGTACGGGGTGACTTTGTTCATTGTGCTAAGTTGAAATATTGAGGTTTTGTTTGATTTCAGATATAAATGAATGTGAATTGAACCATTCCTGTAGTCAACGATGCATCAATACGATCGGATCCTACCTATGTGCCTGTAATGAAGGATTCATTGTGGATACTGATGGAAAGACATGTATTGGACCTAAAGGTTTGTATACCGTGACCGCGCCCTCTACCCTCACGCCACACCCCTGCCCCGCCAAGCTTACCTTTGGTGTAATTGATTTATTTCTGTATTTTGTATGAATGTGTCAGGTTGCTTATATCAGAACACTTCTTATCCTGCTGGCACTAGTTGGACCATTGATGAATGCTCACAATGTGCCATGACCACACCCTGTACCCTCAAGCCACAATCTGCCCCACCCCTCAGACCTTTGACAAGTTGATTTATACCTTTTTTTCTTAAATCAGGTTGCTTATATCAGAACACTTTGTATCCTGCTGGCACTAGTTGGACCATTGATGAATGCCCACAATGTACCATGACCACACCCTCTACCCTCTAGCCACACCCTGCCCCGCCCACTCTACCTTTGATATACATGTATTGATCTATTTCTTTAATTTGTTTGACTGACAGGTTGCTTATCAGAACACTTTGTGTCCAGCTGGCACTATAGTTGGACAATTGATGGATGCTCACAATGTACCATGACCACACCCTCTACCCTCTAGCCACACCCTGCCCCGCCCACTCTACCTTTGATATACATGTATTGATCTATTTCTTTAATTTGTTTGACTGACAGGTTGCTTATCAGAACACTTTGTGTCCAGCTGGCACTATAGTTGGACAATCGATGAATGCCCACAATGTACCATGACCACACCCTCTAGCCACACCCTGCCCCGCCCACTCTACCTTTGATATATTGATCTATTTCTTGTTTTTCTTTAATCAGGTTGCTTATATCAGAACACTTTGTATCCAGCTGGCACTAGTTGGACCATCGATGGATGCTCACAATGTACATGCGAGTTTGGAGTCACACAATGCACCGACTGCCCACCGTCAGGTATGGCTTTTTAGTTGTTGTTTGTATCACTTGGAATTAAGGAATTATTTCTCATAACATAACTCGATAATAATGACACCAGTGGAAGTGTCCTGACTGAGCGGTTAAGAGCACCGTTCAAACTCTTGTGGATCTGATCAGCAGAGTGTGGGTTGGAATCCCCAGCCGTGACACTTGTGTCCTTAAGCAAGACACTAAAATCATTTATTCGTCCTTCGGATGGGACATAAAGCCCTTGGTCCCATGCGATGTGTAGAGGTTCGCCCTGGTGTTCCTGGCTATGGCTGCTGTATACGCCGTAGCACCTTGTAAACCCTTATAAGGTGCTGCATAACTGGGTCTCAGAGTTCATCACTTCAATAACCTACCTTTCTGAAATTAGTGTCCAGTGCCTATAATTTTGGTACTTCATTCTTTTTTCCAAATACAGATTCAGAAGATTGTATGATCAAGGGTATCCTGTACCGACACATGACCAACTGGACTTCGCTCTTCAATGCATGTGAACTTTGCTCATGTAACAACGGAGAAGTACAATGCGTTGAAGAGATCTGTGCAGAGAGGTGTAGTAACCCTGTACCAAGGGCTGGAGTATGCTGTCATGAATGCACAGGTAAGATAACCTTTTATACCATGGGGTCTATGTATAATATGAGTGAGGTTACAATGTGTTAGGGAGTAAGATTTTTGTTCATTTCGGACCAAAAATCCAAACTCACAAAATTCTCAATAAACCTGAAATTTTTTGTTGTATACCCAGTCTCCACTGATGAAATTTCTTCAGTAGTTCGTTCTGTATCATTTGGAACCATAAAATCATTTGCAATTTTTTGACCCCAAATCTGAAAATTTGACCATACCGGTATGGTTGATTTTTTTTCATTTTGGACCAAACTCACAAAATTCTCATTAAATCTGAATTTTTTTGTTGTATACCCAGTCTCCACTGATAAAATGTCTGGAGCAGTCCGTTCTGTATCATCTGGAACCATAAAATCATCAGCAATTTTTTTACCCCAAACCATACTGGCATGGTTGATTTTTTTCATTTTGTTGCATACCGAGTCTCCACTTATAAAATGTTTCAAACAGTATACTCTGCTTGTCTTCAGGAGAATGCTGGACTACTGGTGGTGGTTGAGCTTATTAATGGCTTTAGGGATGCTCACTCAAAAGACATTTTACACATGGTTGTACCCGCAAGTCCACTACATGTATTCATATTTATATTAAATAGTATACAAATAATGAATGTTTATGAGTGCAATGGTGCGAACATGTTCATGAGTTGAAAGATGGAATGTTCTATTCAACGAGGCGGAGCCGAGTTGAATTGAACATTCCAGCTTTCAACGAATGAAAATATTTGCACTTATTGCACAAATGAAAAACATTCATTATTTGTTTTATGTATATAAAATCCAAATAGATCTTTGTCATTTTGATTGGAAGGTACAACTTTCAAAACAAACAAAGTGTAGGCCTACAATTTTTAATTGTGAAATTACACCCGTTTCTTTTTGGGTCGGCCTGTTGGATTCAACAGTCACAATGTGCGTTCTGTTCAGCTATTTTGAGACACGCAGAAGCCGAATGCTAGTATTTTTACTAAATATGCCTTGCAGTAATACTGCTGCGTTACAAAAGACACGCGCACGCAGTGATGTTTTTACTCAGCTTTTTCGTTCCATCCAGAAAGTACTATTGCACGCTGCCAGCATGCAATAGTACTTTTCGGATGGAACAAAAAAGCACGGTGAGTGACTCAGCGTGCAATGGTACTTTTATTTGCTATCACTTGATGGACAATCCTCCAATCAAAATGGCAAGGATCTGCTTGGGTGTTATATAATGACTCTTAATTTCCACACCATGCAAAGCCTCAAACAATGAGGATATATATGTAATTTTAAGAGTGTGTGGATTATAGTATCATAATGTATTTATATTATCAATCTTTATATTTATGTACAGATTGTTTGAGTGAAGGAACGTTGATTCGTAACAACCAATATTTCACACCATCGAGCAATAACTGTACAGTCTGTAGATGTGAGGTAAGCATAACGCCATATTCCATAACTTGAACAAAATATGAATGCCCAGATATTATAAAGTGCAACATCAGAACCAAGATGTTACACAAAACTCAAACTTCAGACATTGTTTGTATTGAGTTTGTACATTCCAACAGCAGAAACCTTTACCTATGTCTCACACATCCCTTTTTATGGGATTTGAGGCAAAGCATGGTGAGATATCAATGTACAGGGAACGATTTCATCCAGTATTTTTGCATAGTGGAGTGTCATGGCCGAATGGTTAAGAGCATCGAATTCAAGTTCTGGTGCAGTCACCGGAATGTGGGTTTGAATCCCGGTCGTGACACTTGTGTCCTTGAGCAAGATACTTTACTATAATTGCTTCTCTTCACCCAGGGGTATAAATGGGTACCTGCGAGGGTAGAGGTTGATATTGTGTATGAAAAAGCCACAAGCGCCTTACAGGCAGCTCAGGGCTGTATACTCCCCAGGGAGCTGAGAAACATTAAGGGATGTTATTGGCCCTATGACCAGGGCACTAATGTAAAGCGCATTGATACGGTTATTGTGAAATGTGCTATATACATTGTAAGAATTTGTTATTATTATTTGTTATTATAGCAAATTATTTTGACTGAACAAGTTTTGTGCACACTGAATGCTAATATTGAGTAGCAAATGATGAGTTTTGAATAGCAAGTAACATATTATGCATAGCATTTTGCTGTGCTATAGAAGGGAAATCATGCCCTGATGTAGTGACCCTTTGCACGCACGTAACCTGCAGCGACTGTGCCACGCTCACCTTTTCTGCTTGTCAATAGGTTTACGTGTAAACGCCGCGTGTCGACTTAAATGCACACTTCACTGAACATGCTGAATAACCGTTCGCACGTTGACATTGACCACCAAAATGGCGCATCCAAGATTATTCTGATGATGACGTTAGGTGAAAAGGGTCAATACATGTATTTGGTTTGTGGTAACACCATGTGATTATCTACTTTGCTGGGTAGATTATGTTCTTTCCGATACATCCTTTTGTTATTCTAGGATGGAAGTGTTAAGTGTTCCAACTTGACCTGTCCAGAGATAACATGTAGTAAACCAACTGAGGGCCCATGCTGCCAAACATGTGAAGGTAAGTCAATGGTATAGCACACCATTCCAAACCCTTAGCAGTTGATTAACTATAATTGCTTCCCTTCACCCAGGGGTATAAATGGGTTCCTGCGAGAGTAGAGGTTGATATTATTTGAAAAAGCCTTTAAAGCGCCATGACAGCCCAGGTTTGCTATACTCCCTAGGGAGCTGCGAAAGATTACAGGGCACTAATGTAAAGCACATTAAGAATTTTTTTTTAATGCGCTGAATAAAAACTAGTTATTATTACTGTTATTATTATTAATAATAAATTCACACTGACCGACTCTATTTGTTGTTATTTATCGATACATGTAGCTTGTTATTGTACAACCTTCTTGTCATACTGAAATTTTAAATAATTTGGACGAGTTCACCATACTAGATTTCCTAGTTTGTTTTTCATTTTATGTATTGTTGAAATCTTTTACTCATAGGCCTACTGTTTATCTCAGTATCAGTATTCCTTGTACGCTTTTCATTTTGTTCTATCCTTTGTTCGTTTGTTTGTTCGTTCGTTCGTTCGTTCGTTCGTTCGTTCGTTCGTTCGTTCGTTCGTTCGTTCGTTCGTTCGTTCGTTCGTTCGTTCGTTCGTTCGTTCGTTCGTTCGTTCGTTCGTTCGTTCGTTCGTTCGTTCGTTCGTTCGTTCGTGCGTTCGTGCGTTCGTGCATTCGTTCGTTCGTTCGTTCGTTCGTTCGTTCGTTCGTTCGTTCGTTCGTTCGTTCGTTCGTTCGTTCGTTCGTTCGTTCGTTCGTTCGTTCGTTCGTTCGTTCGTTCGTTCGTTCGTTCGTTCGTTCGTTCAACTTTGTGTCTGTGGACGCCATCTTAGTTTAGTAATGTAATTCAATTAGTTCGCATACTTATGTCATTTTCTTACTATTGTTCCTTTATTGTGTTTGGATTCTAGACAACTGTGAGTTTGACGGCAAGGAATACGTACACGGTGAAACATTTGTACCAGAAACTCCCAAATGTAGTGTGTGTACGTGCACGGTAAGTCATCGGCAAAAACAACCCGCAATAACAAATCACTATTTAAAGGCACTGGACACCTTTGGTAATTGTCAAAGACCAGTCTTCTCACTTGGTGTATCTCAACATATGCATAAAATAACCAACCTGTGAAAATTTGAACTGGATTGGTTTTCGAAGTTGCGAGATAATAATGGAAGAAAAAACACCCTTGTCACACAAAGTTGTGTGCTTTCAGATGCTGGATTTTGGGACCTCAAAATCTAATTCTGACGTCTCGAAATCAAATTTGTGGAAATTTACTTCTTCCTCCAAAACTACATTACTTCAGAGTGAGCTGTATCTCACAATGTTTTATACCACCAACAGCTCTCTATTGCTCATTACCAAGTAAGGTTTTGTGCTATCAATTATTTTGAGTTATTACCAATTATGTCCAGTGCCTTTAAGCTAAAAAAAATAAATAATAATTAGCATTGCTTTTTGATGTGCTTTTTGTTTGCAAGATTGCTCCAAACCAGGCTAAAAGCCACTAGTTGTGAAACTACAACAAGAAAAATATAATAAATGAAAACAATTATGGGGAGCTGAAGGTAGGAATTTATATTCCTCTTAAAACAGTCTAGATAGTTGTACATGTACAGGATGGAAGGAAACATGCAAGGAGTTCCAAAGAGATGCAGTACGTGGAATAGAGCTGTTGGAATGGCTCCTTGTTCAACATCTCTAATAGGTTCAAGAATTTTAATAATTGTCTGAATTGTAGGATGGAGGGAAACATGCACCAGGCAAGGAGTTCCAAAGAGATGCAGTAGTGGAATATAGCTGTTGGAATGGCTCTTTGTTCAACATCTCTTAGGTTCAAGAACTTTAATAACTGTCTGAATTGTAGGACGGAAGGAAACGTGCACCAGGCAAGGAGTTCCAAAGAGATGCAGTAATGGAATAGAGCTGTTGGAATGGCTCCTTGTTCAACATCTCTTAGGTTCAAGTATTTTAATAATAGACCAATCCATTAAGCTCCGCCCCATTGCATATTGACCAATCACAACGCAACGAAGGTCTGACACTAAGGTCCGACATGCGTGCAAGTATGCTTGGCGCGCGCAGCAGAGTTGTGCAGAAAGGCATTGGAGAGCCCCAAGTGTTCATGCTCACACATGCGTTGTGGGCGTAGCCTACAGGATCGGTCTATTGTCTGAATTGAAGGATGGAGGGAATCATGCCCCAGGAGGCATGAAATCTGTAGCTGATGAGGGGTTTATTTGTTTCCTTGATTACAGCGAGGCGCTCTAGAGTGTCAGTATAAAACTTGTCCGGCACTGACTTGTTCGACGTCATCTCAAGTTCGTATTAAAGGAGAATGTTGTAATACATGCGTGGACATGCTACCAGGATGTGTGGACAATCATCGTGAATTCCATCGTACCGGAGACCAATGGCAGGACTCGATGGATCCATGTCTGACATGTAGCTGCTTTGTGAGTATTTTATTCAACATCAAACAATACTGTGGTAGTCACTTTAAGTCGTGAACTTTTCTGAATTTCATTTAAAATGTTTTCAATGAATAAGGAAATCGAGTTATATGATTATGAATAGATTTTAAGTGTGTAAAAAAACATTTCGAATACCTTTATCCAGCGCTTTTCTGAGAGATTTGCGAAAAGCTCCGTTACGCAATCACTCTCAAAACGTCATAGTTCAGTGCTCCAATTTGTAAAGTTAAGCGGCATAACAAAGCAAACTCCCACAAATGAGGTCAAAGCATTGTCCTTTGACGCGCGTCGTCAATGGCAGAAGCATTTTTAGTTTTTCAAAACCTTTAGGTTGGGGCCTGATTTTTTAATCGATAATTACGAAAAGTTCAGAAGTGTTCACATATCAAAATTACATTAAAATGGTGACGCAGGTGCATTATGAACAAGTTAAAATACAATTTCCAATAAAAACATTCCACTCAAATAGCTGTTTAATCGATAATTACGAAAAATTCAGAAGTGTCCAATGGTAAACGGACACATTATAAACAAGATTAAAAAGCATTCCCGTCAAAAAAAAATGCGCTCAAGTAGCTGTTCAAAGGTAAATTTTGTGCTTACTGTACAACGTCCATTTCATAGGCTTCTCACCATAAGCACACGAAAAGGCGTGCTAACCATATGGTGCTTACTATATGAAAATGAATGATGCAACAATATAAATCCATCATGAATACGCAAGATGGCCGCATAATTTCCTTTCTAACCTGTGAAATGTGCTTACACTTTAATTTAAGCATCTTTTTTTCTGCTATAGTATAGTTAGCACAAACAAAAACTTGCTTATCGTTAAGCAGTGCTATGAAATTGGCCCCTGGTTGGGCAAATGCAAATCTCGTGAATTGAAACCATTGCTTTATTGAGATAATGTTTGTATTGTTTACAGGAGGGCGGAAATATCCAATGTTTCCGTACTGAATGTAACACACGATGTGAGAACCCGGTACCAATTCCTGGTCAGTGCTGTCCGGATTGTGGAGGTCAGTGTAACATAAACCCTTTTCTCACTACTCTATTCCCCAGGGTTTCCCCCTGGGTAATAACTGCGGGACTGTTCACATTATGATCCCTTTACCCCTGGTCTGCCCCTGCAAATGGGCATACCCTGAGAAAAGCCACCCCTGCTCTGGAAGGGGGGAGGCGGTAAAAACCAAGAGGTATTCTTGAAACAGGCAACCAGAACCTGTCTTGCGGCCTCCTCCCCAGGGCTGTATTTCACAGGGATATCATACAATGTGAAAAAGGGTTATTATAACATAGAGTTCAAGTAGCCTGTTTTTTGTAGTCCAGATTTCAATGTTGGAGGGAAAAGCAACACCTAAAAAAACAAAGCAATCATTTATAAACATTGCAAAATATTCTCACAAGTTACCATTCATTGTGTACCCCTTGTTTTTCCGTGTGCTTTCTGACTCTCTCTCTCTCTCTCTCTGTTCATGTATTTTCACTTCACTGCTTTTGTTACACTAAGTTACCTGTTCATGTTTGTTGTGTTGTCAGTTAGCCTTCCAGTAAGACTCTGCTAGGGTTGGAACGTCAGGCCATTACTACTTTTTGCATATTACCAATAACTCTGATGCTAATTCTAATGAAACAATCTTGATCTAAGAGATGGTAATTTGCATCGGGAATAAAGAATATTAATTTTGGTTTTTACCCACCCAGGTCAAAATTCCAGTTGAACCTAGTTAAACTGGGTTTAACTGGAACTAGTTGAAACCAGTTGATAAACTAGTTAAACACAGTTAAAACCAGTTGCTTTAATATGGAAAATGGACAGAAACCAACTGGTTTATAATTTCAACCTAGTTGAACACAGTTAAAACTAGTCCAAACCAGTTGGTTAATATGGAAAATTGACTAGTTTGGTCACTATCCAGTTGAACCAGTGACACCAGTTAACTAGGTTCAACTGGAATTTTGACCTGGGCATACACCGTTTTTACCCTAACACACATCGGTGTATGGGTCTGGTGCCCAGTAATGGTTGAATTAACGTGTTCATGTGAAGAAGAAGCCAAGTACAGTACTGGCCAAATTTGATGAGTGTGATGGGTGAGAAGAAGCCAAAAACTGGCCATACAATTGTCGGGTCAGGTGTACCCCAAGCTCATTTTATGTGTGTGCCTGGCCAGCCATAAGTTTTTCGGCAACCTTCACAATTTTGTTTTGGCAATAAAACAGTTTTCAGAGGCTGTGGCAATCAATCAAATATGTAATTTGTCTGCTTGTTTTATTCGTATCTGTGTATAATAAGCTTGATCATATTCTTATTACTGTGTGTTGTGTTATTCAGGTTGTGTTAACAATGGGGCTGCCTACAGGAATGGTGCATTCTTTACTGCATTGAACTGTGATGAATGTGTGTGTATCTACGGAGATGTTGTTTGTGAACCAGCGAGCTGCAATACAGAATGTTACGATCCATATCAACCACCAGGAGAATGCTGCCCAGTATGTGAAGGTAAATATCAGTTCATTTGACTGAATCCTGGTTCTAACTGGATCCTGGTTCTAACTGAATCCTCTAACTGAATCCTGGTTCTAACTGAATCCTGGTTCTAACTGAATCCTGGTTCTAACTGAATCCTGGTTGCAATACAGAATGTTACGATCCATATCAACCACCAGGAGAATGCTGCCCAGTATGTGAAGGTAAATATCAGTTCATTTGACTGAATCCTGGTTCTAACTGGATCCTGGTTCTAACTGAATCCTCTAACTGAATCCTGGTTCTAACTGAATCCTGGTTCTAACTGAATCCTGGTTCTAACTGAATCCTGGTTGCAATACAGAATGTTACGATCCATATCAACCACCAGGAGAATGCTGCCCAGTATGTGAAGGTAAATATCAGTTCATTTGACTGAATCTTGGTTCTATCTGAATCCTGGTTCTAACTGAATCCTCTAACTGAATCCTGGTTCTAACTGAATCCTGGTTCTAACTGAATCCTCTAACTGAATCCTGGTTCTAACTGAATCCTGGTTGCAATACAGAATGTTACGATCCATATCAACCACCAGGAGAATGCTGCCCAGTACATGTATGTGAAGGTAATTCAGTTCATTTGACTGAATCCTAGGCCCAATTTCATAGAGCTGCTAAGCACACAAATTTGCTTAGTATGACATTTTTTCTTTGATAAAAACAGGATTACCAACCAAATTTTCAAGTGACTTTCAGGATTTGCAAACAACAGCTGAATACCAGTAACTAATAATATGCAACAATTGGAAATTTAAGAGTAGATATAAATATGAATAGTAAACTTGCGGGTACAACCATGGGTAAAATCTTCATTCTCATGAAGACGAGCAGAGTATACTGTTCAAAACGTCGAGACCAAACCGGCTCTTTTCAGAGCCACCACTCCTTCAAAAGAGACTTTACCCATGCTTGTTACCGCAAGTTTACTATTCATATTTATATTTATAGTTACTCTTATTCTCCACACCATGCAAAGCTTCAAAAACCATTTAGTTGTAAATTTGGTTGGTAATCCTGTTTTTATCAAGGAAGAAATTTCATGCTAAGCAAATTTTTGTCCTTAGCAGCTCTATGAAATTGGGCCCTGGTTCTAGTTGAAGCCTGGTTCTGGCGGTCAGGTTGGTGTAGTTTTTTTAAAGTTTTTTTTATGCAAGTTGCCAGACACACAAGGCCTGAAGGCCACTTCAAGGTGTGGGCTACAATTATTTTTTTCCAGAGGCCCTTGCCACCTAATAGGACTGAAACAGGGTTACCCCTTTTACAGTCCATGCGGATGTAGGCTTGGGTATCATCAGTCCGAAGCCTGGCTGGTAGAAAGCAGAAAGCACTACCTCCCCAATTTGACGTAGCTAGTGTCACGAACAGGATTCGAACCCACTTCCCGCTGATCAAACACCAGAGCTTAAATCCGGTGCTCTTAACCGCTCGGCCATGACACAGTGGTGTCTTGCCTTGCCTTCCACCTCTGGGACCCCGCTGCAAATCCCATCGGGGCACTATGTGGATTGGGTTCTAGTCCCTACTTGACTGCGTGGGTTTTCCATTCTCTGGGGTTTTCCTTCCACATCTAAAAGTCAAATTTCTTCAACATCTTCTCTTCACGTTTGGCTCTAATTAGAGCGTTGTAAATATTTATCCAAATCCAGATCCAGATCCAGTTCATACTTCCTGAAAAATTTGGTGACGCAATGATCGGTACGCGCTGTTTGTGCCATTTATAAGTGACATATTTCTTGTTTATCTTTTCCCCGTTTTAGCCCCTCTGTCATTATGCCATTTCTAGTGACATTTCTTGTTTCTTTGACAGATTGTTTCTATTTGGGTCAAGTGATAAGAGACGGAGAAACGACCCACCCTGCATTAGCTCCCTGTAGAACCTGTAACTGTAGGGTAAGTATGCTTCAGTGCACGGTTAAAGACACTGGACACTTTTGGTAATTGTCAAAGACCAGTCTTCTCACTTGGTGTATCTCAACATATGCACAAAATAACAAACCTGTGAAAATTTGAGCTCGATTGGTAGTCAGAGTTGCGAGATAACTATGAAAGAAAAAAACACCCTTGTCACACGAAGTTGTGTGCTTTCAGATGCTTGATTTCGAGACCTCAAGTTCTAAATCTGAGGTCTCGAAATCAAGTTCGTGGAAAATTACTTCTTTCTCGAAAACTACTCCACTTCAGAGGGAGCCGTTTCTCACAACGTTTTATACTATCAACCTCTCCCCATTACTTGTTACCAAGTGAGGTTTTATGCTGATAATTATTTTGAGTAATTACCAATAGTGTCCACTGTTTTAAGTAAAGATGGCCCAGCATAATAATAAATAATAATAACAACTGCTTTTCTTTTCTATTTCACTCTCATGAGAAGGCCTGCAAACTCAAACTCCGCAACCCAACCCCCCGATAGTCATACTCATTAGCGAGTGACAGCCTATATATATAACACCTCCAAAAGAAAGTCTCTAAGCGCTCAGAGGAAAATATAAAAATTAAAAAAAATGAAAGTAATAATAATTATGTATAGGATGAATTGAACAGAAATGTTTTGAGAAGAGTCCTGAAACTTGAGATAGTGGTAGCTTGTTTGAAGTGTAGAGGGAGATTGTTCAGCAAACTGAAAATTGGGAGTGCGAGTGTTGAGCACTGCGCGCCATTTGCTGCGCTGTCGTCAATGCCTAGATTGTGCACAAAAAGACACCGCGCAGATGGTAATTTTCAGTAGAGGGCGCTACCAATTTTGTTTTGTCGGATTGGTCTATAGATTTCTATCACTTTGACATACTTGTTGATTACAGAAAGGTAATGTGAAATGTACCCATGCAGAGCAATGCCCAGTCTTATTGTGTACAGTGACTACTACTGTAGCGGGAGAATGCTGCCCTCGATGTGCTGGTGAGTTATATCACACTAACTCCTTTGGGCTCTTTTAGTCAGGGCCCAACTCATAGAGTTTTATATAAAGAACTAGGGGCTCACTGGTGATGCCTCTTGCACAAATGCGACGGGACCGCAAGGAGACACGCGCCACCATTCTGTACGCGCGTTGAATATGAGTATACATGTGGAGTTAGTGTTTATTGAACGCTATGCGATGCTGTTTTGTCAACTTACAAAATGGCCGCACAAACACACGCTGTGCCGGGTTGCGTATATAGGCCAGTGCGCCCTCTAGTTCTTATATATAACTGTATGCAGTGACTCCTTTTGGCTCTTTAGTCAGGGCTCAATTTCATAAAGCCGTTAAGCAGAAAATTCCGCTTAGCAAATTTCTCGATTAAAGACACTTGCCACTTGTAACTGTCAAAGACCAGTCTTCTCACTTGGTGTATCTCAACATATACATAAAAGAACAAGCCTGTGAAAATTTGAGCTCCATTGGTCTTCGAAGTTGGGAAATAATAATGGAAGAAAAGACACACTTGTCACACATGGTTGTGTGCTTTCAGATGCTTGAATTCAAGACTTCAAAATCAAATTCTGAGGTCTTGAAATCAAATTCAAATATTTTAGTGAGGAGTAACTTCTTTCTCGAAAATGACGTTACTTCAAAGGGAGCCGTTTCTCACAATGTTTTATACTATCAACATCTCTTCATTTGAACGTTACAATTATTTTGAGAAACTACCAGTAGTATCCAGTGCCTTTAAAGGCAGTGGAACTAATGGTAACTACTCAAAATAATTATTAGCATAAAACCTTACTTGGTAAAGAGTAATGGGGAGAGGTTGATGGTATAACACATTGTGAGAAACGGCTCCCTCTGAAGTGCCATAGTCTTCGAGAAAGAAGTAATTTTCCACGAATTTGATTTCAAGACCTCAGATTTAGAACTTGAGGTCTCGAAATCAACCATCTAAACGCACACAACTTTGTGTAACAAGGGTGTTTTTTCTCTCATTAATATCTCGCAACTTCGATGACCGATTGAGCTCAAATTGTCACAGGTTGATTATTTTATGTATATGTGGAGATACACCAACTGTGAAGGCTAGTCTTTGACAATTACCACTGCCT
Source organism: Asterias amurensis (assembly GCF_032118995.1). NCBI lineage: Eukaryota > Metazoa > Echinodermata > Asteroidea > Forcipulatida > Asteriidae > Asterias > Asterias amurensis. The sequence continues at coordinate 5,658,438 of NC_092666.1, forward strand.
TTAACTATATTTTTGCATTTATACAACATGTAACATAGGTCCTTTTAGTTAGTGAGCAGTTTGCAATGGAGACTAATTCTATTTTCAGCTTTTTATGAATTTCCTATTATCAGATGATATTTCATTCTTTGATTTATTTCCAATTGCAGATGGATTTTGTCGTCAACCAGGAGGCCAGGTTTATGAAAGTGGTGAAAGTTGGTTTGATCCAGAAGATCCTTGTGTGGAATGTACATGCTTTGTAAGTCATTCAACATCTGTCTTGATTCTCTGTATTAAAGACACTCTTTTACTTTGATCTGACAGAAAAAAACAATTCAACCTGTATCAATCAATCAATCTTAAATAATTTATAAAGTGCCTAAATTAAAAGTGGAAGAACCAAATCAGTCATTGATGAAGTGACTTTAATGTTTTGATGCTGTGTCCCTGATGTGATTTGGAAGTTTATTTCAGAGTTTGAGTCCATGGATTGAGAAGGCTCTATCAGCAAACGTGATGTGGCTTGCTCTCGGAATTCCAAAGTAAAATAAACAGCTGCAATTTGACCAACGGTGTCTCCGCTTAGCATCATTTTGCAGAATGTCCATGATGTTATGAGGGGATTGTTTATGTAAGGCCTTGAACATGAGAATGATGACATTTAGAGTCATAGAGCAGAGAGTCGTGGCCGAGTGGTTAAGAGCATCGAATTCAAGTTCTGGTAATGATTCACCGGAGTGTGGGTTCGAATCCCGGTCGTGACACTTGTGTTCTTGAGCAAGATACTTTACTATAATTTCTTCTCTTCACCCAGGGGTATAAATGGGTATCTGCGAGGGTAGAGGTTGATAATTGTGAATGAAAAGCTTTCGGAGCACCACGGCAGCTCAGGGCTGTATACTCCCTAATGGGAGCTGAGAAAGATTAAAGGGATGTTTATTGGCTCAATGACCAGGGGACTAATGTAAAGCGCATTGATACGGGTTATTGTGAAATGGGCTATATAAGAACTTATTATTATTTTTTAAGTTAAATCAAACTTGTATCCTCATCGAAGCTGGTTATCATTGTTTATTTGTTAGGATCAAGATGTTCGTTGTCTGCCTCTTCCGTGTCCTGAGAATAGTAACTGCACCCACGGATTGATTCTAGACGGAGAATGCTGTGCAGATTGTAGCGTCTGTGTCTATCGCGATATCATGTATAACGATGAGGAGATATTCTCACCTGAGAATAGTCCCTGTGATACGTGTTCCTGTATGGTGAGTTTATTCGTAGCTTCTACCTATATACATTACTGCTTTTGTTTCACTTAGTTACCTGTTCATGTTTGTTGTGTTGTCATTTAGCCTTCGAGAAAGACTCTGCTAGGGTCGAAACGTCAGGCCATTAACTATTTTTTGCATATATACATTACTCATAGTTATTTGAAATGCAATTTGCAGTTTGCTAGCGACCACCAAAAACACGTCAAATAATTCTATGACTTTTTATAAACAGTCATAACTTAAAACCTACAACCCCCAAATATACCGCCCTCATTCCTTTGTTTAGAGCGGGTGTTGAGCTTTTGTTTGGTGTGATGTTCAACTTTGATGAATTGATGACTTTTCTTTTATGTGCATTTCATTTTTTACTCTGTTTCCATTGCGTTGATGATTGTTGTTTTAAATGCATTTCAGTTTTTACTCTGGCTTAACTTGTTTTTGTTTGTTGTTTTCAATAGTTATAGTTTTTGTTCTTGTTTTAAGGTTGTTGTTGATGTCTGTTATAAATGCATTTCAGTTTTAACTATGGCGTTTTCTTTTATGATTGTTATTTTTGAATGCTTTTAAATTTGTACTCTGTTTTAACTTTGTTACTGATTGTTATTTTAAATGCATTTTAGTTTTTACTTTGGCATATTTTTGGTGATGTTTAATGCTTGAAATGCATTGGGTTAAAGTTTTTCTTTTCTGATTTTTTCTTGTAATGCATTTCAGGGTTATACTAAAATGTAATATTCTTTATCCCTGATGCAAATTTCCATCTGTTTTTACTTTGTTCGTTATTGATGTTTTAAAGTATTTCAGCTTTTACTCTGGCTTATTTTCGTTATGACTGTTGCTTTAAATGAATTTCAGATTTAACTCTAATTTAACTTTGTTGATTATTGTTTATATTATTGTTTTTTATTGTTTGTTAATATTGATTATTGTTGTTTTCTACAGAGAGGTAACGTTGCGTGTGTGAGTCGAGAATGTCCACCATTGACTTGTACAGTAACCATAGAGACACCAGGTTTATGCTGTCCAACATGTGATGTATGTACCGACCCAGTGGATGGTACACAATACACACATGGACAGAGCTGGATTGCATACAACCCATGTACATCATGCAAATGTGTGGTAAGTAAAAACATCCATGCATACTTTTCACAATTTGCTTTTCTTTTGTTCAAACTGTTTGATTGTCTTAATCCTATATAATTGTATAGAGCAAGCTGGTGAGAAACGATGAGACCAACTCAGAACTGACTCCGCGGAAGTGCAGTTTATTACGAACCTACAAGCTAAAGTAGTAGTCCCAGCCAGTTTTCTATACCTTCCGCTCGGGTAGTAGTTTAAAGCAGGACAGTTCTTTTCAGAACTGAGAAGTCTCCCGAACATCCGATAAATCTAATCCGCGGTAGTAGAATAAAGAAAGACAGTTCTCTAATAAGAACAAACTCTACTTGGCAAGTCGATACACACATGGTGTTGCCGCAAACCAAATATATATTGATACCTCACCATGGAATGCCTCAAATTGCCTTTATTGATAATAATAATACAGCCTTTGTATTGCACACTTTTCTGTATACCAATCAAAGGCACCGGTCTAGTAGAAGTTAAGTTCAATTCAATTCAATTCTATTCAAGTTAAAGTATTATCAATTGTTGGGAAAGCAAGCGTGGACTAGTGTGTTTTAAGTTTCTGCTGGAAGAATGTGATGCTGTGGGTTTGACGGCCTACCCTCTGGGGAAATTTTTCAATAGGGACAATAGGTCCTCTCACTGGTTGGTTCTTTGTTTTTTATGGGTACTCACTAGGCATTTGTGTACAAAACCACTAGGGACTGCTTCAATACAGGAACAACATAAAGTATAGTAGGTGTTCTCTTACATAATGATCAAACATGACTGTGTACATTTGCCTGTGGTCTTCCGGAAGTGAATTCCAAAGCCTTGGTGCAAAAAAGGCCCTGTCCCAATAACTGGAATTGAAAACTTATAAAGCGCACAATTCCAACAAATTTGTTGGATCCTACAAGTGCGTGTTGCCTGCATAGATCACAGGCCTGATCTGCAACAGATTTTGTAGGTATAGGGTGGAGCTCAACAGTCTAGAACAAGCCATGTTGGGAAAAGGTCCTGTCCACGTAACTGGCCAGGTGAGTTCGAGGAACATGAAGCGTATTGCTGATAGATCTCAGGCCTGGTCTAGTTGTATGAGGCGTCAAACAGATTTAAGTATATAATGTTGGAGCTGAGCCATGTAGATGATGTGTTGATGAGAAACATTTTTAGTGAGCAACTTAACTTAATCTAAATGTTGTTGTTTTTTGGTTTGTTACTGTAGGATGGAGAGATTAAATGTAATACGATAATCTGCCCTGGTGACTGTTCATCACCAACTCAACTAGAAGGACAGTGCTGCCCAAGCTGCCAAGGTAACTTATTAATGAATCTAAATAAACAAACAATAATAACAAGAAAGTCTTATATAGCGCACGTATCTACCAAACAAGGTACTCAAGGCGCTGAGTATACACAAACTTTCAGAAAGATAGGTTATTGCAGTGGTGATATCCTAGACCCAATTATTTAGCACCTTCATTGGGAGATGCATGTCACAAACCTGGAGCTCTATGGCGGGCTACCGAGAGTTAGCACCAAGATTAGGGCAAGAATGCTGAGACTAGCAGGTCACTGTCTCAGACATGATGAGCTGGCAGTGAGCAAGCTTGTGCTTTGGGCCCCTACTCAAGGTCACTGTTCCCGAGGTAGACCACAAACCACCTATGTGGACACCTTGTGCCGGGACTCTGGACTGCGTCGGGAAGAGCTACGTACAGTAATGGAGGACCAACGTGTTTGGAGGGCCATCATCCGATGCTCCGCATCGACTGAATGAATGAATGAATGGTTTACAAGGTGCCACGGCGCATACAACAACAATCTATAATCAATTAGTGATAATCAAGGATCAATAATCAATTCTTACTGGAAACTCATGTCTGTTAACACAGCCTCTAGTAGTTATCTTCATTGGTTCAAATGATCTCTTGAGAAGTTGGGAATTAGATGAAAAAATGTTGACTCAATGTTCAGGAATTACTGATATATACCATCATTGAAGGCAAATTAGAAAAATTCCAAAATGGGTGGAATGTCTCAACCTAAAAGAAAGAAAACGGGTTTAGAGATAGATTTGTATAATTTGTTCAATGATTTGGGGTTTGGATATGTTATTCAATATTCTTCTTCTAGTTGAAGCGATATTTCAGATTTTTAAATAAGATTCGTTTAGTAATAATAATAGTAAAACAAGGTATTTATATAGCAGTCTAACTAACAAAGGAAAGTACCACAGTGCTTTACTGTTTACACACAAATAACAAGCAAAGATAAACAGAATAAGCAAACAAATCAGTTGAACAAGTGGGTTTTGAGAGATTTCTTGAAGACTGCTAGTGAGCTTGAGTGGCGGATGCTGTATGGTAAATTATTCAAGAGTTTTTGGGGCAGCAGCATGGAAGCTTTTTTCCCCAGTAGTATTGCGTGTTTTGGGGAAGACAAGTAGTGTGTGTTGGTAGATGACCGGAGGTATCTGTTAGGTTTGTTACAACTGAATGAGTGGAATGTCTCAACCTAAAAGAAAGAAATGGGGTTTAGGGATAGATTGGTACATTATAAGCTGTATAATCTCTGTTACTTGATTTGAGACAATGATTCTTTTGGGATTTGGAAAACTCAAAGATATGTTAGTCAATAACTTTTTTTCAATTTTTTTGTATTGGTTTGTTATTATTGTCACATCCCGGAATTTGAATTTAGCAAAAACGAGACATAACCTTCGGTAGTTTTGTTTGACACACACACAGGAGAGGGTCAATCACACACCATATCCACAAATTCATTTATGAATGAAACTATTTACATTTATTTACAAATTTCCCTATTTACAACACAATAATTATTATTTATACAAGAGAACAATACTAAAACACAATCTGCTTATAGACGTTGTCACCACGGAGGCTCCACCCGTAGTATTTGTTTTGGGTGCGGTACGTGGAGTGTCGGCACCAGGCCCGCCGAATACCAAAAGTCCTTCCCGTCTACAACAACTCTTTCGTTTAGTCCTTCCGGTTTATCTACATCTATCTCAGTCTCTCTTCCACCATGTGCGTTTCTCCCTTCACGGGTAATAGTGGGGTTTCTTCTCCCAGATTGGGACCCTGGAAAGTACACATAATAACACCTTATAACCTCTGCAATATTATATACAAAAAACTGCTATCAAAAGGCGACATCTTAATGCTTGGGAAAACGCTACTCACTTTAGTTTCAAGCATAAGTCTACGACTGTTTGGTGAACACTAATCGTTTTGACAATATTAACAAAATAAAAGCTCCCAAAAGTTTGTTTTAAAGGAAATTTCATCGTTAAACACAAACTCCAAATTACTTGATCTCAATATCTTAATCACACAAATACTTCCTCAAATTAAATTATTTAATACAACAAAATATGATTACTTACAGGTCGTTCTTCGATCCTGGCCTATGAGTAGTATAGTAGTTGTACGCCAATGGAAATGCTTAATAATGATGAGTTGAAAAATAGGTCGCACTTGATACTTTCGAAGCACTCAATTGCTCAAACAGTAGCATACACAGAATTTAATCTGGCAACAGCTCAGTTCTCAATAACTGGCTCTAAATATCGAGGCTGACAAACACCACGTCCTCTCCTCTGATCTCAAGTCGCAAGTGCCCACCCAATTAATATTTTCTCCAGACGAAAGACTTTTGAAACCCGCGAAAAGGTGTACCCCGTGACTTCAATGTATTGTTACAAAAAGGGGTGCATCATCGAAACAGAAGCACTACTGGCCCCATATAAATTACAGCCAATCACAGACGATTCTGTCAACCTTACGTAACTCTCATTCATAAAAATGAAGTCTACGAACTTTACGGGCCCATTGGCCATAAAACCCAAAATCTTGTTACTCTGTAACGCAAACTTAACTTTGTACAAAATAGTAATTTCTCAAAACTAATTCACTTCGTGACAATTATTGGTTTGTGGAAACATTTCAAAAGTAACAGCAGGACGCCGAATTGTATTTGAATCGCAATCAGTACAATAAATATGTTACAAATAGAATATAAAAAAATATTCTTCCTTTAGTTGAAGCGATATTTCAGATTTTTAAGTAAGATTTGTTTCTGTTTTTATTTTGATTCAGGATGTGAGATCTATGGTCAGTCGCTAACGGAAGGTGCACCGTATAAACCTAACGATTCACAGTGTATGGAGTGTTTATGTGAAGGAAACGCTACACACTGCTTCCCTATCTTATGCCCAACACTGACTTGCCGACCTGAACAAGTCATTGTATCAGAAGGGTCATGCTGCCCAACATGTATTGGTGAGTGGAAATATTTTTTTTAAAGGCAGTGGACACTATTGGTAGTTGTCAAAAATCCAGTCTTCTCACTTGGTGTATCTCAACATATACATAAAATAACAAACCTGTGAAAATTTTAGCTCGATTGGTCGTCGAAGTTGCGAGATAACTATGAAAGAATAAAACACCCTTGTCACACGAAGTTGTGTACTTTCAGATGCTTGATTTCGAGACCTCAAGTTCTAAACTTGAGGTCTCGAAATCAAATTCGTGGAAAATTACTTCTTTCTCAAAAACTTTAGAGGGAGTCATTTCTCACAATGTTTTATACTATCATCCTTTCCCCATTACTCGTTACCACGTAAGGTTTTATGCTTATAATTATTTTGAGTAATTACCAATAGTGTCCACTGCCTTTGAGATGGATTTATTGATAATAATAATAATACAGCATTTGTAATGCACACTTTCCTGTATACCAACCGAAGGCGCCGGTCTAGTAGAAGTTAAGTTAAAGTATTATCAAATACATTATATATAAAAATAAATAAAAAATGCCTCTATCAACAAAAATTGTGATCCTTTTTGGAAAGCTCTTTAATTCCATATAAAAATGTATGAAAACAAAAAGAGCAGCAATTAAATTTGTGGATGGTTTATATATTTCAATCAGGAATAACTGAAGTTTTAATGTTGTTATTTGTAGCTGATGCGAGACGTACTGTGAGGGTTTGTGAGAATGATGGAATACAGTACACCAACGGAACACGCTTTGATATCGATCAGTGCACTACGTGTACATGTATTGTAAGTAGCAACAACTTAATAGCTCTGTAATATTGTCTACCAAGATCTTTTTCCTTTCTCATGCATGTCATGTAATGTTACGTTAAAACCATCTAAATCGTCGCGTAACTTGGGTGTTGTCATCGATCCTCCGTTGAGCATGAGTGATGGCCAAGTTTCTTCCATCGTTAAAGGTGTCAGTTTTCATCTCCGGAACTTGTCACGTATCCGTCGCTTCATGAACCAAGAGACATGTAAATTGGCTGTTCAGTCGCTAATTTTCTCACGGATTGACTACGGAAGTACATCGCTGTATGGTGCCAATGAAGGTGACTTAACTCATCTGCAAAGGCTACAAAATAGGGCTGCCAGACTAATCTTTCTTGTTGCTCGCGACCATCCGTGTGCGCCGTTGTTACGTCGCCTTCATTGGCTACCAATTCAAGCCCGGATTAATTTTAAACTTCTCGTCATTGTTTTCAAATGCATCCACTCTATAGCACCTTTGTATCTTCAAGAACTCATTTCTTTCAACTCATCCGCCTATGCCACCCGCTCATTGCACGACAAAACACTTCTTCACATCACCAAAACTAAATCACGCGCAGGAGATCATGCCTTTCAAGCCGCTGCTCCCCGGCTCTGGAATTCCCTTCCCCGTAACATCCGGGAAGCCAACACACTGGAACGGTTCAAAAATATGCTCAAAACCCATTTATTTGTTTAATTCGGCCATTTTGTTTTTTCTTGTACTGTTTTTTGTATCTTTGTCATTGCATTGTTTGTTTGTATGTAAATTGTAAAGCGATCCGATCTTTGTGGGACGCGATATAAATGCTTACATATATTTTACATATATTTTTGTGGTGCATTATTGAGGATTTTCTTCATGTTTAAACAATGGTATGTTTGAGTTTCTTGTTTACGTTTGTTGTTTGTGTTCTGTTTGTATTGCTTAGTCTCATGATAAAGATAAGATATAGTGTCAGTTATGTTATCATTTTGATAATATTTGTAGTTTTTTAGAGGTTTTTTAACAGTTTGACAATATATTAGGCTTAAAAAATGTAATTATTATTGACTCAATAGAAGCCAAGTTAAAGTTATGCACTTCCTTAAAATAGATGACTTCTCAAAATGTGCACGACTAATTTGTTTCCATACTTTATTTTAAAACAAGAAATTATTGTTTTGATTAATTTAGGATGGTACCCTTGACTGTGATGTTGAAGAATGCCCAGAGCGTCCATGCAATCAGTTACAGATGGTCCGGGTACCAGACGAATGCTGCCCTCTATGTTTGGATCAGGATTGTTTATTTGACAATAGATTCTTGATCAACGGAGAATGGTTTCAACCAGCTGCAGATAAATGCACAAACTGCACCTGTAATGTAAGTCCTTCATTGATTCTTGAACATCAGTCAATACTAATCAATTATTATTATTATTTATTATACAATATAACATGGTTTGAGGGTGACTAGTCGATATTAGCTCCCCATGGTATTGGAAGTTGACAAACTAGTTCCCGAGGCGAAGCCGAGGGAACTAGTTTTTCAACTTCCAATACCGAGGGGAGCTCATCGACTAGTCACCCGAAATAAACCATTTTATAATTGTTTTACTATACTTCATCTTACATATTCAGTTACCGGAACATGAGTTTTGAGCAAGAGAAAATGATGACTGTGAAACAAAATGCACATGATAGTTTGTTCATGTGTTAGATGTCGCTTAGAGAGCGCTGTCTATACAAAACGGTGACACGATCAATAGCGCCTGGGGATGACGTCACGCAATGGTAGTGCGCATGACAAGTAGAATAGCTCCCGGGGAACTATTACTTGTCATGCGCATTTACCACTTGCGTGCGCACTTGGTAGTTAGCAAAGTGATGATGAATGGACCAATGAGAACTCGACTCTCTGTCATGAATATGTATGAGGTATAGTTATATTAATTATTCGGCCATTTCATAAAGAACAATAACAATACATGTAATTGCAAGTAAGAGTAATAGGAAAAAATAAGAGAAAAAAATATGTTGAACAGAACTACATAAAGGCATACATGCTAAATAATTGCAACTAAAGCACTGGTCCTGAATGAAGATGACTGACATAAGGTTTGGATACAACAAGAAACATGTGAAGAACAGATGAGAGAGTATGGTAGATTGGGAAAGGATAGGAAAACATGGTGGGGGAGGGAAGAGCAGGGAACTATGGACAGAGACAACCCACTTCAAGCTGGCCATCAGGATTAACAACATGTTCGTTTTGTTTCCGAGCTCTGTGAAAACAATTCACAGGCATCATCAAGTTGGATTTGAATTTGATTTCAAGACCTCAACTGAGGTCCGAAAATCATCAAGCATCTGAAAGCACAAAACTTGTGCAACAAGGTTTTTTTCTTCTTCATTATTTTCTCGCAAATTCGACAACCAATTGAGTTCAAATTTTCACAGGTTGGTTATCTTATGCGTATGTTGAGATTCACCAAGTGAGAAGACTAGTCTTTGACAATTACCAAAGGTGTCCAGTGCCTTTAAATGAAATTTGCTGACTTTGTGATTATTTTTTCTTATTTGCAGAATGGTGAGGTTGAATGTTCACTGAATCCTTGCCCAGTTCTTGATTGCCCATTGGATGAACAGATTCAGCACAGTGGTGAATGCTGCCCTCAATGTACAGGTAGGAATCTACATAGTAGTAGTAGTTGTAGGGCCATTGCCGGACATGGGCCTTCATCGCCAAATTCCTCTCTTGAAATAGCTGGGTGCTCTTTTGTCAAGCTCCTTCGGCCTCCGTTCGGCGTCATAGTCAAAACAGGCTTTCCTCGTGTAGGTTGTTCGATCTGATGCCAGGTTGCACCAGGTGGTAAGGGAGGACAACCTACAATAGTGTCCTCCTGAAAACGTCTTTGTAGCGTAGAAAGGGATGTCCTGCACGCCTAGTGCCCTCCTCAAGTTCAATGTAATAGAGGGCTTTCACTGGTCTCTCGTTGGTCATTCTGCGGATGTGTCCAATCCATCGCAGCTAGTTTACAAATATTGACTGCTTCGAGTGCTATGGTTAAAACTATGACTCCCGAGGTGATCCCCGGAGCGTTCTATTTTATAGAAATAGAACGCTCCGGGGATCACCGAGGGAGTCATAGTTTTTAACCATTGCACGAGTAAAAGCAGTCAATATTTGTTTTATAACACCCCAAACATTTCTAAATACTGTACTATTATTATTAAGTTACAGACCTGAATGCTACAATCCACGGACGACGCGAATACAGATTGCAAACACTTTTACTTACTGTGTTGCATGTAGTGTCGTGCAATCCGAAATGGTTACAGACTATTAATTTATCATCCTCGTACACGCAACGGACGTCTGGGTACTGCATGCCGTGTGCTAGTCTGTCGGACTAGCGCACGGCGCCGTGTGCTAGTCTTCAGACTAGCGCATGGCAAACCGACGCACTATCACACGGCCGTCGTCTAGCAAAACTAAGACATGTCATGTGACGCGCTCTAAACCAATGAACAGGCAGAATACTTGCAAGGGGTGTTATAACTGACACTGCATCCACACTAATGTATGTGGCACATAGTGGCACATAATCTACATGTACACTGTAACAACTCAGTGTGGCTCATGAACGAAACAACTCAGTGTGGCACATGAACTCGTAGTGTGGCACTGAAACAACTCGGGATCTGGTAAACAGACACTCCTGTGTACTTCTAAAAGAGAACATCACACACCATCTTTTTGTAGAGAAGACAAAAAAATATGGCAGTTTAAGACGTGGGAGGAAAACCGCTATAGGGATAAACCCACTCAATCCACATGCAAGGCTCTGGTCCGGGTTTCGACAATTTGTGACGTCAACAATCGTATCGCATTCGCAGGAAGTATGAACCGGGCTTCAAGGGCTGAAAACGTCAGGCCATTTAACGTTTACTTTCTTCATTTATACACCATAGGTCCTTTTGGTTGGTGAGCAGTTTGGAACAGCTTATTCTATTTTCTCATTTTTCTTTTGATGCTCAACAAACTTGTGTTTTGTTTTTGTGTGTTCAATTCTCTGAAAGTGTCCCTCTGCTTTTCCGTATTTCCAGGTGCCTACTGTTTGTATAACGGAGAGAGATACTTCGCCAATACAGCTTGGAAGAGTGAATGTGATATCTGTTTCTGCATCGACGGTAACGCTGTATGTAACCGGGAAGAATGCGAACCAGTGACATGTGATGCTGTAAGTCAGATTGCATTCTTACTCAATTATAAATCATATATAATTGACATGGGTTTAATACCTAGGAAGTTACTCTTAAAAATAGTTGAAGGCCTCCCCCCCCCCCCCAACCCACCGAAAAAAAGGGGGGGAAAAATTAGTAATGAAAATGAGTAAATAAATAAATAATTGAAAATCTATCTCACCCCCTTCCCACTGCCAAGCCTACCCTTCTTTTGTCTTCTCGAGGACCGTACAATTTTTGGGCTAAAACTCTTCTCTTCATTTGAACACGTTTTTACCACCTTTTTATTATCCTTTGGCCATCCTTGGGCCACCCTTTAGCCATTCTTTGGTCATCCCTTGGTCAACTTTTCTCACCGATCTGTTTTACATGCTGCCCACGCTTATGGAACAAAATGCCTGCACTAGTAAAATCATATGGTTTTTTAAGCCATTGGTTTGTTTTTACCCTTCAATGTTCTGTTACATATTGCATTTGTATTGTATTTCTCTACCACATGTTCTGGATTTCTTCTCAGCTTAGACTTACGTTTTAAGTTTGGTTCTTGTACACATTAATGTTTGTTTGTATTAAGCGCCATGATCACTTTGATGGATTTGTGCGCTTTATAAGTTGTCATTATTATCATTAATATTACTATCCTTTTTAACCCTTTGGTCATCTTTATATCTACTTCCAGTTTGTCTGTTTACATCTGGTATGATTATGCATTCTCATCATTACGAAGAGTCTCATACCTATGCTTTAAGCTCTTCACTTGTGTCAATGCATTTATGTTCTTTTTGGATGTGTTTTGTTTTTAGCAGGTAGAAGATGTAGGAATACCTCATGGGGGTTGCTGCGAACAGTGCATACCAAGTAAGTCTAGTCTAATAAAATATGATTTTGAGTCAATTCTTTGGAAAGACGTCCATTGAATCAAATCTAATAAAGGCAGTGGACACTATTGGTAATTACTCCAAAAAAATTGTTAGCATAAAAACGTACTTGGTAACAAGCAATTGAGAGCTGTTGATAGTATACAACATTGTGAGAAACGGCTCCCTCTGAAGTAACGTAGTTTTCAAGAAAGGAGTAAACTAAAATATTTAAGTTTGATTTTGAGACCTTAGAATTAGATTTTAAGGTCCCGAAATCAAGCATCTGAAAGCATACAACTGTGTGTGACACGGTTGTTTTTGTTTCAATGTAAAGTGAAATAAAACAGTCAAGTATTTCTGTATAAATGAGTTTCAAGTAGTTTCTTGAATTGTCCATGAGTTCCAATGATTTGGAGCATTAGCAGAAAATGCACCTGAACCAGCTCATGGTGCGAGATTCGGTCAAGATGTTCTCTGAGGAAGAGCGTTGGGAATGCGGTGGGGTGTATGGAAGTAGCATGACAGATATGTTTGAGGGTGATTGGTGAGCGAGGGATTTGAAGACATGTAGACAAAGTTTGAAGTCAATTCTGTGTGGAATGGGCAGCCAGTGCAATTTTTAAAGTATTAGATCTAAAGATAGTTTCAAAGCCTCTTATATTTGACTGATTGAACGTTATCTTTGTTGTGTAATGCATGTAAAAGAACCCAGTGCACTTTTCGAAAAGAGAAGGGGTTCGCTCCAATGTTCCTGGCTGTGGCTGCTGTATGCGCTGTAGCACCTTGTAAACCCTTATAAGGTGCTACATAATTGGGTCTCAGAATTCATCACTGCAATTACCTATCTTGCCGAAAGTTTGTATAAACTCAGCGCCTTGAGTACCTTGTTTGGTCGATGTTATTATTATTATTATTATTATTATTATTATTATTATTATTATTATTATTATTATTATTATTATTATTATTATTATTATTATTATTATTATTATTATTATTATTATTATTATTATTGTTATTGTTATTGTTATTGTTATTGTTATTGTTATTGTTATTGTTATTGTTATTGTTATTGTTATTGTTATTGTTATTGTTATTGTTATTGTTATTGTTATTGTTATTGTTATTGTTATTGTTATTGTTATTGTTATTGTTATTGTTATTGTTATTGTTATTGTTATTGTTATTGTTATTGTTATTGTTATTGTTATTGTTATTGTTATTGTTATTGTTATTGTTATTGTTATTGTTATTGTTATTGTTATTGTTATTGTTATTGTTATTGTTATTGTTATTGTTATTGTTATTGTTATTGTTATTGTTATTGTTATTGTTATTGTTATTGTTATTGTTATTGTTATTGTTATTGTTATTGTTATTGTTATTGTTATTGTTATTGTTATTGTTATTGTTATTGTTATTGTTATTGTTATTGTTATTGTTATTGTTATTGTTATTGTTATTGTTATTGTTATTGTTATTGTTATTGTTATTGTTATTGTTATTGTTATTGTTATTGTTATTGTTATTGTTATTGTTATTGTTATTGTTATTGTTATTGTTATTGTTATTGTTATTATTATTATTATTATTATTATTATTATTATCTTTGACTCAGGAATGGCGTCTTGTATCGTGTTTGGTGATCCTCACTATCGTACCTTCGATGGCCGGTACCACGACTTCCAAGGAACTTGTACTTACACATTCGCCAAAGATTGCGAAGGTGGAAACTTTGAAGTCATTGTTCAGAATAACGGCAAAGAGACCTATTCCGTTGCATGGACACAACTCATGTCATTCAGATTGTTTAATTGGACAATTGATTTATTACAAAATATGAAAGTCAAAGTTGACGGAGTTTTGGTTGAACTGCCGTACCTTCATGAACCAGATTTCAGCATTCAAAAAATGGGTGAGTTAAATCTTCTGTTACTTTTTAAGTTTTCTAAGCTTTCTTATTAATTTTTAAAATCAAGCAACACTCAAAGTAGAGATTCCTGTACAAGTCCATGGTATCACTGCTTACTGTTCTAGAATACAATCATTTTGTTATTGTTGTTCAGCCATGGTTGTTTCAGGTAAAGTTGGTGTTTCAGGTAAAGTTGGATTCAAAACTTTGCATGGTGGAAGTATAGACCATGTGACCTTTGTTTTCAATAAGTGTGACCTCGAACATTCCTTGGCTAGTCTGGCAGGCAAGATACTGCACTGGTCGTATGGGAAAGTTGACATTTTGTGTCATAATTTCCACATATAAATCCAAGAGTTATGAAAGCAAAAGCTGTACACGTTTTTTAGATGTGCCGCCCCTTTTCATCATATCAAAAGTTAATAAGAATTAGACAGCGCAATCTCCATAAAATATAAGATTTAAGGTTTACTTTCATAGAGCGGTGTACAAATCGTGCCTGCAGTATGTCTAGGCTTGGTGGCTCTTTTGTAAGCATGTGATGTCACAGGTCACATCGTTTATAAGTAAGAGAGGTTTGTGGTAACACCATGTGCAAATCTCCTTTGAATAATGTTGGTTCTGAAAAGAACTGGTGTCGGACAATTCATTTTTTTTTCTCTAGAAAAAGACTAATTTAAGAACTGACTCCGCGGTAGTATGGTTACAGTGTAGTTACGATTCTATAAGCTAAAGTAGCCCAGCCTATTTCCATACCATCCGCCCGGGTAATAGTTATAAGCAGGACAGTTCTTTTCAGAACTGAGAAGTCTCTCGAACACCTGAACAATCTACTCCGCGGTAGTAGAATAAAGAAAGAAAGTTCTCTAAGAACAAACTCTACCTGGCAAGTAGATACACACATGGTGTTACCGCAAACCAAATAAATATTGATACCTCACCATGCAAAGCCTCAAATCCTATATATCTAATACATGTAAGTGAAAACGAGCAGAGTATAATGTGTGTAATGTCGAGACCACACCGGCTGTTTTCAGAGCCAACACTCCCACAAAATAAATTTACACATGGTTGTACCAGCAAGTTCACTATTTATTTATGGTTTCTTACTAATAATAAGTAAAGTTCTTAAAACTGATATTACTTTTGAATGGTTATACTTGGACTTTTAGAAAAAATGTATTCACCATAGACGGAAATAAAGCAGTACCTACGTTGAATTTGAAATAAAATAAATCTTTATTTACAATAGAAGTGTCGTGGCTGAGCGGTTAAGAGCACCGAATTCAATCTCTGGTGTTTCTGATCAGCAGAGTGTGGGTTCGAATCCCAAGCCGTGACACTTGTGTCTTTAAGCAAGACACTTGACCATTGCTTTGTCCTTCTGATGGGACGTTGGTCCCTTGTGTTATTTCACACATGTAAAAGAACCCAGTGGACTTTATCAAAAAGAGAAGGGGTTCGCCCCGGTGTTCCTGGTCCGATCGGCAGCAAATTGCGCCACAGCACTTTGTAAAAACATTACATGGTGCTATCAGAATTGGGTCTCATAATTCAAAGGTAGTCCCACATCTTGCAGAAAATATTGTATGTTACAGCGCCAGGAGCGACACTGGGTGACGAACATGTGCGCTATATTAGAAGCCACAATTACTATTATTATTATTTTTATTACTATGTTTAGGATTATTTGTGGTTGTCCATACCAACATGGGCATCACAGTTTCCTTTGATGGAGAACATTTCGGTGAGGTTGTGGCTGACCATCTTTGGAAGGGACAGTTGTGCGGATTATGTGGCGACTACAACGGGAATCCTGATGATGATTTTAGGTGAGTTTCCTAATCAGACAATATTCAATTCAATTCAATTCAATTTAAAAAAAAATTAAAAGATTTTCCTGACAATTCTTGAGCTATACTAAACTGTAGGATATTTTGATTTGAGTGTTCTGGTGTTCAGGGGCCAAATTTCATAGACCTGCTTTAACACAAAAACTAGCTAAGCACAACCAAACTATGCTTACCAGAACAATACGCTTTCATTCAGTTGTTTAGAGCGATTGTTGAGCTTTCGTTTGGTGTGATGTTCAACAGGGGGTGCTATTGAAAAGTTTTGAGAAAAACTCAGGTGGCATGGTTGCCTTGTGCGTAAAGCGCTCGCCTCTCACCAAGGTGACCCCGGTTCGATTCCCGGCGAGGGCCATATTTGAGTTGAGTTGTGCGTTGGTTCTCTGCTGTGCCACGAGGGTTTTCCAGATCATCCGGTTTTCCTCCCTTGGGAAAATTCAAACACTTTCGATCTTTGGCTGTGCTCCGTGGTCATAATGGGTTGATGCGGCTGGCAGCCAAAGGCGCCCTTGCATGCCTGCTTCTCGAACACATTGTAGCCGCGTCCTTCGCAATTCAGCTCTTAACTGCGAGTAAGGATGATTAGCTCCCCAAATTGTTATTATTATAAAAACACGGTTGAACATGTTCTTTATTTATTATTTTTCAAATTAATCTGTGCACCAAAGGCTTAAAATAAAAATTACGATAAATATCAAAAGCTGTGTTTTGACAAATTGTCTAATTTTGTGTGTCTAGATTTTATTTGTAGGAGTCACAATGGCACATACACTACAGCGTCCTCAGAGTTTGGAAACACATTTATATTTTTATTGCTCGATTGATAATCAACAGTGGTTAAAGCCATTGGACCCTTTCGGTACTGAAAAAAAAGAAAGTTCACAGATTTACAAACAACTTACAGGGTTTACAGAAGGTAGTGGTGAAAGACTTTGCTTGAAATATTATTCCATTAAATGCTTTACTTTTTGAGAAAACGGTAAAACAATATCAATTCTAGATATCGAGAATTATGGATTTATTTTAAACACATGTCATGACACAGCGAAACGTGCGGATACAAGGGTGGGTTTTCCTGTTATTTTCTCCCAACTCCGATGACTGATTGAGCCTAAATTTCCACAGGTTTGTTATTTTATATATAAGTTGTGATACACGAAGTGTGGGCCTTGGACAATACTGTTTACCGAAGGGTCCAACGGCTTTAACCGCCACTAATAGGTATCATCAAGTAATTAATAACAACAAATTTTAAAATAACTAATTTAAAAAAATATGTTTTTATTTGTGTCGTGTACACTTTATTTGTAGGAGTCGCAATGGCACATACACTACAACATCCTCAGAGTTTGGAAACACATTTATATGCGGTGATTATCCAGAATGTTCGTGTAGAGAAAGTAAAGAGTTAGCTCCATGTGCTAAGGGGGAAAGTTATCTTCAAGAAGCGATAGGAAGATGTGATATCTTAATGGTAAGACACTTTATTATAATCGGGCAATTCCAGCGTTACGGACATTACATTTCAGACAGTTTTCAGAAGTTTAGCAATCACATCTGCCAAATGTTTATATACAATTTTTCTTTACAACAGCATAGTAGTCCATATGGACAGCATACACTGTGAACTTCAGTCTGTATCTCTTATTCATTTATCAGATATCACTCTGCTGTTACGGACATAACATTTTTTGGACATGACATTTGACTGTCCTTTACATTTGTACAAAAGCCTTTGAGTTTTGGGTTCCCATTAATGTATTTTTGGTACTGGTCGATAAGATATTGTGTAAAAGATATACATTTGACAGAGTTTCTCGCCTTTGGTCTCTAAAGAGCACAACATGGCGTTACGGACATTACATTCCAAGCGTTTTGGACATGGCACTTAATTTGAGCACTGTTTTCCTTCAGTAGCTGAAAAAGTGTTGAAATGATGCAATTTCTTACATGTACTTTCTTCATTTAATCATCAAAATATATCTTTATTGAGTTTCAGGTGAAAACTAAGCTTTTATACAAAGTTGATTTTTCACCTTGATGTATCATTTTCTGTGGAATTGCCCAAAATGCATTTTGTTAACTTTAAACTTCTTGTAAATTTCCCCATCAACGGTCCATTTGCAGTCCAAGTTGTATTTCCTCTGATCTAGCTTGTGTCCGAGTAGCTGTTATGTCTTATGTTTGTCTGTTCTTTTGTTTACGCCTGTCTGTTTGTTTTGTCTATTTGTCTGTCTGCATGGCTGTTTTTTTTCACAAGCTTCTGCTTATCAAAACATCCCTAAACTCTTTCTTTTTGTTACATTTATACTGCTTACTACTACTTAATATTATTTTTTCTTTACTCCATAGGTCTATGTTCTTGTCAATATTTTTATGGATGTATGGAAATAAATGAGTATTAGAAATTAGTTGAATTGAACTCCATGACCATCTTACAAAATACTGTTCCATGGTAGGATTGTAGTGTCAACAAAATGCTGTTTTCTAAAGCTAACAAAACTAGCAATAAGACACTTCAGATGCTTAGGATACAAAAACAAACGGTGACTAAAAGAAAGTGTGTTTATCTTTTATTATCTGCAGAGTGATGTGTTTTCGCCAGCCCATGCCTTAATAGACCCGGAGCCATTCTATAATGCATGTCTGTACGATTGGTGTGCCTGCCCAATGCAAGATAAATGCCTCTGTGATGTTCTCTCAGCTTATGCACACGAAGCAAGGAAAAAAGGAATCACGTTAGATTGGCAGAGAGAAAATTATTGTGGTGAGTAAACTCCCCCAGGCGTGACACTTGTGTCCTTAAGCAAGACACTGAACCATTGCTTCGTCCTTCGGATGGGATGTAAAGCCGTTGGTCCCATGTGTTGTGTAACGCATGTAACAGAACCCAGTGCACTTATCGAAAAGAGAAGGGGTGATCACCCCAGGTTCCTGGCTGGATTGGCAGCATATTGCGCCACAGCACCTTGTAAAAACCATTACATAAAAATACCAAAGTTCCTGATTGCAATTATTAAGAATTGAATAATGTCTTATTTTTCCTGCAGCCATTTCTTGTCCGAGAGGAGCCTACTATGCAGAATGCACCCCGCCATGTGAAGTTACTTGTCAATCAATCAATTCACAAGAGGCTCAAGAATGTGTACAATCACAATGTGTACCTGGATGTAAATGCCCTGCTGGAATGGTGCTACATGACTTTGAATGTATTAGTATAAGTGACTGCCCTGAACAATGAATGCAACAGTCATCCACTGGGTAAAAATGGGATACAGTGCAGTTATCAATGATTTAGGCATTAATCAACTGGGTATAAATGGGATACAGTGGGAGTTATCAATGATTTAGACATTAATCAACTGGGTATAAATGGGATACAGTGGGAGTTATCAATAGGTAACTACAGGGTGTGTTTGTGAAACTACCAGTTTGGTGATAGTATATAGCTCAAGTTCCATGGGGTACTCTGGGAAAACCACTGGGAATGTAGTGGGTACATCTAGGTGACACTGGGTATAAATATATGTAATGAATATACCATACATCTGGTTCACACTAGGAACCACTGGGGATGTAGTGGGTACATCTAGGTGACACTGGGTATAAATATGTGTAATGAATATAACATACATCTGGTTCACATTGGGAACCACTGGGAATGTAGTGGGTACATCTAGGTGACACTGGGTATAGATATATGTTATGAATATACCATACATGTGGTTCACATTGGGAACCACTGGGGATGTAGTGGGTACATCTAGGTGACACTGGGTATAATTATATGTAATGAATATACCATACATGTGGTTCACATTGGGAACCACTGGGAATGTAATGGGTATAAATACATGAAGTGTATACCTGGTGTAAATACATGAAGTGTATACCTGGTGTATATTGGGACTTATAACTGTTGGAGGATAAAGGTCTTTGAAGGATGTTTGTTGTAATATTTAGAATTAAATGGATTTATTCCTAGCTGTGGCTTAATTTGATTGGATCTTAAATCCTCATCATGGTGCACAGATGATGTTTAACAAAAAACACTTTTTATTTTTTATATTGAACAATATCATGTAAAATGTATAGGTACTGCAGTGTATAATACTTGGAGGTTTAGCAGAGCGACCAATCTAAAGGAAAATGTAACCCATCCAAACACAATGCATTGATTTGAAGATGGATATTCTTACTTAATATACCTTTATCATGGTGCCGCCATCTTGAATTTCTCCCCTTGATATCATTGTTACCAAACCGAGGCTGGCAGTACAAAATAGTCTGGTTCCTATTTGCAAAATGATTATTAGCATTCATTATTGTTATTCGATACGAGGAACATGACCAAGATGGAGACAGCATGATAAAGGTCTGTTGATTCACTGCTCTGTTACCCTTGGGTTTCAGTGCGGCCATTTCATGTATGTCAAAAATTACACTTTTGAGAAAAGCAAGTACAAATTTAAGCCGTGTTGCCATAAAATGGGATAAAAGTGTAAAAAGGGGCCAAGATATGACATGTTGTTTTTTGAACAAGCATACATTAGTATAATTATATTCCCGTGAAACTTTGAAATGAAAATACACCCTCAATTTACCCAGAAATGATCTTATATAAGAAACAAACATTTTCGGATTGGGCTGTTCTGCCACGAAAGGGCAAAGTCGATAACATGCTGTAAATTATCTTTTGAGTGGTTAGAATCATTCATGTGAACATTATGCTGGGCAGGAACAATGAATCATTATAATGTGATTGTAAGGGTTTATGTATTTATAAAAACTTACTCTAGGTAAACTTGATTTGGGGCTATATTAATCAAAGAAAAAATGACTAGAGTGGGACTCAAACCAACGACCTCTGGATTAACGTGTCGGTGCTCTACCAACTGAGCTTTCTAGCCCTATGTTGGCCTTCTCCCTTCTGGTTTATAATATTTGACACAAGATTAAACTTGTAAGAATGCTTTAATGTTGCACAACCATGAATTAACTACCTGGCAATGTTTGTCAGTTGTAATTATTTTATTTTAGAAAAACCCTCCCTCAGTTTCAAGGAGCAATACATAACACTGGCTAATAATCAGTATTTGTTCTTATCCTCTATCCAGGTGTTGTCATGGTGATATGTGTGCTATTATTAAACAAACGTTGTTAAGGGTTTGATTCCCGGCTGTCTTCCACACGATGGTGCTGCATATATATATATAAATATATATATAATGTGAGATTACTCACATTTAAGTTATACCTGCACCTCTAATTTTTTAAGTTATGATGTGCCTTTATAAAAAGGCTATATTTTGAAATATTGTAAACAAGTAAACTGAAAACAATTAACCAAAACTATTTTTGGAGAGACTTTTACAAAAAATGTTGTGGTGCTTTTACATACTTGATATAAGGATCTCATTGTACATAGGCGATCTTTAATAGTTCTTCAAAGTAAACTTTAATGTTTGTGATGGAGATTTCTTTTTGACCATGTTTTTTTTTTAAACATGAGTAGATGTTATCTTTTGGAGAAGTCGTCTGTTGAGTATTTTACTTTTTTTATCGATTGTTCTCAACATTTTTAAACTTATCAAGATTGACTGTTGATGAAATCATAATGAAATCCAAAATACATATCTTAGGTAGAGTTGTATGTGAATGACTGTTCCAAAGATCTGAAACATTTGATATTTCATAGTTCATCTGTACGACTGACATATGATTAATTGTCAATGTGTCTTGTACACTGGCCAGGAACAACCACAAAACATGTCCATCTCCTGTTTTTCTGGAACACTTAAAAGCAAATGCTCAGAAGGATTATTTGGGGATCCCCTAAATGGTAAGAAGTAATCCTTGCTTTATTCGTTTATTATTTATTTTCTTTAAAATCTAGAAAGACCTAAAAACATTTGTAATCATTGTACCTCCATTCCCAATGTAGAAGACAAATTAATAATGACAATTAATTAATCTGTCGACACTGAATACAAATAACAATCAAATTGATCAGCAAATTGAAGATTGGCTTGAAATCATGGAATATTCCACAACAATCCAACTGTCTTGACTTATTATTGTTTTAAAGACACTGGACACTATTGGTAAATTGTCAAAGACTAGTAGTCGCAGTTGGTGTATCTCAACATATGCATAATATAACAAACCTGTGAAAATGTGAGCTAAATTGGCCGTCGAAGAACCTTGTCCGCACCATGGCCACAAGAAGTTGTGTGCTTTCAGATGCTTGATTTCGAGACCTCGAATTCTAAATCTGAGGTCTGGAAAATAACTTCTTTCTCGAAAACTACAAGTTCAGAGGGAGCCGTCTTACACAATGTTTTATACTATCGACCTCTCCCCATTACTCGTTTACCAAGTAAGTTTTTATGCTAATAATTATTTTTAGTAATTAGGCCCTACCAATAGTGTCAAGTGTCTTAAATTCACACAAACATTCTCCAAAACGCATCCTTGCGGAACATTCTTATCCTATAGCGTTGTACAAAAACTTTCCTTGCATGATCTTTTAAATTTCCACGTGGAAACGTTTTGTTATCCTTCAGGTTTGTTTTTTTCTTACGTGGTCTCCACAGAAGTTATCTAAACTAAGCCCAATTGAAATCAATTAAATTTCATATCAAAAGGCAAATTGTACAATGCTTTAAAGTTATGTGATTATTTGATCTGGCATATACATGTATCATATCATATCAGTCATCTAGAACTTGTTGGGTTTTTTTTTAGTACATTTTAACTCGTTATTATTCATTTCAATATTACTGTAAAATGCTGTATTAAAATTTTGGTATTCTTTACAACATTAAATGATCAACATTTTTAAATATTTTAAGTTTGAAGGAAATCCGTAAGTCCTAAAATGCTTGTGTGTTAAAGTTTGATTATGTTGGGCGCGATCGGTCAATTTGCGCGATCAACCGATCGCGCTGCGCTATTGAACGATCAAATTAAGATCAATTGGTCGCGCAGCAATCGGTCGATCGCGCAACAATCGGTCGATCGCGCAACAATCGGTCGATCGCGCAATGACATCTTTGCGCGATTGATCGATTGCGCTACGAGTATTTTTTCCCGTTATCAGCGGATCGCGCAGGAAAGGCTTTGCGCGATCTACCGATCGTGCAGGAATGGGTTTGCGCGATCGACCGATAGTGCAGGAAAAGTTTTGCGCGATCAACCGATCGTGCAGGGAAAAGTTTTGCGCGATCTACCGATCGTGCAGGAATGGGTTTGCGCGATTGACCGATCGTGCAGGAATGGTTTCGCGCGTTCGACCGATCGTGCAGGTAAACTATTCCTTGGGGCGATTTCTCAAAGCAATAAAATTCATAGCAGGACAAATTTTCAGTATCACCATAGTGATTTATATAGTGACGTCACTACGATTGATTTGCAGTTACAATCAATGTTACATCTTTGTGAATTCGGCCCCTGAACATCAGCCGATCGCGCCAAACAATTCCTGCACAATCGGCCGATCACTCATAACCATTCCTGCACAATCGGCCGATCGCGCAACAATCGGTCGATCGCGCAATGACATCTTTGCGCGATTGATCGATTGCGCTACGAGTATTTTTTCCCGTTATCAGCAGATCGCGCAGGAAAGGCTTTGCGCGATCTACCGATCGTGCAGGAATGGGTTTGCGCGATCGACAGATAGTGCAGGAAAAGTTTTGCGCGATCAACCGATCGTGCAGGGAAAAGTTTTGCGCGATCTACCGATCGTGCAGGAATGGGTTTGCGCGATCGACCGATCGTGCAGGAATGGTTTCGCGCGTTCGACCGATCGTGCAGGTAAACTATTCCTTAGGGCGATTTCTCAAAGCAATAAAATTCATAGCAGGACAAATTTTCAGTATCACCATAGTGATTTATGTAGTGACGTCACACTACGATTGATTTGCAGTTACAATCAATGTTACATCTTTGTGAATTCGGCCCCTGAACATCAGCCGATCGCGCCAAACAATTCCTGCACAATCGGCCGATCGCGCAAAACCATTCCTGCACAATCGGCCGATCACTCATAACTGTTGGGCGCGATCGGTCAATCTGCGCGATCAACCGATCGCTCTGCGCTATCGACCGATCGTGCTGCGCTATTGAAATATCTTTTGGTCGCGCAGCAATCGGTCGATCGCGCATCAATCGGTCGATCGCGCAACATTCGGCAACGAACATGCGCGATCGGCCGATTGTGCAGGAATGATTTTGCGCGATCGGCCGATTGTGCAGGAATGGTAACGGGAAAAAATACTCGTAGCGCAATCGATCAATCGCGCAAAGATGTCATTGCGCGATCGACCGATTGTTGCGCGATCGACCGATTGTTGCGCGATCGACTGATTGTTGCGCGATCGACCGATTGTTGCGCGATCGACCGATTGCGCCCAACATAACCATTCCTGCACAATCGGCCGATCGCGCAAAATCATTCCTGCACAATCGGCCGATCGCGCCGAGCCATTCCCGCACGATCGGTTGATCGCGCATGTTCGTTGCCGAATGTTGCGCGATCGACCGATTGTTGCGCGATCGACCGATTGATGCGCGATAAGGTCTATGTGCATAATATACTAATGAAGATCACTGACCACAAATATTTGCAACTAAATAGAACCGAATCATCTTGAAAACGGTGCTTGTCTTAGGTACAGCGACGCGGAAACTGCATATATTTATAGTTGACATCGGCAGAGTATTTTGTCACAATTTCAGTATTTTACTCTGTGCTTAATTTAAAAAAAAAAATCAAGAATGTATTAAATCGTCATACATGCAGCCATCTCAAAGAAATCACATAGATTGTCGAGGAAGTTAAATTTCCATATAAAGTGAGAAGGGAAACGATTTTCTCGTGTCTTTGTGCACAAAATATTAGGCACAAGTTCACCGCAGCAGTGACGCGCGGCGCCCACTGACCAATATTTGCAACTAAATAGAAACCGAATCATCTTAAAACGGTGAATGTCTTGGGTGAGTTAGAGGAAAAAGACACGTAAACTGCATAAAAGTCGCTAAAATGCGTTACATTTTGTCAGAATTTCAGTATTTTACTTTGTGCTTAATTTAAACAACAAAATTATCAAGAATGTAGTACATCGTTGTATCATGTAAACCATGTCAGGGTAAATTGCATAGATTGTTAGAGGAAGACATTCAATTTCCCTAAAAAGTGAAAAGGAACGATTTTATCATGTTTTTTTATGCACAAAAATAGGCACAAAGACACACCGCATCGTGGCGCGCGGCACCCATGGCGGCGCCCAGTACTTGCACGCCTGGATTTGTCTATAATCATTCTCCATTCTCATCCATAGATATAGAATGTTTTAATTCTATATCTATGTTCTCATCAAAAGAATTATACAAATATTGAGTGGCTCAGAGTGGAATGGGAGGAATAACATCGCAAGGTAAAATTTGGACTGTTCCATTTTACGAGGCGAAGCCGAGTGAAATGGAACAGTCCAAATTTTACCGAGTGGTAATAATTATTCCTTCCATTCCACGAATTAAAGCCACTCAATATTTGCTTTAGATAACTGACATAGATCCTTGTCATTTGAAGTATTTTTTAAAGTATAACATTATGAAAAATCACACAAATTACTGACAACCAATATTCATATAGCGCCGCGGAGCGGCAACAATGCACAAATCGGATCACAACCTTTTGCGCAGGTGCTCCTTTGTTTTAGCAGCGGCGCGGCGGCGCTGTACTGCTTAAAAACATTGGGAACAAGAATGATTCTAACTGTTGAATGGGAAATGCTATTCCCCATAGGCGAATAGGTCTTTTTGATCGCCGGTGCGGAATGGAGTAATAGTGAATGTCACGTGAAGTAAGTTCCACCAATCAAATGACAAGGATCTGTATGTCAGTTATATAAAGCTATGCGCCCACACGGCTTCAAAACATTAGTGCGTGTTTAGCGGGATGTTATTATTATCGGTTTATTAAAACACATTCAAACATCGCAGCTACAAGCTGAATGTTAGCGCTCTAGTCAATATATATAGCTCTACGTCCTCATCTAGTTTCTGTTTCCATAAACAGTGAAAAGGAACAACTTCCTTTCTTTGAACTTTGATTGGCTGGTTGCGCAGGAACGAAAAAAAGTTTAACTTTTACTTTTAATGGTCAGGAACCATGACAAACAAATATTGAAAACGTTTTTTATAAAACACATAAGAATTGGTCACGTGATATTGTCGGGATCTCGACAAAAACTAATTTTGACCACTTTATCACTGCTACTAATAATTGGCGGACTTTTACGAGCACGGCTCGGACGAAAGCTTGTAACTTTCTCGACCCCCATCAAATCAATATCAATATTGTTGGGTCAAATCGGCCAAAAATCTGACATAGCATTTTTAACGGTAAGCAAGTTTGCGTGCTTTCTGTAGCAGAAAAATTTGCTTAAGCCTTAGCGTATTTCACAGGTTAGCAGAAAAAAACGGGCGGCCATTATTGCGTGTTTACCGTGGATTTGCATTGTGATGTCATTTATGTTCGTGCGGTAAGCACCGGAAGATTAGCATACCCTTTCGTGTGCTTACGGTTGGCAGCGCTATGAAATAGAAATTGCACAGTAAGCAAAAAATCGGCCGCTAAGCAGCGCTATGAAAATGGGCCCTGGTCTAATTTGGTTATTAACCATAGATACAGAACTAAAATAATATATCTATGTTATTAACTTACGCGCAATGTACCTGCTCTAATTTGGTTTAAAACAGACCAATCATAAAGTCTGTGTGTAGTGCAAACTACCACCATTAACTAGCATAGCGCCCTCTTTGTTGTGTTGTTGCACTAACACAGTCCACACGCTCCATCATTAAATACCAAAAGAACAACTTGGTTTCGTATCCAAAATGTTCGACCCCATGAGTAGCTTGTGTACGAAACAACTTCTGTTGTAGACAACCCGGGTATATCATGTGAGTGTGAGAACTGCAACAAGTTGTCAAATTTCTCTTCTTTTCTCATCACATTTGCTGTACTGCCTGTGGAGTGTTATTTCCTCGATAGAAATATGCCACCGAAGAAGAAGAACAAGAAGAAGAAGCAGTGCAATGGTTTTTATATGTACATGATGGATAAGAAACGAGGTTTTGAGATGGAATGTGATGTGGCAAAGATCTGACAACGCGATCCCCCAGTTGGCTCATCCAGGATGGAAGGTAGGCTTGAATTTCTTCTTGAAAAGACCTTTGGTGGATTTCACAAAGAGTTAAGACTAGACTTATCTTGCGTTAGGACGAGCTACTCATTCTAACTTAAGACTAGCCACACGTTTTGTGTATCTCCTAGGTGTAGGACTAGTCTTACGTTAGGACTCGTAGTCGTAGTCATGTCTTTGTGAAATGGACACGGGGACTATTGAATTCCCCTGTTGCCTTATTGGTAAATGTCAAAGACTTACTTCAATAAACTATTAAAGGCATCCCTGTGAGCCTTAAAGGGGTCTAAAATTTTGGGCCTCCTAAACGCTATACGCTTTTAAAATCAGCGATGATAGATGAAAGTTTTACGACCAAGTTTGTTCACTTTGGACCAAAAATCAAAACTCACAAAATTCTCAATAAATCTAAACATTTTTGTTGTTTACCCAGTCTCAACTGATCAAATGTCTTCAGTAGTCCGTTCTGTATCAATTGGGACAATAAAATCATCAAAACTTTTTTGACCCCCAAATCTGAAAATTTGACCATACCGGTATGGTCGATTTTGTTCATTTTGGACCAAAAATCCAAACTCGCAAAATTCTCAATAAATAAATTTGTTCACCCCAAATCTGAAAAATCGACCCATGCCGGCATCACAATTTTTTTTGGATTTTTGACCAAAAACACAAACTCACAAAAATTCGTAATAAATCTCTAACTTTTGCTTATATACCCAGTCCGACCTAATAAAATGTCTTCAGTAGTATCTTCTGTATCATTTGAAAGCATAAATTCACCGAAAATTTGTTCACCTCAAATCTGAAAAATCGACCCATGCCGGCATCACAATTTTTTTTGGATTTTTGACCAAAAACACAAACTCACTAAATTCTTAATAAATCTCAAACTTTTGCTCATTTACCCAGTCCGCACTGATAAAATGTCTTCAGTAGTATCTTCTGTATCATTTGAAAGCATAAATTCACCGAAAATTTGTTCACCCCAAATCTGAAAAATCGACCCATGCCAGCATCACAATTTTTTTTTGGATTTTCGACCAAAAACACAAACTCACAAAATTCATAATAAATCTCTAATTTTTGCTTATATACCCAGTCCGCACTGATAAAATGTCTGCAGTAGTATCTTTTGTATCATTTGAAAGCATAAATTCACCGAAAAATTTGTTCACCCCAAATCTGAAAAACCGACCCATGCCGGCATCACAGATTTTTTTGGATTTTTGACCAAAAACACAAACTCACAAAATTCGTAATGAATCTCTAACTTTTGCTTATATACCTAGTCCGCACTGATAAAATGTCTTCAGTAGTATCTTCTGTATCATTTGAAAGCATAAATTCACCGAAAATTTGTTCACACCAAATCTGAAAAATCGACCCATGCCGGCATCACAATTTTTTTTGGATTTTTGACCAAAAACACAAACTCACTAAATTCTTAATAAATCTCAAACTTTTGCTCATTTACCCAGTCCGCACTGATAAAATGTCTTCAGTAGTATCTTCTGTATCATTTGAAAGCATAAACTCACCGAAAATTTGTTCACCCCAAATCTGAAAAATCGACCCATGCCGGCATCACAATTTTTTTTGGATTTTTGGTCAAAAACACAAACTCACAAAATTCTTAATAAATCTCAAACTTTTGCTAATTTACCCAGTCCGCACTGATAAAATGTCTTCAGTAGTATCTTCTGTATCATTTGAAAGCATAAATTCACCGAAAATTTGTTCACCCCAAATCTGAAAAATCGACCCATGCCGGCATTACAATTTTTTGGGGATTTTTGACCAAAAACACAAACTCACAAAATTCGTAATAAATCTCTAACTTTTGCTTATATACCCAGTCCGCACTGATAAAATGTCTTCAGTAGTATCTTATGTATCATTTGAAAGCATAAATTCACCGAAAATTTCACCCCAAATCTGAAAAATTTACCAATGCCGGCATCACAGATTTTTTTAAATTTTTGAACAAAAACACAAACTCACAAAATTCTTAATAAATCTCAAACTTTTGCTAATTTACCCAGTCCGCACTGATGAAATGTCTTCAGTAGTATCTTATGTATCATTTGAAAGCATAAATTCACCGAAAATTTGTTCACCCCAAATCTGAAAAATCGACCCATGCCGGCATCACAGATTTTTTAAATTTTTGACCAAAAACACAAACTAACAAAATTCGTAATAAATCTCTAACTTTTGCTTATATACCCAGTCCGCACTGATAAAATGTCTTCAGTAGTATCTTATGTATCATTTGAAAGCATAAATTCACCGAAAATTTGTTCACCCCAAATCTGAAAAATTTACCCATGCCGGCATCACAGATTTTTAAAGTTTTTGACCAAAAACACAAACTCACAAAATTCTTAATAAATCTCAAACTTTTGCTAATTTACCCAGTCCGCACTGATAAAATGTCTGCAGTAGTATCTTCTGTATCATTTGAAAGCATAAATTCACCGAAAATTTGTTCACCCCAAATCTGAAAAATCGACCCATGCCGGCATCACAATTTTTGGGGGATTTTTGACCAAAAACACAAAGTCACTAAATTCTTAATAAATCTCAAACTTTTGCTAATTTACCCAGTCCGCACAGATAAAATGTCTGCAGTAGTATCTTCTGTATCATTTGAAAGCATAAATTCACCGAAAATTTGTTCACCCCAAATCTGAAAAATCGACCCATGCCGGCATCACAATTTTTTGGGGATTTTTGACCAAAAACACAAACTAACAAAATTCTTAATAAATCTCTAACTTTTGCTTATATACCCAGTCCGCAATGATAAAATGTCTTCAGTAGTATCTTCTGTATCATTTGAAAGCATAAATTCACCGAAAAATTTTTCACCCCAAATCTGAAAAATCGACCCATGCCGGCATCACAATTTTTTGGGGATTTTTGACCAAAAACACAAACTCACAAAATTCGTAATAAATCTCTAACTTTTGCTTATATACCCAGTCCGCACTGATTAAATGTCTTCAGTAGTATCTTATGTATCATTTGAAAGCATAAATTCACCGAAAATTTGTTCACCCCAAATCTGAAAAATTTACCCATGCCGGCATCACAGATTTTTTAAATTTTTGAACGAAAACACAAACTCACAAAATTCTTAATAAATCTCAAACTTTTGCTAATTTACCCAGTCCGCACTGATAAAATGTCTTCAGTAGTATCTTATGTATCATTTGAAAGCATAAATTCACCGAAAATTTGTTCACCCCAAATCTGAAAAATCGACCCATGCTGGCATCACAATTTTTTTGGGATTTTTTACCAAAAACACAAAGTCACTAAATTCTTAATAAATCTCAAACTTTTGCTAATTTACCCAGTCCGCACAAATAAAATGTCTGCAGTAGTATCTTCTGTGTCATTTGAAAGCATAAATTCACCGAAAATTTGTTCACCCCAAATCTGAAAAATTTACCCATGCCGGCATCACAGATTTTTTAAATTTTTGACCAAAAACACAAACTCACAAAATTCTTAATAAATCTCAAACTTTTTCTAATTTACCCAGTCCTCACTGATAAAATGTCTGCAGTAGTATCTTCTGTATCATTTGAAAGCATAAATTCACCGAAAATTTGTTCACCCCAAATCTGAAAAATCGACCCATGCCGGCATCACAATTTTTTGGGGATTTTTGACCAAAAACACAAACTAACAAAATTCGTAATAAATCTCTAACTTTTGCTTATATACCCAGTCCGCACTGATTAAATGTCTTCAGTAGTATCTTATGTATCATTTGAAAGCATAAATTCACCGAAAATTTGTTCACCCCAAATCTGAAAAATCGACCCATGCCGGCATCACAATTTTTGGGGGATTTTTGACCAAAAACACAAAGTCACTAAATTCTTAATAAATCTCAAACTTTTGCTAATTTACCCAGTCCGCACAGATAAAATGTCTGCAGTAGTATCTTCTGTATCATTTGAAAGCATAAATTCACCGAAAATTTGTTCACCCCAAATCTGAAAAATCGACCCATGCCGGCATCACAATTTTTTGGGGATTTTTGACCAAAAACACAAACTAACAAAATTCTTAATAAATCTCTAACTTTTGCTTATATACCCAGTCCGCAATGATAAAATGTCTTCAGTAGTATCTTCTGTATCATTTGAAAGCATAAATTCACCGAAAAATTTTTCACCCCAAATCTGAAAAATCGACCCATGCCGGCATCACAATTTTTTGGGGATTTTTGACCAAAAACACAAACTCACAAAATTCGTAATAAATCTCTAACTTTTGCTTATATACCCAGTCCGCACTGATTAAATGTCTTCAGTAGTATCTTATGTATCATTTGAAAGCATAAATTCACCGAAAATTTGTTCACCCCAAATCTGAAAAATTTACCCATGCCGGCATCACAGATTTTTTAAATTTTTGAACGAAAACACAAACTCACAAAATTCTTAATAAATCTCAAACTTTTGCTAATTTACCCAGTCCGCACTGATAAAATGTCTTCAGTAGTATCTTATGTATCATTTGAAAGCATAAATTCACCGAAAATTTGTTCACCCCAAATCTGAAAAATCGACCCATGCTGGCATCACAATTTTTTTGGGATTTTTTACCAAAAACACAAAGTCACTAAATTCTTAATAAATCTCAAACTTTTGCTAATTTACCCAGTCCGCACAAATAAAATGTCTGCAGTAGTATCTTCTGTGTCATTTGAAAGCATAAATTCACCGAAAATTTGTTCACCCCAAATCTGAAAAATTTACCCATGCCGGCATCACAGATTTTTTAAATTTTTGACCAAAAACACAAACTCACAAAATTCTTAATAAATCTCAAACTTTTTCTAATTTACCCAGTCCTCACTGATAAAATGTCTGCAGTAGTATCTTCTGTATCATTTGAAAGCATAAATTCACCGAAAATTTGTTCACCCCAAATCTGAAAAATCGACCCATGCCGGCATCACAATTTTTTGGGGATTTTTGACCAAAAACACAAACTAACAAAATTCGTAATAAATCTCTAACTTTTGCTTATATACCCAGTCCGCACTGATTAAATGTCTTCAGTAGTATCTTATGTATCATTTGAAAGCATAAATTCACCGAAAATTTGTTCACCCCAAATCTGAAAAATCGACCCATGCCGGCATCACAATATTTTGGGGATTTTTGACCAAAAATACAAACTCAGAAAATTCGTAATAAATCTCTAACTTTTGCTTATATACCCAGTCCGCACTGATTAAATGTCTTCAGTAGTATCTTATGTATCATTTGAAAGCATAAATTCACCGAAAATTTGTTCACCTCAAATCTGAAAAATTTACCCATGCCGGCATCACAGATTTTTTAAATTTTTGAACGAAAACACAAACTCACAAAATTCTTAATAAATCTCAAACTTTTGCTAATTTACCCAGTCCGCAATGATAAAATGTCTTCAGTAGTATCTTCTGTATCATTTGAAAGCATAAATTCACTGAAAATTTGTTCACCCCAAATCTGAAAAATCGACCCATGCCGGCATCACAGTTTTTGGGGGATTTTTGACCAAAAACACAAACTCACAAAATTTGTAATAAATCTCTAACTTTTGGTTATATACCCAGTCCGCACTGATAAAATGTCTTCAGTAGTATCTTTTGTATCATTTGAAAGCATAAATTCACCGAAAATTTGTTCACCCCAAATCTGAAAAATTTACCCATGCCGGCATCACAGATTTTTTAAATTTTTGACCAAAAACACAAACTCACAAAATTCTTAATAAATCTCAAACTTTTGCTAATTTACCCAGTCCGCACTGATTAAATGTCTGCAGTAGTATCTTCTGTATCATTTGAAAGCATAAATTCACCGAAAATTTGTTCACCCCAAATCTGAAAAATCGACCCATGCCGGAATCACAATTTTTGTTGATTTTTGACCAAAAACACAAACTAACAAAATTCTTAATAAATCTCTAACTTTTGCTCATTTACCCAGTCCGCACTGATAAAATGTCTTCAGTAGTATCTTATGTATCATTTGAAAGCATAAATTCACTGAAAAATTTTTCACCCCAAATCTGAAAAATCGACCCATGCCGGCATCACAATTTTTGGGGGATTTTTGACCAAAAACACAAACTCAGAAAATTCGTAATAAATCTCTAACTTTTGCTTATATACCCAGTCCGCACTGATAAAATGTCTTCAGTAGTATCTTGTGTATCATTTGAAAGCATAAATTCACCGAAAATGTGTTCACCCCAAATCTGAAAAATCGACCCATGCCGGCATCACAATTTTTTGTTGATTTTTGACCAAAAACACAAACTCACAAAATTCTTAATAAATCTCAAACTTTTGCTAATTTACCCAGTCCGCACTGATCAAATGTCTGCAGTAGTATCTTCTGTATCATTTGAAAGCATAAATTCACCGAAAATTTGTTCACCCCAAATCTGAAAAATCGACCCATGCCGGCATCACAATTTTTTGGGGATTTTTGACCAAAAACACAAACTAACAAAATTCTTAATAAATCTCTAACTTTTGCTTATATACCCAGTCCGCACTGATAAAATGTCTTCAGTAGTATCTTCTGTATCATTTGAAAGCATAAATTCACCGAAAATTTTTTAACCCCAAATCTGAAAAATCGACCCATGCCGGCATCACAATTTTTTGGGGATTTTTGACCAAAAACACAAACTCACAAAATTCGTAATAAATCTCTAACTTTTGCTTATATACCCAGTCCGCACTAATAAAATGTCTTCAGTAGTATCTTATGTATCATTTGAAAGCATAAATTCACCGAAAATTTGTTCACCCCAAATCTGAAAAATTTACCCATGCCGGCATCACAGATTTTTAAAATTTTTGAACAAAAACACAAACTCACAAAATTCTTAATAAATCTCAAACTTTTGCTAATTTACCCAGTCCGCACTGATAAAATGTCTTCAGTAGTATCTTCTGTATCATTTGAAAGCATAAATTCACCGAAAATTTGTTCACCCCAAATCTGAAAAATCGACCCATGCCGGCATCACAGATTATTTTTCGATTTTTGACCAAAAACACAAACTCACAAAAATCGTAATAAATCTCTAACTTTTGCTTATATACCCAGTCCGCACTGATAAAATGTCTTCAGTAGTATCTTATGTATCATTTGAAAGCATAAATTCACCGAAAATTTGTTCACCCCAAATCTGAAAAATTTACCCATGCCGGCATCACAGATTTTTTAAATTTTTGACCAAAAACACAAACTCACAAAATTCTTAATAAATCTCAAACTTTTGCTAATTTACCCAGTCCGCACTGATAAAATGTCTGCAGTAGTATCTTCTGTATCATTTGAAAGCATAAACTCACCGAAAATTTGTTCACCCCAAATCTGAAAAATCGACCCATGCCGGCATCACAATTTTTTGTTGATTTTTGACCAAAAACACAAACTAACAAAATTCTTAATAAATCTCTAACTTTTGCTCATTTACCCAGTCCGCACTGATAAAATGTCTTCAGTAGTATCTTATGTATCATTTGAAAGCATAAATTCACTGAAAAATTTTTCACCCCAAATCTGAAAAATCGACCCATGCCGGCATCACAATTTTTGGGGGATTTTTGACCAAAAACACAAACTAACAAAATTCTTAATAAATCTCTAACTTTTGCTTATATACCCAGTCCGCACTGATAAAATGTCTTCAGTAGTATCTTCTGTATCATTTGAAAGCATAAATTCACCGAAAATTTTTTCACCCCAAATCTGAAAAATCGACCCATGCCGTCATCACAATTTTTGGGGGATTTTTGACCAAAAACACAAACTCACAAAATTCGTAATAAATCTCTAACTTTTGCTTGTATACCCAGTCCGCACTGATAAAATGTCTTCAGTAGAATCTTATGTATCATTTGAAAGCATAAATTCACCGAAAATTTGTTCACCCCAAATCTGAAAAATTTACCCATCCCGGCATCACAGATTTTTTAAATTTTTGAACGAAAACACAAACTCACAAAATTCTTAATAAATCTCAAACTTTTGCTAATTTACCCAGTCCGCACTGATAAAATGTCTTCAGTAGTATCTTCTGTATCATTTGAAAGCATAAATTCACTGAAAATTTGTTCACCCCAAATCTGAAAAATCGACCCATGCCGGCATCACAGTTTTTGGGGGATTTTTGACCAAAAACACAAACTCACAAAATTTGTAATAAATCTCTAACTTTTGGTTATATACCCAGTCCGCACTGATAAAATGTCTTCAGTAGTATCTTTTGTATCATTTGAAAGCATAAATTCACCGAAAATTTGTTCACCCCAAATCTGAAAAATCGACCCATGCCGGAATCACAATTTTTTGTTGATTTTTGACCAAAAACACAAACTAACAAAATTCTTAATAAATCTCTAACTTTTGCTCATTTACCCAGTCCGCGCTGATAAAATGTCTTCAGTAGTATCTTATGTATCATTTGAAAGCATAAATTCACTGAAAAATTTTTCACCCCAAATCTGAAAAATCGACCCATGCCGGCATCACAATTTTTTGGGGATTTTTGACCAAAAACACAAACTCACAAAATTGTAATAAATCTCTAACTTTTGCTTATATACCCAGTCCGCACTGATAAAATGTCTTCAGTAGTATCTTGTGTATCATTTGAAAGCATAAATTCACCGAAAATGTGTTCACCCCAAATCTGAAAAATCGACCCATGCCGGCATCACAATTTTTTGTTGATTTTTGACCAAAAACACAAACTCACAAAATTCTTAATAAATCTCAAACTTTTGCTAATTTACCCAGTCCGCACTGATAAAATGTCTGCAGTAGTATCTTCTGTATCATTTGAAAGCATAAATTCACCGAAAATTTGTTCACCCCAAATCTGAAAAATCGACCCATGCCGGCATCACAATTTTTTGGGGATTTTTGACCAAAAACACAAACTAACAAAATTCTTAATAAATCTCTAACTTTTGCTTATATACCCAGTCCGCACTGATAAAATGTCTTCAGTAGTATCTTCTGTATCATTTGAAAGCGAAAATTCACCGAAAATTTTTTAACCCCAAATCTGAAAAATCGACCCATGCCGGCATCACAATTTTTTGGGGATTTTTGACCAAAAACACAAACTCACAAAATTCGTAATAAATCTCTAACTTTTGCTTATATACCCAGTCCGCACTAATAAAATGTCTTCAGTAGTATCTTATGTATCATTTGAAAGCATAAATTCACCGAAAATTTGTTCACCCCAAATCTGAAAAATTTACCCATGCCGGCATCACAGATTTTTTAAATTTTTGAACAAAAACACAAACTCACAAAATTCTTAATAAATCTCAAACTTTTGCTAATTTACCCAGTCCGCACTGATAAAATGTCTTCAGTAGTATCTTCTGTATCATTTGAAAGCATAAATTCACCGAAAATTTGTTCACCCCAAATCTGAAAAATCGACCCATGCCGGCATCACAGATTATTTTTCGATTTTTGACCAAAAACACAAACTCACAAAAATCATAATAAATCTCTAACTTTTGCTTATATACCCAGTCCGCACTGATAAAATGTCTTCAGTAGTATCTTATGTATCATTTGAAAGCATAAATTCACCGAAAATTTGTTCACCCCAAATCTGAAAAATTTACCCATGCCGGCATCACAGATTTTTTAAATTTTTGACCAAAAACACAAACTCACAAAATTCTTAATAAATCTCAAACTTTTGCTAATTTACCCAGTCCGCACTGATAAAATGTCTGCAGTAGTATCTTCTGTATCATTTGAAAGCATAAACTCACCGAAAATTTGTTCACCCCAAATATGAAAAATCGACCCATGCCGGCATCACAATTTTTTGTTGATTTTTGACCAAAAACACAAACTAACAAAATTCTTAATAAATCTCTAACTTTTGCTCATTTACCCAGTCCGCACTGATAAAATGTCTTCAGTAGTATCTTATGTATCATTTGAAAGCATAAATTCACCGAAAAATTTTTCACCCCAAATCTGAAAAATCGACCCATGCCGGCATCACAATTTTTGGGGGATTTTTGACCAAAAACACAAACTAACAAAATTCTTAATAAATCTCTAACTTTTGCTTATATACCCAGTCCGCACTGATAAAATGTCTTCAGTAGTATCTTCTGTATCATTTGAAAGCATAAATTCACCGAAAATTTTTTCACCCCAAATCTGAAAAATCGACCCATGCCGTCATCACAATTTTTGGGGGATTTTTGACCAAAAACACAAGCTCACAAAATTCGTAATAAATCTCTAACTTTTGCTTGTATACCCAGTCCGCACTGATAAAATGTCTTCAGTAGAATCTTATGTATCATTTGAAAGCATAAATTCACCGAAAATTTGTTCACCCCAAATCTGAAAAATTTACCCATGCCGGCATCACAGATTTTTTAAATTTTTCAACAAAAACACAAACTCACAAAATTCTTAATAAATCTCAAACTTTTGCTAATTTACCCAGTCCGCACTGATAAAATGTCTTCAGTAGTATCTTCTGTGTCATTTGAAAGCATAAATTCACCGAAAATTTGTTCACCCCAAATCTGAAAAATCGACCCATGCCGGCATCACAATTTTTGGGGGATTTTTGACCAAAAACACAAACTCACAAAATTCGTAATAAATCTCTAACTTTTGCTTATATACCCAGTCCGCACTGATAAAATGTCTTCAGTAGTATCTTATGTATCATTTGAAAGCATAAATTCACCGAAAATTTGTTCACCCCAAGTCTGAAAAATTTACCCATGCCGGCATCACAAAAGTTTTTAAATTTTTGACCAAAAACACAAACTCACAAAATTCTTAATAAATCTCAAACTTTTGCTAATTTACCTAGTCCGCACTGATAAAATGTCTGCAGTAGTATCTTCTGTATCATTTGAAAGCATAAATTCACCGAAAATTTGTTCACCCCAAATCTGAAAAATCGACCCATGCCGGCATCACAATTTTTTGGGGATTTTTGACCAAAAACACAAAGTCACTAAATTCTTAATAAATCTCAAACTTTTGCTCATTTACCCAGTCCGCACGGATAAAATGTCTTCAGTAGTATCTTCTGTATCATTTGAAAGCATAAATTCACCGAAAATTTGTTCACCGCAAATCTGAAAAATTGACCCATGCCGGCATCACAGATTTTTTAAATTTTTGACCAAAAACACAAACTAACAAAATTCTTAATAAATCTCTAACTTTTGCTTATATACCCAGTCCGCACTGATAAAATGTCTTCAGTAGTATCTTCTGTATCATTTGAAAGCATAAATTCACTGAAAATTTTTTCACCCCAAATCTGAAAAATCGACCCATGCCGGCATCACAATTTTTTGGGGATTTTTGACCAAAAACACAAACTCACAAAATTCGTAATAAATCTCTAACTTTTGCTTATATACCCAGTCCGCACTGATTAAATGTCTTCAGTAGTATCTTATGTATCATTTGAAAGCATAAATTCACCGAAAATTTGTTCACCCCAAATCTGAAAAATTTACCCATGCCGGCATCACAGATTTTTTAAATTTTTGAACGAAAACACAAACTCACAAAATTCTTAATAAATCTCAAACTTTTGCTAATTTACCCAGTCCGCACTGATAAAATGTCTGCAGTAGTATCTTCTGTATCATTTGAAAGCATAAATTCACCGAAAATTTGTTCACCCCAAATCTGAAAAATCGACCCATGCCGGCATCACAATTCTTGGGGGATTTTTGACCAAAAACACAAACTCACAAAATTCGTAATAAATCTCTAACTTTTGCTTATATACCCAGTCCGCACTGATAAAATGTCTTCAGTAGTATCTTATGTATCATTTGAAAGCATAAATTCACCGAAAATTTGTTCACCCCAAATCTGAAAAATTTACCCATGCCGGCATCACAGATTTTTTGGGGATTTTTGACCAAAAACACAAACTCACAAAATTCGTAATAAATCTCTAACTTTTGCTTATATACCCAGTCAGCACTGATAAAATGTCTTCAGTAGTATCTTATGTATCATTTGAAAGCATAAATTCACCGAAAATTTGTTCACCCCAAATCTGAAAAATTTACCCATGCCGGCATCACAGATTTTTTAAATTTTTGAACGAAAACACAAACTCACAAAATTCTTAATAAATCTCAAACTTTTGCTTATATACCCAGTCCGCACTGATAAAATGTCTTCAGTAGTATCTTCTGTATCATTTGAAAGCATAAATTCACCGAAAATTTGTTCACCCCAAATCTGAAAAATCGACCCATGCCGGCATCACAATTTTTTGTTGATTTTTGACCAAAAACACAAACTAACAAAATTCTTAATAAATCTCTAACTTTTGCTTATATACCCAGTCCGCACTGATAAAATGTCTTCAGTAGTATCTTCTGTATCATTTGAAAGCATAAATTCACTGAAAAATTTTTCACCCCAAATCTGAAAAATCGACCCATGCCGGCATCACAATTTTTGGGGGATTTTTGACCAAAAACACAAACTCACAAAATTCGTAATAAATCTCTAACTTTTGCTTATATACCCAGTCCGCACTGATAAAATGTCTTCAGTAGTATCTTATGTATCATTTGAAAGACTAAATTCACCGAAAATGTGTTCACCCCAAATCTGAAAAATTTACCCATGCCGGCATCACAGATTTTTTAAATTTTTGAACAAAAACACAAACTCACAAAATTCTTAATAAATCTCAAACTTTTGCTAATTTACCCAGTCCGCACTGATAAAATGTCTTCAGTAGTATCTTCTGTATCATTTGAAAGCATAAATTCACCGAAAATTTGTTCACCCCAAATCTGAAAAATCGACCCATGCCGGCATCACAGATTATTTTTCGATTTTTGACCAAAAACACAAACTCACAAAAATCATAATAAATCTCTAACTTTTGCTTATATACCCAGTCCGCACTGATAAAATGTCTTCAGTAGTATCTTATGTATCATTTGAAAGCATAAATTCACCGAAAATTTGTTCACCCCAAATCTGAAAAATTTACCCATGCCGGCATCACAGATTTTTTAAATTTTTGACCAAAAACACAAACTCACAAAATTCTTAATAAATCTCAAACTTTTGCTAATTTACCCAGTCCGCACTGATAAAATGTCTGCAGTAGTATCTTCTGTATCATTTGAAAGCATAAACTCACCGAAAATTTGTTCACCCCAAATATGAAAAATCGACCCATGCCGGCATCACAATTTTTTGTTGATTTTTGACCAAAAACACAAACTAACAAAATTCTTAATAAATCTCTAACTTTTGCTCATTTACCCAGTCCGCACTGATAAAATGTCTTCAGTAGTATCTTATGTATCATTTGAAAGCATAAATTCACCGAAAAATTTTTCACCCCAAATCTGAAAAATCGACCCATGCCGGCATCACAATTTTTGGGGGATTTTTGACCAAAAACACAAACTAACAAAATTCTTAATAAATCTCTAACTTTTGCTTATATACCCAGTCCGCACTGATAAAATGTCTTCAGTAGTATCTTCTGTATCATTTGAAAGCATAAATTCACCGAAAATTTGTTCACCCCAAATCTGAAAAATCGACCCATGCCGGCATCACAATTTTTTGGGGATTTTTGACCAAAAACACAAACTCACAAAATTCGTAATAAATCTCTAACTTTTGCTTATATACCCAGTCCGCACTAATAAAATGTCTTCAGTAGTATCTTATGTATCATTTGAAAGCATAAATTCACCGAAAATGTGTTCACCCCAAATCTGAAAAATTTACCCATGCCGGCATCACAGATTTTTTAAATTTTTGAACAAAAACACAAACTCACAAAATTCTTAATAAATCTCAAACTTTTGCTAATTTACCCAGTCCGCACTGATAAAATGTCTTCAGTAGTATCTTCTGTATCATTTGAAAGCATAAATTCACCGAAAATTTGTTCACCCCAAATCTGAAAAATCGACCCATGCCGGCATCACAGATTATTTTTCGATTTTTGACCAAAAACACAAACTCACAAAAATCATAATAAATCTCTAACTTTTGCTTATATACCCAGTCCGCACTGATAAAATGTCTTCAGTAGTATCTTATGTATCATTTGAAAGCATAAATTCACCGAAAATTTGTTCACCCCAAATCTGAAAAATTTACCCATGCCGGCATCACAGATTTTTTAAATTTTTGACCAAAAACACAAACTCACAAAATTCTTAATAAATCTCAAACTTTTGCTAATTTACCCAGTCCGCACTGATAAAATGTCTGCAGTAGTATCTTCTGTATCATTTGAAAGCATAAACTCACCGAAAATTTGTTCACCCCAAATCTGAAAAATCGACCCATGCCGGCATCACAATTTTTTGTTGATTTTTGACCAAAAACACAAACTAACAAAATTCTTAATAAATCTCTAACTTTTGCTCATTTACCCAGTCCGCACTGATAAAATGTCTTCAGTAGTATCTTATGTATCATTTGAAAGCATAAATTCACCGAAAAATTTTTCACCCCAAATCTGAAAAATCGACCCATGCCGGCATCACAATTTTTGGGGGATTTTTGACCAAAAACACAAACTAACAAAATTCTTAATAAATCTCTAACTTTTGCTTATATACCCAGTCCGCACTGATAAAATGTCTTCAGTAGTATCTTCTGTATCATTTGAAAGCATAAATTCACCGAAAATTTTTTCACCCCAAATCTGAAAAATCGACCCATGCCGTCATCACAATTTTTGGGGGATTTTTGACCAAAAACACAAACTCACAAAATTCGTAATAAATCTCTAACTTTTGCTTGTATACCCAGTCCGCACTGATAAAATGTCTTCAGTAGAATCTTATGTATCATTTGAAAGCATAAATTCACCGAAAATTTGTTCACCCCAAATCTGAAAAATTTACCCATGCCGGCATCACAGATTTTTTAAATTTTTGAACAAAAACACAAACTCACAAAATTCTTAATAAATCTCAAACTTTTGCTAATTTACCCAGTCCGCACTGATAAAATGTCTTCAGTAGTATCTTCTGTGTCATTTGAAAGCATAAATTCACCGAAAATTTGTTCACCCCAAATCTGAAAAATCGACCCATGCCGGCATCACAATTTTTGGGGGATTTTTGACCAAAAACACAAACTCACAAAATTCGTAATAAATCTCTAACTTTTGCTTATATACCCAGTCCGCACTGATAAAATGTCTTCAGTAGTATCTTATGTATCATTTGAAAGCATAAATTCACCGAAAATTTGTTCACCCCAAGTCTGAAAAATTTACCCATGCCGGCATCACAAAAGTTTTTAAATTTTTGACCAAAAACACAAACTCACAAAATTCTTAATAAATCTCAAACTTTTGCTAATTTACCTAGTCCGCACTGATAAAATGTCTGCAGTAGTATCTTCTGTATCATTTGAAAGCATAAATTCACCGAAAATTTGTTCACCCCAAATCTGAAAAATCGACCCATGCCGGCATCACAATTTTTTGGGGATTTTTGACCAAAAACACAAAGTCACTAAATTCTTAATAAATCTCAAACTTTTGCTCATTTACCCAGTCCGCACGGATAAAATGTCTTCAGTAGTATCTTCTGTATCATTTGAAAGCATAAATTCACCGAAAATTTGTTCACCGCAAATCTGAAAAATTGACCCATGCCGGCATCACAGATTTTTTAAATTTTTGACCAAAAACACAAACTAACAAAATTCTTAATAAATCTCTAACTTTTGCTTATATACCCAGTCCGCACTGATAAAATGTCTTCAGTAGTATCTTCTGTATCATTTGAAAGCATAAATTCACTGAAAATTTTTTCACCCCAAATCTGAAAAATCGACCCATGCCGGCATCACAATTTTTTGGGGATTTTTGACCAAAAACACAAACTCACAAAATTCGTAATAAATCTCTAACTTTTGCTTATATACCCAGTCCGCACTGATTAAATGTCTTCAGTAGTATCTTATGTATCATTTGAAAGCATAAATTCACCGAAAATTTGTTCACCCCAAATCTGAAAAATTTACCCATGCCGGCATCACAGATTTTTTAAATTTTTGAACGAAAACACAAACTCACAAAATTCTTAATAAATCTCAAACTTTTGCTAATTTACCCAGTCCGCACTGATAAAATGTCTGCAGTAGTATCTTCTGTATCATTTGAAAGCATAAATTCACCGAAAATTTGTTCACCCCAAATCTGAAAAATCGACCCATGCCGGCATCACAATTTTTGGGGGATTTTTGACCAAAAACACAAACTCACAAAATTCGTAATAAATCTCTAACTTTTGCTTATATACCCAGTCCGCACTGATAAAATGTCTTCAGTAGTATCTTATGTATCATTTGAAAGCATAAATTCACCGAAAATTTGTTCACCCCAAATCTGAAAAATTTACCCATGCCGGCATCACAGATTTTTTGGGGATTTTTGACCAAAAACACAAACTCACAAAATTCGTAATAAATCTCTAACTTTTGCTTATATACCCAGTCAGCACTGATAAAATGTCTTCAGTAGTATCTTATGTATCATTTGAAAGCATAAATTCACCGAAAATTTGTTCACCCCAAATCTGAAAAATTAACCCATGCCGGCATCACAGATTTTTTAAATTTTTGAACGAAAACACAAACTCACAAAATTCTTAATAAATCTCAAACTTTTGCTTATATACCCAGTCCGCACTGATAAAATGTCTTCAGTAGTATCTTCTGTATCATTTGAAAGCATAAATTCACTGAAAAATTTTTCACCCCAAATCTGAAAAATCGACCCATGCCGGCATCACAATTTTTGGGGGATTTTTGACCAAAAACACAAACTCACAAAATTCGTAATAAATCTCTAACTTTT
Organism: Asterias amurensis; assembly: GCF_032118995.1. Classification (NCBI taxonomy): domain Eukaryota; kingdom Metazoa; phylum Echinodermata; class Asteroidea; order Forcipulatida; family Asteriidae; genus Asterias; species Asterias amurensis. Next base: position 5,702,903 of record NC_092666.1, read on the forward strand.
GCTTATATACCCAGTCCGCACTGATAAAATGTCTTCAGTAGTATCTTATGTATCATTTGAAAGACTAAATTCACCGAAAATGTGTTCACCCCAAATCTGAAAAATTTACCCATGCCGGCATCACAGATTTTTAAAATTTTTGACCAAAAACACAAACTCACAAAATTCTTAATAAATCTCAAACTTTTGCTAATTTACCCAGTCCGCACTGATAAAATGTCTGCAGGAGTATCTTCTGTATCATTTGAAAGCATAAATTCACCGAAAATTTGTTCACCCCAAATCTGAAAAATCGACCCATGCCGGCATCACAATTTTTTGTTGATTTTTGACCAAAAACACAAACTAACAAAATTCTTAATAAATCTCTAACTTTTGCTCATTTACCCAGTCCGCACTGATAAATTGTCTTCAGTAGTATCTTATGTATCATTTAAAAGCATAAATTCACTGAAAAATTTTTCACCCCAAATCTGAAAAATCGACCCATGCCGGCATCACAATTTTTTATGGATTTTTGACCAAAAACACAAACTCACAAAATTCGTAATAAATCTCTTACTTTTGCTTATATACCCAGTCCGCACTGATAAAATGTCTTCAGTAGTATCTTATGTATCATTTGAAAGCATAAATTCACCGAAAACTTGTTCACCCCAAATCTGAAAAATTTACCCATGCCGGCATCACAGATTTTTAAAATTTTTGACCAAAAACACAAACTCACAAAATTCTTAATAAATCTTAAACTTTTGCTAATTTACCCAGTCCACACTGATAAAATGTCTGCAGTAGTATCTTCTGTATCATTTGAAAGCATAAATTCACCGAAAATTTGTTCACCCCAAATCTGAAAAATCGACCCATGCCGGCATCACAATTTTTTGGGGATTTTTGACCAAAAACACAAACTAACAAAATTCTTAATAAATCTCTAACTTTTGCTTATATACCCAGTCCGCACTGATAAAATGTCTTCAGTAGTATCTTCTGTATCATTTGAAAGCATAAATTCACCGAAAATTTGTTCACCCCCAATCTGAAAAATTTACCCATGCCGGCATTACAGATTTTTTAAATTTTTGACCAAAAACACAAACTCACAAAATTCTTAATAAATCTCAAACTTTTGCTAATTTACCCAGTCCGCACTGATAAAATGTCTGCAGTAGTATCTTCTGTATCATTTGAAAGCATAAATTCACCGAAAATTTGTTCACCCCAAATCCGAAAAATCGACCCATGCCGGCATCACAATTTTTTGGGGATTTTTGACCAAAAACACAAACTAACAAAATTCTTAATAAATCTTTAACTTTTGCTTATATACCCAGTCCGCACTGATAAAATGTCTTCAGTAGTATCTTCTGTATCATTTGAAAGCATAAATTCACCGAAAATTTTTTCACCCCAAATCTGAAAAATCGACCCATGCCGGCATCACAATTTTTTTGGGATTTTTGACCAAAAACACAAACTCACAAAATTCTTAATAAATCTCAAACTTTTGCTAATTTACCCAGTCCGCACTGATAAAATGTCTGCAGTAGTATCTTCTGTATCATTTGAAAGCATAAATTCACCGAAAATTTGTTCACCCCAAATCTGAAAAATCGACCCATGCCGGCATCACAATTTTTTGGGGATTTTTGACCAAAAACACAAACTCACAAAATTCGTAATAAATCTCTAACTTTTGCTTATTTACCCAGTCCGCACTGATAAAATGTCTGCAGTAGTATCTTCTGTATCATTTGAAAGCATAAATTCACCGAAAATTTGTTCACCCCAAATTTGAAAAATCGACCCATGCCGGCATCACAATTTTTTGTTGATTTTTGACCAAAAACACAAACTACCAAAATTCTTAATAAATCTCTAACTTTTGCTTATATACCCAGTCCGCACTGATAAAATGTCTTCAGTAGTATCTTATGTATCATTTGAAAGCATAAATTCACCGAAAATTTGTTCACCCCAAATCTGAAAAATTTAGCCATGCCGGCATCACAGATTTTTTAAATTTCTGACCAAAAACACAAACTCACAAAATTCTTAATAAATCTCAAACTTTTGCTAATTTACCCAGTCCGCACTGATAAAATGTCTGCAGTAGTATCTTCTGTATCATTTGAAAGCATAAATTCACCGAAAATTTGTTCACCCCAAATCTGAAAAATCGACCCATGCCGGCATCACAATTGTTTTGGGAATTTTGACCAAAAACACAAACTCACAAAATTCGTAATAAATCTCTAACTTTTGCTTATATACCCAGTCCGCTCTGATAAAATGTCTTCAGTAGTATCTTCTGTCTCATTTGAAAGCATAAATTCACCGAAAATTTGTTCACCCCCAATCTGAAAAATTTACCCATGCCGGCATCACAGATTTTTTAAATTTTTGACCAAAAACACAAACTCACAAAATTCTTAATAAATCTCAAACTTTTGCTAATTTACCCAGTCCGCACTGATAAAATGTCTGCAGTAGTATCTTCTGTATCATTTGAAAGCATAAATTCACCGAAAATTTGTTCACCCCAAATCTGAAAAATCGACCCATGCCGGCATCACAATTTTTTGTTGATTTTTGACCAAAAACACAAACTAACAAAATTCTTAATAAATCTCTAACTTTTGCTCATTTACCCAGTCCGCACTGATAAATTGTCTTCAGTAGTATCTTATGTATCATTTAAAAGCATAAATTCACTGAAAAATTTTTCACCCCAAATCTGAAAAATCGACCCATGCCGGCATCACAATTTTTTATGGATTTTTGACCAAAAACACAAACTCACAAAATTCGTAATAAATCTCTTACTTTTGCTTATATACCCAGTCCGCACTGATAAAATGTCTTCAGTAGTATCTTATGTATCATTTGAAAGCATAAATTCACCGAAAACTTGTTCACCCCAAATCTGAAAAATTTACCCATGCCGGCATCACAGATTTTTAAAATTTTTGACCAAAAACACAAACTCACAAAATTCTTAATAAATCTTAAACTTTTGCTAATTTACCCAGTCCACACTGATAAAATGTCTGCAGTAGTATCTTCTGTATCATTTGAAAGCATAAATTCACCGAAAATTTGTTCACCCCAAATCTGAAAAATCGACCCATGCCGGCATCACAATTTTTTGGGGATTTTTGACCAAAAACACAAACTAACAAAATTCTTAATAAATCTCTAACTTTTGCTTATATACCCAGTCCGCACTGATAAAATGTCTTCAGTAGTATCTTCTGTATCATTTGAAAGCATAAATTCACCGAAAATTTGTTCACCCCCAATCTGAAAAATTTACCCATGCCGGCATTACAGATTTTTTAAATTTTTGACCAAAAACACAAACTCACAAAATTCTTAATAAATCTCAAACTTTTGCTAATTTACCCAGTCCGCACTGATAAAATGTCTGCAGTAGTATCTTCTGTATCATTTGAAAGCATAAATTCACCGAAAATTTGTTCACCCCAAATCCGAAAAATCGACCCATGCCGGCATCACAATTTTTTGGGGATTTTTGACCAAAAACACAAACTAACAAAATTCTTAATAAATCTTTAACTTTTGCTTATATACCCAGTCCGCACTGATAAAATGTCTTCAGTAGTATCTTCTGTATCATTTGAAAGCATAAATTCACCAAAAATTTTTTCACCCCAAATCTGAAAAATCGACCCATGCCGGCATCACAATTTTTTTGGGATTTTTGACCAAAAACACAAACTCACAAAATTCTTAATAAATCTCAAACTTTTGCTAATTTACCCAGTCCGCACTGATAAAATGTCTGCAGTAGTATCTTCTGTATCATTTGAAAGCATAAATTCACCGAAAATTTGTTCACCCCAAATCTGAAAAATCGACCCATGCCGGCATCACAATTTTTTGGGGATTTTTGACCAAAAACACAAACTCACAAAATTCGTAATAAATCTCTAACTTTTGCTTATTTACCCAGTCCGCACTGATAAAATGTCTGCAGTAGTATCTTCTGTATCATTTGAAAGCATAAATTCACCGAAAATTTGTTCACCCCAAATTTGAAAAATCGACCCATGCCGGCATCACAATTTTTTGTTGATTTTTGACCAAAAACACAAACTACCAAAATTCTTAATAAATCTCTAACTTTTGCTTATATACCCAGTCCGCACTGATAAAATGTCTTCAGTAGTATCTTATGTATCATTTGAAAGCATAAATTCACCGAAAATTTGTTCACCCCAAATCTGAAAAATTTAGCCATGCCGGCATCACAGATTTTTTAAATTTCTGACCAAAAACACAAACTCACAAAATTCTTAATAAATCTCAAACTTTTGCTAATTTACCCAGTCCGCACTGATAAAATGTCTGCAGTAGTATCTTCTGTATCATTTGAAAGCATAAATTCACCGAAAATTTGTTCACCCCAAATCTGAAAAATCGACCCATGCCGGCATCACAATTGTTTTGGGAATTTTGACCAAAAACACAAACTCACAAAATTCGTAATAAATCTCTAACTTTTGCTTATATACCCAGTCCGCTCTGATAAAATGTCTTCAGTAGTATCTTCTGTCTCATTTGAAAGCATAAATTCACCGAAAATTTGTTCACCCCCAATCTGAAAAATTTACCCATGCCGGCATCACAGATTTTTTAAATTTTTGACCAAAAACACAAACTCACAAAATTCTTAATAAATCTCAAACTTTTGCTAATTTACCCAGTCCGCACTGATAAAATGTCTGCAGTAGTATCTTCTGTATCATTTGAAAGCATAAATTCACCGAAAATTTGTTCACCCCAAATCTGAAAAATCGACCCATGCCGGCATCACAATTTTTTGTTGATTTTTGACCAAAAACACAAACTAACAAAATTCTTAATAAATCTCTAACTTTTGCTTATATACCCAGTCCGCACTGATCAAATGTCTTCAGTAGTATCTTCTGTATCATTTGAAAGCATAAATTCACTGAAAAATTTTTCACCCCAAATCTGAAAAATCGACCCATGCCGGCATCACAATTTTTGGGGGATTTTTGACCAAAAACACAAACTCACAAAATTCGTAATAAATCTCTAACTTTTGCTTATATACCCAGTCCGCACTGATAAAATGTCTTCAGTAGTATCTTATGTATCATTTGAAAGACTAAATTCACCGAAAATGTGTTCACCCCAAATCTGAAAAATTTACCCATGCCGGCATCACAGATTTTTTAAATTTTTGACCAAAAACACAAACTCACAAAATTCTTAATAAATCTCAAACTTTTGCTAATTTACCCAGTCCGCACTGATAAAATGTCTGCAGTAGTATCTTCTGTATCATTTGAAAGCATAAATTCACCGAAAATGTGTTCACCCCAAATCTGAAAAATCGACCCATGCCGGCATCACAGATTATTTTTCGATTTTTGACCAAAAACACAAACTCACAAAAATCGTAATAAATCTCTAACTTTTGCTTATATACCCAGTCCGCACTGATAAAATGTCTTCAGTAGTATCTTATGTATCATTTGAAAGCATAAATTCACCGAAAATTTGTTCACCCCAAATCTGAAAAATTTACCCATGCCGGCATCACAGATTTTTTAAATTTTTGACCAAAAACACAAACTCACAAAATTCTTAATAAATCTCAAACTTTTGCTTATTTACCCAGTCCGCACTGATAAAATGTCTGCAGTAGTATCTTCTGTATCATTTGAAAGCATAAACTCACCGAAAATTTGTTCACCCCAAATCTGAAAAATCGACCCATGCCGGCATCACAATTTTTTGTTGATTTTTGACCAAAAACACAAACTAACAAAATTCTTAATAAATCTCTAACTTTTGCTCATTTACCCAGTCCGCACTGATAAAATGTCTTCAGTAGTATCTTATGTATCATTTGAAAGCATAAATTCACCGAAAATTTTTTCAGCCCAAATCTGAAAAATCGACCCATGCCGGCATCACAATTTTTGGGGGATTTTTGACCAAAAACACAAACTCACAAAATTCATAATAAATCTCTAACTTTTGCTTGTATACCCAGTCCGCACTGATAAAATGTCTTCAGTAGAATCTTATGTATCATTTGAAAGCATAAATTCACCGAAAATTTGTTCACCCCAAATCTGAAAAATTTACCCATGCCGGCATCACAAATTTTTTAAATTTTTGAACAAAAACACAAACTCACAAAATTCTTAATAAATCTCAAACTTTTGCTAATTTACCCAGTCCGCGCTGATAAAATGTCTTCAGTAGTATCTTCTGTGTCATTTGAAAGCATAAATTCACCGAAAATTTGTTCACCCCAAATCTGAAAAATCGACCCATGCCGGCATCACAATTTTTGGGGGATTTTTGACCAAAAACACAAACTCACAAAATTCGTAATAAATCTCTAACTTTTGCTTATATACCCAGTCCGCACTGATAAAATGTCTTCAGTAGTATCTTATGTATCATTTGAAAGCATAAATTCACCGAAAATTTGTTCACCCCAAATCTGAAAAATTTACCCATGCCGGCATCACAGATTTTTTAAATTTTTGACCAAAAACACAAACTCACAAAATTCTTAATAAATCTCAAACTTTTGCTTATTTACCCAGTCCGCACTGATAAAATGTCTGCAGTAGTATCTTCTGTATCATTTGAAAGCATAAACTCACCGAAAATTTGTTCACCCCAAATCTGAAAAATCGACCCATGCCGGCATCACAATTTTTTGTTGATTTTTGACCAAAAACACAAACTAACAAAATTCTTAATAAATCTCTAACTTTTGCTCATTTACCCAGTCCGCACTGATAAAATGTCTTCAGTAGTATCTTATGTATCATTTGAAAGCATAAATTCACCGAAAATTTTTTCAGCCCAAATCTGAAAAATCGACCCATGCCGGCATCACAATTTTTGGGGGATTTTTGACCAAAAACACAAACTCACAAAATTCGTAATAAATCTCTAACTTTTGCTTGTATACCCAGTCCGCACTGATAAAATGTCTTCAGTAGAATCTTATGTATCATTTGAAAGCATAAATTCACCGAAAATTTGTTCACCCCAAATCTGAAAAATTTACCCATGCCGGCATCACAAATTTTTTAAATTTTTGAACAAAAACACAAACTCACAAAATTCTTAATAAATCTCAAACTTTTGCTAATTTACCCAGTCCGCGCTGATAAAATGTCTTCAGTAGTATCTTCTGTGTCATTTGAAAGCATAAATTCACCGAAAATTTGTTCACCCCAAATCTGAAAAATCGACCCATGCCGGCATCACAATTTTTGGGGGATTTTTGACCAAAAACACAAACTCACAAAATTCGTAATAAATCTCTAACTTTTGCTTATATACCCAGTCCGCACTGATAAAATGTCTTCAGTAGTATCTTATGTATCATTTGAAAGCATAAATTCACCGAAAATTTGTTCACCCCAAATCTGAAAAATTTACCCATGCCGGCATCACAGATTTTTTAAATTTTTGACCAAAAACACAAACTCACAAAATTCTTAATAAATCTCAAACTTTTGCTTATTTACCCAGTCCGCACTGATAAAATGTCTGCAGTAGTATCTTCTGTATCATTTGAAAGCATAAACTCACCGAAAGATTGTTCACCCCAACTCTGAAAAATCGACCCATGCCGGCATCACAATTTTTTGTTGATTTTTGACCAAAAACACAAACTAACAAAATTCTTAATAAATCTCTAACTTTTGCTCATTTACCCAGTCCGCACTGATAAAATGTCTTCAGTAGTATCTTATGTATCATTTGAAAGCATAAATTCACCGAAAATTTTTTCACCCCAAATCTGAAAAATCGACCCATGCCGGCATCACAATTTTTGGGGGATTTTTGACCAAAAACACAAACTCACAAAATTCGTAATAAATCTCTAACTTTTGCTTGTATACCCAGTCCGCACTGATAAAATGTCTTCAGTAGAATCTTATGTATCATTTGAAAGCATAAATTCACCGAAAATTTGTTCACCCCAAATCTGAAAAATTTACCCATGCCGGCATCACAAATTTTTTAAATTTTTGAACAAAAACACAAACTCACAAAATTCTTAATAAATCTCAAACTTTTGCTAATTTACCCAGTCCGCGCTGATAAAATGTCTTCAGTAGTATCTTCTGTGTCATTTGAAAGCATAAATTCACCGAAAATTTGTTCACCCCAAATCTGAAAAATCGACCCATGCCGGCATCACAATTTTTGGGGGATTTTTGACCAAAAACACAAACTCACAAAATTCGTAATAAATCTCTAACTTTTGCTTATATACCCAGTCCGCACTGATAAAATGTCTTCAGTAGTATCTTATGTATCATTTGAAAGCATAAATTCACCGAAAATTTGTTCACCCCAAATCTGAAAAATTTACCCATTCCGGCATCACAGAGTTTTTAAATTTTTGACCAAAAACACAAACTCACAAAATTCTTAATAAATCTCAAACTTTTGCTAATTTACCTAGTCCGCACTGATAAAATGTCTGCAGTAGTATCTTCTGTATCATTTGAAAGCATAAATTCACCGAAAATTTGTTCACCCCAAATCTGAAAAATCGACCCATGCCGGCATCACAATTTTTTGGGGGATTTTTGACCAAAAACACAAAGTCACTAAATTCTTAATAAATCTCAAACTTTTGCTCATTTACCCAGTCCGCACGGATAAAATGTCTGCAGTAGTATCTTCTGTATCATTTGAAAGCATAAATTCACCGAAAATTTGTTCACCCCAAATCTGAAAAATCGACCCATGCCGGCATCACAATTTTTGGGGGATTTTTGACCAAAAACACAAACTCACAAAATTCGTAATAAATCTCTAACTTTTGCTTATATACCCAGTCCGCACTGATAAAATGTCTTCAGTAGTATCTTATGTATCATTTGAAAGCATAAATTCACCGAAAATTTGTTCACCCCAAATCTGAAAAATTTACCCATGCCGGCATCACAGATTTTTTAAATTTTTGACCAAAAACACAAACTCACAAAATTCTTAATAAATCTCAAACTTTTGCTTATTTACCCAGTCCGCACTGATAAAATGTCTGCAGTAGTATCTTCTGTATCATTTGAAAGCATAAACTCACCGAAAGATTGTTCACCCCAACTCTGAAAAATCGACCCATGCCGGCATCACAATTTTTTGTTGATTTTTGACCAAAAACACAAACTAACAAAATTCTTAATAAATCTCTAACTTTTGCTCATTTACCCAGTCCGCACTGATAAAATGTCTTCAGTAGTATCTTATGTATCATTTGAAAGCATAAATTCACCGAAAATTTTTTCACCCCAAATCTGAAAAATCGACCCATGCCGGCATCACAATTTTTGGGGGATTTTTGACCAAAAACACAAACTCACAAAATTCGTAATAAATCTCTAACTTTTGCTTGTATACCCAGTCCGCACTGATAAAATGTCTTCAGTAGAATCTTATGTATCATTTGAAAGCATAAATTCACCGAAAATTTGTTCACCCCAAATCTGAAAAATTTACCCATGCCGGCATCACAAATTTTTTAAATTTTTGAACAAAAACACAAACTCACAAAATTCTTAATAAATCTCAAACTTTTGCTAATTTACCCAGTCCGCGCTGATAAAATGTCTTCAGTAGTATCTTCTGTGTCATTTGAAAGCATAAATTCACCGAAAATTTGTTCACCCCAAATCTGAAAAATCGACCCATGCCGGCATCACAATTTTTGGGGGATTTTTGACCAAAAACACAAACTCACAAAATTCGTAATAAATCTCTAACTTTTGCTTATATACCCAGTCCGCACTGATAAAATGTCTTCAGTAGTATCTTATGTATCATTTGAAAGCATAAATTCACCGAAAATTTGTTCACCCCAAATCTGAAAAATTTACCCATTCCGGCATCACAGAGTTTTTAAATTTTTGACCAAAAACACAAACTCACAAAATTCTTAATAAATCTCAAACTTTTGCTAATTTACCTAGTCCGCACTGATAAAATGTCTGCAGTAGTATCTTCTGTATCATTTGAAAGCATAAATTCACCGAAAATTTGTTCACCCCAAATCTGAAAAATCGACCCATGCCGGCATCACAATTTTTTGGGGGATTTTTGACCAAAAACACAAAGTCACTAAATTCTTAATAAATCTCAAACTTTTGCTCATTTACCCAGTCCGCACGGATAAAATGTCTGCAGTAGTATCTTCTGTATCATTTGAAAGCATAACTTCACCGAAAATTTGTTCATCGCAAATCTGAAAAACTGACCCATGCCGGCATCACAGATTTTTTAAATTTTTGACCAAAAACACAAACTAACAAAATTCTTAATAAATCTCAAACTTTTGCTTATATACCCAGTCCGCACTGATAAAATGTCTTCAGTAGTATCTTCTGTATCATTTGAAAGCATAAATTCACTGAAAATTTTTTCACCCCAAATCTGAAAAATCGACCCATGCCGGCATCACAATTTTTTGGGGATTTTTGACCAAAAACACAAACTCACAAAATTCGTAATAAATCTCTAACTTTTGCTTATATACCCAGTCCGCACTGATTAAATGTCTTCAGTAGTATCTTATGTATCATTTGAAAGCATAAATTCACCGAAAATTTGTTCACCCCAAATCTGAAAAATTTACCCATGCCGGCATCACAGATTTTTTAAATTTTTGAACGAAAACACAAACTCACAAAATTCTTAATAAATCTCAAACTTTTGCTAATTTACCCAGTCCGCACTGATAAAATGTCTTCAGTAGTATCTTCTGTATCATTTGAAAGCATAAATTCACCGAAAATTTGTTCACCCCAAATCTGAAAAATCGACCCATGCCGGCATCACAATTTTTGGGGGATTTTTGACCAAAAACACAAACTCACAAAATTCGTAATAAATCTCTAACTTTTGCTTATATACCCAGTCCGCACTGATAAAATGTCTTCAGTAGTATCTTATGTATCATTTGAAAGCATAAATTCACCGAAAATTTGTTCACCCCAAATCTGAAAAATTTACCCATGCCGGCATCACAGATTTTTTGGGGATTTTTGACCAAAAACACAAACTCACAAAATTCGTAATAAATCTCTAACTCTTGTTTATATACCCAGTCAGCACTGATAAAATGTCTTCAGTAGTATCTTATGTATCATTTGAAAGCATAAATTCACCGAAAATTTGTTCACCCCAAATCTGAAAAATTTACCCATGCCGGCATCACAATTTTTTTGGGGATTTTTGACCAAAAACACAAAGTCACTAAATTCTTAATAAATCTCAAACTTTTGCTCATTTACCCAGTCCGCACGGATAAAATGTCTGCAGTAGTATCTTCTGTATCATTTGAAAGCATAACTTCACCGAAAATTTGTTCACCGCAAATCTGAAAAATTGACCCATGCCGGCATCACAGATTTTTTAAATTTTTGACCAAAAACACAAACTAACAAAATTCTTAATAAATCTCAAACTTTTGCTAATTTACCCAGTCCGCACTGATAAAATATCTTCAGTAGTATCTTCTGTATCATTTGAAAGCATAAATTCACCGAAAATGTGTTCACCCCAAATCTGAAAAATCGACCCATGCCGGCATCACAGATTATTTTTCGATTTTTGACCAAAAACACAAACTCACAAAATTCTTAATAAATCTCAAACTTTTGCTTATTTACCCAGTCCGCACTGATAAAATGTCTGCAGTAGTATCTTCTGTATCATTTGAAAGCATAAACTCACCGAAAATTTGTTCACCCCAAATCTGAAAAATCGACCCATGCCGGCATCACAATTTTTTGTTGATTTTTGACCAAAAACACAAACTAACAAAATTCTTAATAAATCTCTAACTTTTGCTCATTTACCCAGTCCGCACTGATAAAATGTCTTCAGTAGTATCTTATGTATCATTTGAAAGCATAAATTCACCGAAAATTTGTTCACCCCAAATCTGAAAAATCGACCCATGCCGGCATCACAATTTTTGGGGGATTTTTGACCAAAAACACAAACTAACAAAATTCTTAATAAATCTCTAACCTTTGCTTATATACCCAGTCCGCACTGATAAAATGTCTTCAGTAGTATCTTCTGTATCATTTGAAAGCATAAATTCACCGAAAATTTTTTCACCCCAAATCTGAAAAATCGAACCATGCCGGCATCACAATTTTTGGGGGATTTTTGACCAAAAACACAAACTCACAAAATTCGTAATAAATCTCTAACTTTTGCTTGTATACCCAGTCCGCACTGATAAAATGTCTTCAGTAGAATCTTATGTATCATTTGAAAGCATAAATTCACCGAAAATTTGTTCACCCCAAATCTGAAAAATTTACCCATGCCGGCATCACAAATTTTTTAAATTTTTGAACAAAAACACAAACTCACAAAATTCTTAATAAATCTCAAACTTTTGCTAATTTACCCAGTCCGCGCTGATAAAATGTCTTCAGTAGTATCTTCTGTGTCATTTGAAAGCATAAATTCACCGAAAATTTGTTCACCCCAAATCTGAAAAATCGACCCATGCCGGCATCACAATTTTTGGGGGATTTTTGACCAAAAACACAAACTCACAAAATTCGTAATAAATCTCTAACTTTTGCTTATACCCAGTCCGCACTGATAAAATGTCTTCAGTAGTATCTTATGTATCATTTGAAAGCATAAATTCACCGAAAATTTGTTCACCCCAAATCTGAAAAATTTACCCATTCCGGCATCACAGAGTTTTTAAATTTTTGACCAAAAACACAAACTCACAAAATTCTTAATAAATCTCAAACTTTTGCTAATTACCTAGTCCGCACTGATAAAATGTCTGCAGTAGTATCTTCTGTATCATTTGAAAGCATAAATTCACCGAAAATTTGTTCACCCCAAATCTGAAAAATCGACCCATGCCGGCATCACAATTTTTTGGGGGATTTTTGACCAAAAACACAAAGTCACTAAATTCTTAATAAATCTCAAACTTTTGCTCATTTACCCAGTCCGCACGGATAAAATGTCTGCAGTAGTATCTTCTGTATCATTTGAAAGCATAACTTCACCGAAAATTTGTTCATCGCAAATCTGAAAAACTGACCCATGCCGGCATCACAGATTTTTTAAATTTTTGACCAAAAACACAAACTAACAAAATTCTTAATAAATCTCAAACTTTTGCTTATATACCCAGTCCGCACTGATAAAATGTCTTCAGTAGTATCTTCTGTATCATTTGAAAGCATAAATTCACTGAAAATTTGTTCACCCCAAATCTGAAAAATCGACCCATGCCGGCATCACAATTTTTTGGGGATTTTTGACCAAAAACACAAACTCACAAAATTCGTAATAAATCTCTAACTTTTGCTTATATACCCAGTCCGCACTGATAAAATGTCTTCAGTAGTATCTTATGTATCATTTGAAAGCATAAATTCACCGAAAATTTGTTCACCCCAAATCTGAAAAATTTACCCATGCCGGCATCACAGATTTTTTGGGGATTTTTGACCAAAAACACAAACTCACAAAATTCGTAATAAATCTCTAACTCTTGTTTATATACCCAGTCAGCACTGATAAAATGTCTTCAGTAGTATCTTATGTATCATTTGAAAGCATAAATTCACCGAAAATTTGTTCACCCCCAATCTGAAAAATTTACCCATGCCGGCATCACAGATTTTTTAAATTTTTGACCAAAAACACAAACTCACAAAATTCTTAATAAATCTCAAACTTTTGCTAATTTACCCAGTCCGCACTGATAAAATGTCTGCAGTAGTATCTTCTGTATCATTTGAAAGCATAAATTCACCGAAAATTTGTTCACCCCAAATCTGAAAAATCGACCCATGCCGGCATCACAATTTTTTGTTGATTTTTGACCAAAAACACAAACTAACAAAATTCTTAATAAATCTCTAACTTTTGCTTATATACCCAGTCCGCACTGATCAAATGTCTTCAGTAGTATCTTCTGTATCATTTGAAAGCATAAATTCACTGAAAAATTTTTCACCCCAAATCTGAAAAATCGACCCATGCCGGCATCACAATTTTTGGGGGATTTTTGACCAAAAACACAAACTCACAAAATTCGTAATAAATCTCTAACTTTTGCTTATATACCCAGTCCGCACTGATAAAATGTCTTCAGTAGTATCTTATGTATCATTTGAAAGACTAAATTCACCGAAAATGTGTTCACCCCAAATCTGAAAAATTTACCCATGCCGGCATCACAGATTTTTTAAATTTTTGACCAAAAACACAAACTCACAAAATTCTTAATAAATCTCAAACTTTTGCTAATTTACCCAGTCCGCACTGATAAAATGTCTGCAGTAGTATCTTCTGTATCATTTGAAAGCATAAATTCACCGAAAATTTGTTCACCCCAAATCTGAAAAATCGACCCATGCCGGCATCACAATTTTTTGTTGATTTTTGACCAAAAACACAAACTAACAAAATTCTTAATAAATCTCTAACTTTTGCTTATATACCCAGTCCGCACTGATCAAATGTCTTCAGTAGTATCTTCTGTATCATTTGAAAGCATAAATTCACTGAAAAATTTTTCACCCCAAATCTGAAAAATCGACCCATGCCGGCATCACAATTTTTGGGGGATTTTTGACCAAAAACACAAACTCACAAAATTCGTAATAAATCTCTAACTTTTGCTTATATACCCAGTCCGCACTGATAAAATGTCTTCAGTAGTATCTTATGTATCATTTGAAAGACTAAATTCACCGAAAATGTGTTCACCCCAAATCTGAAAAATTTACCCATGCCGGCATCACAGATTTTTTAAATTTTTGACCAAAAACACAAACTCACAAAATTCTTAATAAATCTCAAACTTTTGCTAATTTACCCAGTCCGCACTGATAAAATGTCTGCAGGAGTATCTTCTGTATCATTTGAAAGCATAAATTCACCGAAAATTTGTTCACCCCAAATCTGAAAAATTTACCCATGCCGGCATCACAGATTTTTTAAATTTTTGAACAAAAACACAAACTCACAAAATTCTTAATAAATCTCAAACTTTTGCTTATTTACCCAGTCCGCACTGATAAAATGTCTGCAGTAGTATCTTCTGTATCATTTGAAAGCATAAACTCACCGAAAATTTGTTCACCCCAAATCTGAAAAATCGACCCATGCCGGCATCACAATTTTTTGTTGATTTTTGACCAAAAACACAAACTAACAAAATTCTTAATAAATCTCTAACTTTTGCTCATTTACCCAGTCCGCACTGATAAAATGTCTTCAGTAGTATCTTATGTATCATTTGAAAGACTAAATTCACCGAAAATGTGTTCACCCCAAATCTGAAAAATTTACCCATGCCGGCATCACAGATTTTTTAAATTTTTGACCAAAAACACAAACTCACAAAATTCTTAATAAATCTCAAACTTTTGCTAATTTACCCAGTCCGCACTGATAAAATGTCTGCAGTAGTATCTTCTGTATCATTTGAAAGCATAAATTCACCGAAAATTTGTTCACCCCAAATCTGAAAAATCGACCCATGCCGGCATCACAATTTTTTGTTGATTTTTGACCAAAAACACAAACTAACAAAATTCTTAATAAATCTCTAACTTTTGCTTATATACCCAGTCCGCACTGATCAAATGTCTTCAGTAGTATCTTCTGTATCATTTGAAAGCATAAATTCACTGAAAAATTTTTCACCCCAAATCTGAAAAATCGACCCATGCCGGCATCACAATTTTTGGGGGATTTTTGACCAAAAACACAAACTCACAAAATTCGTAATAAATCTCTAACTTTTGCTTATATACCCAGTCCGCACTGATAAAATGTCTTCAGTAGTATCTTATGTATCATTTGAAAGACTAAATTCACCGAAAATGTGTTCACCCCAAATCTGAAAAATTTACCCATGCCGGCATCACAGATTTTTTAAATTTTTGACCAAAAACACAAACTCACAAAATTCTTAATAAATCTCAAACTTTTGCTAATTTACCCAGTCCGCACTGATAAAATGTCTGCAGGAGTATCTTCTGTATCATTTGAAAGCATAAATTCACCGAAAATTTGTTCACCCCAAATCTGAAAAATTTACCCATGCCGGCATCACAGATTTTTTAAATTTTTGAACAAAAACACAAACTCACAAAATTCTTAATAAATCTCAAACTTTTGCTTATTTACCCAGTCCGCACTGATAAAATGTCTGCAGTAGTATCTTCTGTATCATTTGAAAGCATAAACTCACCGAAAATTTGTTCACCCCAAATCTGAAAAATCGACCCATGCCGGCATCACAATTTTTTGTTGATTTTTGACCAAAAACACAAACTAACAAAATTCTTAATAAATCTCTAACTTTTGCTCATTTACCCAGTCCGCACTGATAAAATGTCTTCAGTAGTATCTTATGTATCATTTGAAAGCATAAATTCACCGAAAAATGTTTCACCCCAAATCTGAAAAATCGACCCATGCCGGCATCACAATTTTTGGGGGATTTTTGACCAAAAACACAAACTAACAAAATTCTTAATAAATCTCTAACCTTTGCTTATATACCCAGTCCGCACTGATAAAATGTCTTCAGTAGTATCTTCTGTATCATTTGAAAGCATAAATTCACCGAAAATTTTTTCACCCCAAATCTGAAAAATCGACCCATGCCGTCATCACAATTTTTGGGGGATTTTTGACCAAAAACACAAACTCACAAAATTCGTAATAAATCTCTAACTTTTGCTTGTATACCCAGTCCGCACTGATAAAATGTCTTCAGTAGAATCTTATGTATCATTTGAAAGCATAAATTCACCGAAAATTTGTTCACCCCAAATCTGAAAAATTTACCCATGCCGGCATCACAGATTTTTTAAATTTTTGAACAAAAACACAAACTCACAAAATTCTTAATAAATCTGAAACTTTTGCTAATTTACCCAGTCCTTGCTGATAAAATATCTTCAGTAGTATCTTCTGTGTCATTTGAAAGCATAAATTCACCGAAAATTTGTTCACCCCAAATCTGAAAAATCGACCCATGCCGGCATCACAATTTTTTGTTGATTTTTGACCAAAAACACAAACTCACAAAATTCGTAATAAATCTCTAACTTTTGCTTATATACCCAGTCTGCACTGATAAAATGTCTTCAGTAGTATCTTATGTATCATTTGAAAGCATAAATTCACCGAAAATTTGTTCACCCCAAATCTGAAAAATTTACCCATGCCGGCATCACAGAGTTTTTAAATTTTTGACCAAAAACACAAACTCACAAAATTCTTAATAAATCTCAAACTTTTGCTAATTTACCTAGTCCGCACTGATAAAATGTCTGCAGTAGTATCTTCTGTATCATTTGAAAGCATAAATTCACCGAAAATTTGTTCACCCCAAATCTGAAAAATCGACCCATGCCGGCATCACAATTTTTTGGGGGATTTTTGACCAAAAACACAAAGTCACTAAATTCTTAATAAATCTCAAACTTTTGCTCATTTACCCAGTCCGCACGGATAAAATGTCTGCAGTAGTATCTTCTGTATCATTTGAAAGCATAACTTCACCGAAAATTTGTTCACCGCAAATCTGAAAAATTGACCCATGCCGGCATCACAGATTTTTTAAATTTTTGACCAAAAACACAAACTAACAAAATTCTTAATAAATCTCAAACTTTTGCTAATTTACCCAGTCCGCACTGATAAAATATCTTCAGTAGTATCTTCTGTATCATTTGAAAGCATAAATTCACCGAAAATGTGTTCACCCCAAATCTGAAAAATCGACCCATGCCGGCATCACAGATTATTTTTCGATTTTTGACCAAAAACACAAACTCACAAAAATCGTAATAAATCTCTAACTTTTGCTTATATACCCAGTCCGCACTGATAAAATGTCTTCAGTAGTATCTTATGTATCATTTGAAAGCATAAATTCACCGAAAATTTGTTCACCCCAAATCTGAAAAATTTACCCATGCCGGCATCACAGATTTTTTAAATTTTTGACCAAAAACACAAACTCACAAAATTCTTAATAAATCTCAAACTTTTGCTTATTTACCCAGTCCGCACTGATAAAATGTCTGCAGTAGTATCTTCTGTATCATTTGAAAGCATAAACTCACCGAAAATTTGTTCACCCCAAATCTGAAAAATCGACCCATGCCGGCATCACAATTTTTTGTTGATTTTTGACCAAAAACACAAACTAACAAAATTCTTAATAAATCTCTAACTTTTGCTCATTTACCCAGTCCGCACTGATAAAATGTCTTCAGTAGTATCTTATGTATCATTTGAAAGCATAAATTCACCGAAAATTTTTTCACCCCAAATCTGAAAAATCGACCCATGCCGGCATCACAATTTTTGGGGGATTTTTGACCAAAAACACAAACTCACAAAATTCGTAATAAATCTCTAACTTTTGCTTGTATACCCAGTCCGCACTGATAAAATGTCTTCAGTAGAATCTTATGTATCATTTGAAAGCATAAATTCACCGAAAATTTGTTCACCCCAAATCTGAAAAATTTACCCATGCCGGCATCACAAATTTTTTAAATTTTTGAACAAAAACACAAACTCACAAAATTCTTAATAAATCTCAAACTTTTGCTAATTTACCCAGTCCGCGCTGATAAAATGTCTTCAGTAGTATCTTCTGTGTCATTTGAAAGCATAAATTCACCGAAAATTTGTTCACCCCAAATCTGAAAAATCGACCCATGCCGGCATCACAATTTTTTGTTGATTTTTGACCAAAAACACAAACTCACAAAATTCGTAATAAATCTCTAACTTTTGCTTATATACCCAGTCCGCACTGATAAAATGTCTTCAGTAGTATCTTATGTATCATTTGAAAGCATAAATTCACCGAAAATTTGTTCACCCCAAATCTGAAAAATTTACCCATGCCGGCATCACAGATTTTTTAAATTTTTGACCAAAAACACAAACTCACAAAATTCTTAATAAATCTCAAACTTTTGCTTATTTACCCAGTCCGCACTGATAAAATGTCTGCAGTAGTATCTTCTGTATCATTTGAAAGCATAAACTCACCGAAAGATTGTTCACCCCAACTCTGAAAAATCGACCCATGCCGGCATCACAATTTTTTGTTGATTTTTGACCAAAAACACAAACTCACAAAATTCTTAATAAATCTCTAACTTTTGCTCATTTACCCAGTCCGCACTGATAAAATGTCTTCAGTAGTATCTTATGTATCATTTGAAAGCATAAATTCACCGAAAATTTTTTCACCCCAAATCTGAAAAATCGACCCATGCCGGCATCACAATTTTTGGGGGATTTTTGACCAAAAACACAAACTCACAAAATTCGTAATAAATCTCTAACTTTTGCTTGTATACCCAGTCCGCACTGATAAAATGTCTTCAGTAGAATCTTATGTATCATTTGAAAGCATAAATTCACCGAAAATTTGTTCACCCCAAATCTGAAAAATTTACCCATGCCGGCATCACAAATTTTTTAAATTTTTGAACAAAAACACAAACTCACAAAATTCTTAATAAATCTCAAACTTTTGCTAATTTACCCAGTCCGCGCTGATAAAATGTCTTCAGTAGTATCTTCTGTGTCATTTGAAAGCATAAATTCACCGAAAATTTGTTCACCCCAAATCTGAAAAATCGACCCATGCCGGCATCACAATTTTTGGGGGATTTTTGACCAAAAACACAAACTCACAAAATTCGTAATAAATCTCTAACTTTTGCTTATATACCCAGTCCGCACTGATAAAATGTCTTCAGTAGTATCTTATGTATCATTTGAAAGCATAAATTCACCGAAAATTTGTTCACCCCAAATCTGAAAAATTTACCCATTCCGGCATCACAGAGTTTTTAAATTTTTGACCAAAAACACAAACTCACAAAATTCTTAATAAATCTCAAACTTTTGCTAATTTACCTAGTCCGCACTGATAAAATGTCTGCAGTAGTATCTTCTGTATCATTTGAAAGCATAAATTCACCGAAAATTTGTTCACCCCAAATCTGAGAAATCGACCCATGCCGGCATCACAATTTTTTGGGGGATTTTTGACCAAAAACACAAAGTCACTAAATTCTTAATAAATCTCAAACTTTTGCTCATTTACCCAGTCCGCACGGATAAAATGTCTGCAGTAGTATCTTCTGTATCATTTGAAAGCATAACTTCACCGAAAATTTGTTCATCGCAAATCTGAAAAACTGACCCATGCCGGCATCACAGATTTTTTAAATTTTTGACCAAAAACACAAACTAACAAAATTCTTAATAAATCTCAAACTTTTGCTTATATACCCAGTCCGCACTGATAAAATGTCTTCAGTAGTATCTTCTGTATCATTTGAAAGCATAAATTCACTGAAAATTTTTTCACCCCAAATCTGAAAAATCGACCCATGCCGGCATCACAATTTTTTGGGGATTTTTGACCAAAAACACAAACTCACAAAATTCGTAATAAATCTCTAACTTTTGCTTATATACCCAGTCCGCACTGATTAAATGTCTTCAGTAGTATCTTATGTATCATTTGAAAGCATAAATTCACCGAAAATTTGTTCACCCCAAATCTGAAAAATTTACCCATGCCGGCATCACAGATTTTTTAAATTTTTGAACGAAAACACAAACTCACAAAATTCTTAATAAATCTCAAACTTTTGCTAATTTACCCAGTCCGCACTGATAAAATGTCTTCAGTAGTATCTTCTGTATCATTTGAAAGCATAAATTCACCGAAAATTTGTTCACCCCAAATCTGAAAAATCGACCCATGCCGGCATCACAATTTTTTGGGGATTTTTGACCAAAAACACAAACTCACAAAATTCGTAATAAATCTCTAACTTTTGCTTATATACCCAGTCCGCACTGATAAAATGTCTTCAGTAGTATCTTATGTATCATTTGAAAGCATAAATTCACCGAAAATTTGTTCACCCCAAATCTGAAAAATTTACCCATGCCGGCATCACAGATTTTTTGGGGATTTTTGACCAAAAACACAAACTCACAAAATTCGTAATAAATCTCTAACTCTTGTTTATATACCCAGTCAGCACTGATAAAATGTCTTCAGTAGTATCTTATGTATCATTTGAAAGCATAAATTCACCGAAAATTTGTTCACCCCAAATCTGAAAAATTTACCCATGCCGGCATCACAATTTTTTTGGGGATTTTTGACCAAAAACACAAAGTCACTAAATTCTTAATAAATCTCAAACTTTTGCTCATTTACCCAGTCCGCACGGATAAAATGTCTGCAGTAGTATCTTCTGTATCATTTGAAAGCATAACTTCACCGAAAATTTGTTCACCGCAAATCTGAAAAATTGACCCATGCCGGCATCACAGATTTTTTAAATTTTTGACCAAAAACACAAACTAACAAAATTCTTAATAAATCTCAAACTTTTGCTAATTTACCCAGTCCGCACTGATAAAATATCTTCAGTAGTATCTTCTGTATCATTTGAAAGCATAAATTCACCGAAAATGTGTTCACCCCAAATCTGAAAAATCGACCCATGCCGGCATCACAGATTATTTTTTCGATTTTTGACCAAAAACACAAACTCACAAAAATCGTAATAAATCTCTAACTTTTGCTTGTATACCCAGTCCGCACTGATAAAATGTCTTCAGTAGTATCTTATGTATCATTTGAAAGCATAAATTCACCGAAAATTTGTTCACCCCAAATCTGAAAAATTTACCCATGCCGGCATCACAGATTTCTTAAATTTTTGAACGAAAACACAAACTCACAAAATTCTTAATAAATCTCAAACTTTTGCTTTTATACCCAGTCCGCACTGATAAAATGTCTTCAGTAGTATCTTCTGTATCATTTGAAAGCATAAATTCACCGAAAATTTGTTCACCCCAAATCTGAAAAATCGACCCATGCCGGCATCACAATTTTTTGTTGGTTTTTGACCAAAAACACAAACTAACAAAATTCTTAATAAATCTCTAACTTTTGCTTATATACCCAGTCCGCACTGATAAAATGTCTTCAGTAGTATCTTCTGTATCATTTGAAAGCATAAATTCACTGAAAAATTTTTCACCCCAAATCTGAAAAATCGACCCATGCCGGCATCACAATTTTTGGGGGATTTTTGACCAAAAACACAAACTCACAAAATTCGTATTAAATCTCTAACTTTTGCTTATATACCCAGTCCGCACTGATAAAATGTCTTCAGTAGTATCTTATGTATCATTTGAAAGACTAAATTCACCGAAAATGTGTTCACCCCAAATCTGAAAAATTTACCCATGCCGGCATCACAGATTTTTTAAATTTTTGACCAAAAACACAAACTCACAAAATTCTTAATAAATCTCAAACTTTTGCTAATTTACCCAGTCCGCACTGATAAAATGTCTGCAGGAGTATCTTCTGTATCATTTGAAAGCATAAATTCACCGAAAATTTGTTCACCCCAAATCTGAAAAATCGATCCATGCCGGCATCACAATTTTTTGTTGATTTTTGACCAAAAACACAAACTAACAAAATTCTTAATAAATCTCTAACTTTTGCTCATTTACCCAGTCCGCACTGATAAAATGTCTTCAGTAGTATCTTATGTATCATTTGAAAGCATAAATTCACTGAAAAATTTTTCACCCCAAATCTGAAAAATCGACCCATGCCGGCATCACAATTTTTGGGGGATTTTTGACCAAAAACACAAACTCACAAAATTCGTAATAAATCTCTAACTTTTGCTTATATACCCAGTCCGCACTGATAAAATGTCTTCAGTAGTATCTTATGTATCATTTGAAAGCATAAATTCACCGAAAACTTGTTCACCCCAAATCTGAAAAATTTACCCATGCCGGCATCACAGATTTTTAAAATTTTTGACCAAAAACACAAACTCACAAAATTCTTAATAAATCTTAAACTTTTGCTAATTTACCCAGTCCGCACTGATAAAATGTCTGCAGTAGTATCTTCTGTATCATTTGAAAGCATAAATTCACCGAAAATTTGTTCACCCCAAATCTGAAAAATCGACCCATGCCGGCATCACAATTTTTTTGGGATTTGTGACCAAAAACACAAACTAACAAAATTCTTAATAAATCTCTAACTTTTGCTTATATACCCAGTCCGCACTGATAAAATGTCTTCAGTAGTATCTTCTGTATCATTTGAAAGCATAAATTCACTGAAAATTTTTTCACCCCAAATCTGAAAAATCGACCCATGCCGGCATCACAATTTTTTGGGGATTTTTGACCAAAAACACAAACTCACAAAATTCGTAATAAATCTCTAACTTTTGCTTATATACCCAGTCCGCACTGATTAAATGTCTTCAGTAGTATCTTATGTATCATTTGAAAGCATAAATTCACCGAAAATTTGTTCACCCCAAATCTGAAAAATTTACCCATGCCGGCATCACAGATTTTTTAAATTTTTGAACGAAAACACAAACTCACAAAATTCTTAATAAATCTCAAACTTTTGCTAATTTACCCAGTCCGCACTGATAAAATGTCTTCAGTAGTATCTTCTGTATCATTTGAAAGCATAAATTCACCGAAAATTTGTTCACCCCAAATCTGAAAAATCGACCCATGCCGGCATCACAATTTTTGGGGGATTTTTGACCAAAAACACAAACTCACAAAATTCGTAATAAATCTCTAACTTTTGCTTATATACCCAGTCCGCACT
Source organism: Asterias amurensis (assembly GCF_032118995.1). NCBI lineage: Eukaryota > Metazoa > Echinodermata > Asteroidea > Forcipulatida > Asteriidae > Asterias > Asterias amurensis. The sequence continues at coordinate 5,726,703 of NC_092666.1, forward strand.
GATAAAATGTCTTCAGTAGTATCTTATGTATCATTTGAAAGCATAAATTCACCGAAAATTTGTTCACCCCAAATCTGAAAAATTTACCCATGCCGGCATCACAGATTTTTTGGGGATTTTTGACCAAAAACACAAACTCACAAAATTCGTAATAAATCTCTAACTCTTGTTTATATACCCAGTCAGCACTGATAAAATGTCTTCAGTAGTATCTTATGTATCATTTGAAAGCATAAATTCACCGAAAATTTGTTCACCCCAAATCTGAAAAATTTACCCATGCCGGCATCACAATTTTTTTGGGGATTTTTGACCAAAAACACAAAGTCACTAAATTCTTAATAAATCTCAAACTTTTGCTCATTTACCCAGTCCGCACGGATAAAATGTCTGCAGTAGTATCTTCTGTATCATTTGAAAGCATAACTTCACCGAAAATTTGTTCACCGCAAATCTGAAAAATTGACCCATGCCGGCATCACAGATTTTTTAAATTTTTGACCAAAAACACAAACTAACAAAATTCTTAATAAATCTCAAACTTTTGCTAATTTACCCAGTCCGCACTGATAAAATATCTTCAGTAGTATCTTCTGTATCATTTGAAAGCATAAATTCACCGAAAATGTGTTCACCCCAAATCTGAAAAATCGACCCATGCCGGCATCACAGATTATTTTTCGATTTTTGACCAAAAACACAAACTCACAAAAATCGTAATAAATCTCTAACTTTTGCTTATATACCCAGTCCGCACTGATAAAATGTCTTCAGTAGTATCTTATGTATCATTTGAAAGCATAAATTCACCGAAAATTTGTTCACCCCAAATCTGAAAAATTTACCCATGCCGGCATCACAGATTTTTTAAATTTTTGACCAAAAACACAAACTCACAAAATTCTTAATAAATCTCTAACTTTTGCTCATTTACCCAGTCCGCACTGATAAAATGTCTTCAGTAGTATCTTATGTATCATTTGAAAGCATAAATTCACCGAAAATTTTTTCACCCCAAATCTGAAAAATCGACCCATGCCGGCATCACAATTTTTGGGGGATTTTTGACCAAAAACACAAACTAACAAAATTCTTAATAAATCTCTAACCTTTGCTTATATACCCAGTCCGCACTGATAAAATGTCTTCAGTAGTATCTTCTGTATCATTTGAAAGCATAAATTCACTGAAAATTTGTTCACCCCAAATCTGAAAAATCGACCCATGCCGTCATCACAATTTTTGGGGGATTTTTGACCAAAAACACAAACTCACAAAATTCGTAATAAATCTCTAACTTTTGCTTGTATACCCAGTCCGCACTGATAAAATGTCTTCAGTAGAATCTTATGTATCATTTGAAAGCATAAATTCACCGAAAATTTGTTCACCCCAAATCTGAAAAATTTACCCATGCCGGCATCACAAATTTTTTAAATTTTTGAACAAAAACACAAACTCACAAAATTCTTAATAAATCTCAAACTTTTGCTAATTTACCCAGTCCGCGCTGATAAAATGTCTTCAGTAGTATCTTCTGTGTCATTTGAAAGCATAAATTCACCGAAAATTTGTTCACCCCAAATCTGAAAAATCGACCCATGCCGGCATCACAATTTTTGGGGGATTTTTGACCAAAAACACAAACTCACAAAATTCGTAATAAATCTCTAACTTTTGCTTATACCCAGTCCGCACTGATAAAATGTCTTCAGTAGTATCTTATGTATCATTTGAAAGCATAAATTCACCGAAAATTTGTTCACCCCAAATCTGAAAAATTTACCCATTCCGGCATCACAGAGTTTTTAAATTTTTGACCAAAAACACAAACTCACAAAATTCTTAATAAATCTCAAACTTTTGCTAATTACCTAGTCCGCACTGATAAAATGTCTGCAGTAGTATCTTCTGTATCATTTGAAAGCATAAATTCACCGAAAATTTGTTCACCCCAAATCTGAAAAATCGACCCATGCCGGCATCACAATTTTTTGGGGGATTTTTGACCAAAAACACAAAGTCACTAAATTCTTAATAAATCTCAAACTTTTGCTCATTTACCCAGTCCGCACGGATAAAATGTCTGCAGTAGTATCTTCTGTATCATTTGAAAGCATAACTTCACCGAAAATTTGTTCATCGCAAATCTGAAAAACTGACCCATGCCGGCATCACAGATTTTTTAAATTTTTGACCAAAAACACAAACTAACAAAATTCTTAATAAATCTCAAACTTTTGCTTATATACCCAGTCCGCACTGATAAAATGTCTTCAGTAGTATCTTCTGTATCATTTGAAAGCATAAATTCACTGAAAATTTTTTCACCCCAAATCTGAAAAATCGACCCATGCCGGCATCACAATTTTTTGGGGATTTTTGACCAAAAACACAAACTCACAAAATTCGTAATAAATCTCTAACTTTTGCTTATATACCCAGTCCGCACTGATAAAATGTCTTCAGTAGTATCTTATGTATCATTTGAAAGCATAAATTCACCGAAAATTTGTTCACCCCAAATCTGAAAAATTTACCCATGCCGGCATCACAGATTTTTTGGGGATTTTTGACCAAAAACACAAACTCACAAAATTCGTAATAAATCTCTAACTCTTGTTTATATACCCAGTCAGCACTGATAAAATGTCTTCAGTAGTATCTTATGTATCATTTGAAAGCATAAATTCACCGAAAATTTGTTCACCCCAAATCTGAAAAATTTACCCATGCCGGCATCACAGATTTTTTAAATTTTTGAACGAAAACACAAACTCACAAAATTCTTAATAAATCTCAAACTTTTGCTTTTATACCCAGTCCGCACTGATAAAATGTCTTCAGTAGTATCTTCTGTATCATTTGAAAGCATAAATTCACTGAAAAATTTTTCACCCCAAATCTGAAAAATCAACCCATGCCGGCATCACAATTTTTGGGGGATTTTTGACCAAAAACACAAACTCACAAAATTCGTAATAAATCTCTAACTTTTGCTTATATACCCAGTCCGCACTGATAAAATGTCTTCAGTAGTATCTTATGTATCATTTGAAAGACTAAATTCACCGAAAATGTGTTCACCCCAAATCTGAAAAATTTACCCATGCCGGCATCACAGATTTTTTAAATTTTTGACCAAAAACACAAACTCACAAAATTCTTAATAAATCTCAAACTTTTGCTAATTTACCCAGTCCGCACTGATAAAATGTCTGCAGGAGTATCTTCTGTATCATTTGAAAGCATAAATTCACCGAAAATTTGTTCACCCCAAATCTGAAAAATCGATCCATGCCGGCATCACAATTTTTTGTTGATTTTTGACCAAAAACACAAACTAACAAAATTCTTAATAAATCTCTAACTTTTGCTCATTTACCCAGTCCGCACTGATAAAATGTCTTCAGTAGTATCTTATGTATCATTTGAAAGCATAAATTCACTGAAAAATTTTTCACCCCAAATCTGAAAAATCGACCCATGCCGGCATCACAATTTTTGGGGGATTTTTGACCAAAAACACAAACTCACAAAATTCGTAATAAATCTCTAACTTTTGCTTATATACCCAGTCCGCACTGATAAAATGTCTTCAGTAGTATCTTATGTATCATTTGAAAGCATAAATTCACCGAAAACTTGTTCACCCCAAATCTGAAAAATTTACCCATGCCGGCATCACAGATTTTTAAAATTTTTGACCAAAAACACAAACTCACAAAATTCTTAATAAATCTTAAACTTTTGCTAATTTACCCAGTCCGCACTGATAAAATGTCTGCAGTAGTATCTTCTGTATCATTTGAAAGCATAAATTCACCGAAAATTTGTTCACCCCAAATCTGAAAAATCGACCCATGCCGGCATCACAATTTTTTTGGGATTTGTGACCAAAAACACAAACTAACAAAATTCTTAATAAATCTCTAACTTTTGCTTATATACCCAGTCCGCACTGATAAAATGTCTTCAGTAGTATCTTCTGTATCATTTGAAAGCATAAATTCACCGAAAATTTGTTCACCCCCAATCTGAAAAATTTACCCATGCCGGCATTACAGATTTTTTAAATTTTTGACCAAAAACACAAACTCACAAAATTCTTAATAAATCTCAAACTTTTGCTAATTTACCCAGTCCGCACTGATAAAATGTCTGCAGTAGTATCTTCTGTATCATTTGAAAGCATAAATTCACCGAAAATTTGTTCACCCCAAATCCGAAAAATCGACCCATGCCGGCATCACAATTTTTTGGGGATTTTTGACCAAAAACACAAACTAACAAAAATCTTAATAAATCTTTAACTTTTGCTTATATACCCAGTCCGCACTGATAAAATGTCTTCAGTAGTATCTTCTGTATCATTTGAAAGCATAAATTCACCGAAATTTTTTTCACCCCAACTCTGAAAAATCGACCCATGCCGGCATCACAATTTTTTTGGGATTTTTGACCAAAAACACAAACTCACAAAATTCTTAATAAATCTCAAACTTTTGCTAATTTACCCAGTCCGCACTGATAAAATGTCTGCAGTAGTATCTTCTGTATCATTTGAAAGCATAAATTCACCGAAAATTTGTTCACCCCAAATCTGAAAAATCGACCCATGCCGGCATCACAATTTTTTGGGGATTTTTGACCAAAAACACAAACTCACAAAATTCGTAATAAATCTCTAACTTTTGCTTATATACCCAGTCCGCACTGATAAAATGTCTTCAGTAGTATCTTATGTATCATTTGAAAGCATAAATTCACCGAAAAAGTGTTCACCCCAAATCTGAAAAATTTACCCATGCCGGCATCACAGATTTTTTAACTTTTTGACCAAAAACACAAACTCACAAAATTCTTTTATAAATCTCAAACTTTTGCTTATTTACCCAGTCCGCACTGATAAAATGTCTGCAGTAGTATCTTCTGTATCATTTGAAAGCATAAATTCACCGAAAATTTGTTCACCCCAAATTTGAAAAATTTACCCATGCCGGCATCACAGATTTATTAAATTTTTGACCAAAAACACAAACTCACAAAATTCTTAATAAATCTCAAACTTTTGCTAATTTACCCAGTCCGCACTGATAAAATGTCTGCAGTAGTATCTTCTGTATCATTTGAAAGCATAAATTCACCGAAAATTTGTTCACCCCAAATCTGAAAAATCGGCCCATGCCGGCATCACAATTTTTGGGGGATTTTTGACCAAAAACACAAACTAACAAAATTCTTAATAAATCTCTAACTTTTGCTCATTTACCCAGTCCGCACTGATAAAATGTCTTCAGTAGTATCTTATGTATCATTTGAAAGCATAAATTCACCGAAAATTTGTTCACCCCAAATCTGAAAAATTTACCCATCCGGCATCACAGATTTTTTAAATTTTTGAACAAAAACACAAACTCACAAAATTCTTAATAAATCTCTAACTTTTGCTTATATACCCAGTCCGCACTGATAAAATGTCTTCAGTAGTATCTTATGTATCATTTGAAAGCATAAATTCACTGAAAATTTGTTCACCCCAAATCTGAAAAATTTACCCATGCCGGCATCATAGATTTTTTAAATTTTTGAACAAAAACACAAACTCACAAAATTCTTAATAAATCTCAAACTTTTGCTAATTTACCCAGTCCGCATTGATAAAATGTCTGCAGTAGTATCTTCTGTATCATTTGAAAGCATAAATTCACCGAAAATTTGTTCGGCCCAAATCTGAAAAATCGACCCATGCCGGCATCACAATTTTTGGGGGATTTTTGACCAAAAACACAAACTAACAAAATTCTTAATAAATCTCTAACTTTTGCTAATTTACCCAGTCCGCACTGATAAAATGTCTGCAGTAGTATCTTATGTATCATTTGAAAGCATAAATTCACTGAAAAATGTTTCACCCCAAATCTGAAAAATCGACCCATCTCGGCATCACAATTTTTTGGGGATTTTTGACCAAAAACACAAACTCACAAAATTCTTAATAAATCTCAAACTTTTGCTTATATACCCAGTCCGCACTGATAAAATGTCTTCAGTAGTATCTTATGTATCATTTGAAAGCATAAATTCACCGAAAATTTGTTCACCCCAAATCTGAAAAATTTACCCATGCCGGCATCACAGATTTTTTAAATTTTTGAACAAAAACACAAACTCACAAAATTCTTAATAAATCTTAAACTTTTGCTAATTTACCCAGTCCGCACTGATAAAATGTCTTCAGTAGTATCTACTGTATCATTTGAAAGCATAAATTCACCGAAAATTTGTTCACCCAAAATCTGAAAAATTTACCCATCCGGCATCACAGATTTTTTAAATTTTTGAACAAAAACACAAACTCACAAAATTCTTAATAAATCTCTAACTTTTGCTTATATACCCAGTCCGCACTGATAAAATGTCTTCAGTAGTATCTTATGTATCATTTGAAAGCATAAATTCACCGAAAATTTGTTCACCCCAAATCTGAAAAATTTACCCATGCCGGCATCACAGATTTTTTAAATTTTTGACCAAAAACACAAACTCACAAAATTCTTAATAAATCTCAAATTTTTGCTAATTTACCCAGTCCGCACTGATAAAATGTCTGCAGTAGTATCTTCTGTATCATTTGAAAGCATAAATTCACCGAAAATTTGTTCACCCCAAATCTGAAAAATCGACCCATGCCGGCATCACAATTTTTTGGGGATTTTTGACCAAAAACACAAACTCACAAAATTCGTAATAAATCTCTAACTTTTGCTTATATACCCAGTCCGCACTGATAAAATGTCTTCAGTAGTATCTTGTGTATCATTTGAAAGCATAAATTCATCGAAAATGTGTTCACCCCAAATCTGAAAAATCGACCCATGCCGGCATCACAGATTTATTAAATTTTTGACCAAAAACACAAACTCACAAAATTCTTAATAAATCTCAAACTTTTGCTTTTATACCCAGTCCGCACTGATAAAATGTCTTCAGTAGTATCTTATGTATCATTTGAAAGCATAAATTCACCGAAAATTTGTTCACCCCAAATCTGAAAATATTACCCATGCCGGCATCACAGATTTTTAAAATTTTTGAACAAAAACACAAACTCACAAAATTCTTAATAAATCTCAAACTTTTGCTAATTTACCCAGTCCGCACTGATAAAATGTCTTCAGTAGTATCTTCTGTATCATTTGAAAGCATAAATTCACCGAAAATTTGTTCACCCAAAATCTGAAAAATTTACCCATCCGGCATCACAGATTTTTTAAATTTTTGAACAAAAACACAAACTCACAAAATTCTTAATAAATCTCTAACTTTTGCTTATATACCCAGTCCGCACTGATAAAATGTCTTCAGTAGTATCTTATGTATCATTTGAAAGCATAAATTCACCGAAAATTTGTTCACCCCAAATCTGAAAAATTTACCCATGCCGGCATCACAGATTTTTTAAATTTTTGACCAAAAACACAAACTCACAAAATTCTTAATAAATCTCAAATTTTTGCTAATTTACCCAGTCCGCACTGATAAAATGTCTGCAGTAGTATCTTCTGTATCATTTGAAAGCATAAATTCACCGAAAATTTGTTCACCCCAAATCTGAAAAATCGACCCATGCCGGCATCACAATTTTTTGTTGATTTTTGACCAAAAACACAAACTAACAAAATTCTTAATAAATCTCTAACTTTTGCTCATTTACCCAGTCCGCACTGATAAAATGTCTTCAGTAGTATCTTATGTATCATTTGAAAGCATAAATTCACCGAAAAATTTTTCACCCCAAATCTGAAAAATTTACCCATGCCGGCATCACAGATAAAAATTTTTGACCAAAAACACAAACTCACAAAATTCTTAATAAATCTCAAACTTTTGCTAATTTACCCAGTCCGCACTGATAAAATGTCTGCAGTAGTATCTTCTGTATCATTTGAAAGCATAAATTCACCGAAAATTTGTTCACCCCAAATCTGAAAAATCGACCCATGCCGGCATCACAATTTTTGGGGGATTTTTGACCAAAAACACAAACTAACAAAATTCTTAATAAATCTCTATCTTTTGCTTATATACCCAGTCCGCACTGATAAAATGTCTTCAGTAGTATCTTCTGTATCATTTGAAAGCATAAATTCACCGAAAAATTTTTCACCCCAAATCTGAAAAATCGTCCCATGCCGGCATCACAATTTTTTGGGGATTTTTGACCAAAAACACAAACTCACAAACTTCGTAATAAATCTCTAACTTTTGCTTATATACCCAGTCCGCACTGATAAAATGTTTTCAGTAGTATCTTATGTATCATTTGAAAGCATAAATTCACCGAAAATTTGTTCACCCCCAATCTGAAAAATTTACCCATGCCGGCATCACAGATTTTTTAAATTTTTGACCAAAAACACAAACTCACAAAATTCTTAATAAATCTCAAACTTTTGCTAATTTAACCAGTCCGCACTGATAAAATGTCTGCAGTAGTATCTTCTGTATCATTTGAAAGCATAATTTCACCGAAAATTTGTTCACCCCAAATCTGAAAAATCGACCCATGCCGGCACCACAATTTTTTGTTGATTTTTGACCAAAAACACAAACTAACAAAATTCTTAATAAATCTCTAACTTTTGCTCATTTACCCAGTCCGCACTGATAAAATGTCTTCAGTAGTATCTTATGTATCATTTGAAAGCATAAATTCACCGAAAATTTGTTCACCCCAAATCTGAAAAATTTACCCATGCCGGCATCACAGATTTTTTAAATTTGTGACCAAAAACACAAATTCACAAAATTCTTAATAAATCTCAAACTTTTGCTTATATACCCAGTCCGCACTGATTAAATGTCTTCAGTAGTATCTTATGTATCATTTGAAAGCATAAATTCACCGAAAATTTGTTCACCCCAAATCTGAAAAATTTACCCATGCCGGCATCACAGATTTTTTAAATTTTTGAACGAAAACACAAACTCACAAAATTCTTAATAAATCTCAAACTTTTGCCAATTTACCCAGTCCGCACTGATAAAATGTCTTCAGTAGTATCTTCTGTATCATTTGAAAGCATAAATTCACCGAAAATGTGTTCACCCCAAATCTGAAAAATTTACCCATGCCGGCATCACAGATATTTTAAATTTTTGACCAAAAACACAAACTCACAAAATTCTTAATAAATCTCAAACTTTTGCTAATTTACCCAGTCCGCACTGATAAAATGTCTGCAGTAGTATCTTCTGTATCATTTGAAAGCATAAATTCACCGAAAATGTGTTCACCCCAAATCTGAAAAATTTACCCATGCCGGCATCACAGATTTTTGGCGGATTTTTGACCAAAAACACAAACTCACAAAATTCTTAATAAATCTCAAACTTTTGCTAATTTACCCAGTCCGCACTGATAAAATGTCTTCAGTAGTATCTTCTGTATCATTTGAAAGCATAAATTCACCGAAAATTTGTTCACCCCAAATCTGAAAAATCGACCCATGCCGGCATCTCAATTTTTGGGGGATTTTTGACCAAAAACACAAACTCACAAAATTCGTAATAAATCTCTAACTTTTGCTTACATACCCAGTCCGCACTGATAAAATGTCTTCAGTAGTATCTTATGTATCATTTGAAAGCATAAATTCACCGAAAATTTGTTCACCCCAAATCTGAAAAATTTACCCATGCCGGCATCACAATTTTTGGGGGATTTTTGACCAAAAACACAAACTCACGAAATTCGTAATAAATCTCTAACTTTTGCTTATATACCCAGTCCGCACTGATAAAATGTCTTCAGTAGTATCTTATGTATCATTTGAAAGCATAAATTCACCGAAAATTTGTTCACCCCAAATCTGAAAAATTTACCCATGCCGGCATCACAGATTTTTTAAATTTTTGTCCAAAAACACAAACTCACAAAATTCTTAATAAATCTCAAACTTTTGCTAATTTACCCAGTCCGCACTGATAAAATGTCTGCAGTAGTATCTTCTGTATCATTTGAAAGCATAAATTCACCGAAAAATTGTTCACCCCAAATCTGAAAAATCGACCCATGCCGGCATCACAGATTTTGTGGGGATTTTTGACCAAAAACACAAACTAACAAAATTCTTAATAAATCTCAAACTTTTGCTAATTTACCCAGTCCGCACTGATAAAATGTCTTCAGTAGTATCTTCTGTATCATTTGAAAGCATAAATTCACCGAAAATTTGTTCACCCCAAATCTGAAAAATTTACCCATGCCGGCATCACAGATTTTTTAAATTTTTGACCAAAAACACAAACTCACAAAATTCTTAATAAATCTCAAACTTTTGCTAATTTACCCAGTCCGCACTGATAAAATGTCTGCAGTAGTATCTTCTGTATCATTTGAAAGCATAAAGTCACTGAAAATTTTTTCACCCCAACTCTGAAAAATCGACCCATGCCGGCATCACAATTTTTTTGGGATTTTTGACCAAAAACACAAACTAACAAAATTCTTAATAAATCTCTAACTTTTGCTCATTTACCCAGTCCGCACTGATAAAATGTCTTCAGTAGTATCTTCTGTATCATTTGAAAGCATAAATTCACCGAAAATTTGTTCACCCCAAATCTGAAAAATCGACCCATGCCGGCATCACAGATTTTTTGGGATTTTTGAACAAAAACACAAACTCACAAAATTCATAATAAATCTCTAACTTGTGCTTATATACCCAGTCCGCACTGATAAAATGTCTTCAGTAAAATCTTCTGTATCATTTGAAAGCATAAATTCACCGAAAATTTGTTCACCCCAAGTCTGAAAAATTGACCCATGCCGGCATCACAGATTTTGTTTGATTTTTGACCAAAAACACAAAGTCACTAAATTCTTAATAAATCTCAAACTTTTTCTAATTTACCCAGTCCGCACTGATAAAATGTCTGCAGTAGTATCTTCTGTATCATTTGAAAGCATAAATTCACCGAAAATTTGTTCACCCCAAATCTGAAAAATCGACCCATGCCGGCATCACAATTTTTTGGGGATTTTTGACCAAAAACACAAACTCACAAAATTTGTAATAAATCTCTAACTTTTGCTTATATACCCAGTCCGCACTGATAAAATGTCTTCAGTTGTATCTTATGTATCATTTGAAAGCATAAATTCACCGAAAAATTTTTCACCCCAAATCTGAAAAATCGACCCATGCCGGCATCACAATTTTTTGGGGATTTTTGACCAAAAACACAAACTCACAAAATTCGTAATAAATCTCTAACTTTTGCTCACATACCCAGTCCGCACTGATAAAATGTCTTCAGTAGTATCTTATGTATCATTTGAAAGCATAAATTCACCGAAAATTTGTTCACCCCAAATCTGAAAAATTTACCCATGCCGGCATCACAGATTTTTTAAATTTGTGACCAAAAACACAAACTCACAAAATTCTTAATAAATCTCAAACTTTTGCTTATATACCCAGTCCGCACTGATTAAATGTCTTCAGTAGTATCTTATGTATCATTTGAAAGCATAAATTCACCGAAAATTTGTTCACCCCAAATCTGAAAAATTTACCCATGCCGGCATCACAGATTTTTTAAATTTTTGAACGAAAACACAAACTCACAAAATTCTTAATAAATCTCAAACTTTTGCCAATTTACCCAGTCCGCACTGATAAAATGTCTTCAGTAGTATCTTCTGTATCATTTGAAAGCATAAATTCACCGAAAATGTGTTCACCCCAAATCTGAAAAATTTACCCATGCCGGCATCACAGATTTTTTAAATTTTTGACCAAAAACACAAACTCACAAAATTCTTAATAAATCTCAAACTTTTGCTAATTTACCCAGTCCGCACTGATAAAATGTCTGCAGTAGTATCTTCTGTATCATTTGAAAGCATAAATTCACCGAAAATGTGTTCACCCCAAATCTGAAAAATTTACCCATGCCGGCATCACAGATTTTTGGCGGATTTTTGACCAAAAACACAAACTCACAAAATTCTTAATAAATCTCAAACTTTTGCTAATTTACCCAGTCCGCACTGATAAAATGTCTTCAGTAGTATCTTCTGTATCATTTGAAAGCATAAATTCACCGAAAATTTGTTCACCCCAAATCTGAAAAATCGACCCATGCCGGCATCACAATTTTTGGGGGATTTTTGACCAAAAACACAAACTCACAAAATTCGTAATAAATCTCTAACTTTTGCTTACATACCCAGTCCGCACTGATAAAATGTCTTCAGTAGTATCTTATGTATCATTTGAAAGCATAAATTCACCGAAAATTTGTTCACCCCAAATCTGAAAAATTTACCCATGCCGGCATCACAATTTTTGGGGGATTTTTGACCAAAAACACAAACTCACGAAATTCGTAATAAATCTCTAACTTTTGCTTATATACCCAGTCCGCACTGATAAAATGTCTTCAGTAGTATCTTATGTATCATTTGAAAGCATAAATTCACCGAAAATTTGTTCACCCCAAATCTGAAAAATTTACCCATGCCGGCATCACAGATTTTTTAAATTTTTGTCCAAAAACACAAACTCACAAAATTCTTAATAAATCTCAAACTTTTGCTAATTTACCCAGTCCGCACTGATAAAATGTCTGCAGTAGTATCTTCTGTATCATTTGAAAGCATAAATTCACCGAAAAATTGTTCACCCCAAATCTGAAAAATCGACCCATTCCGGCATCACAGATTTTGTGGGGATTTTTTACCAAAAACACAAACTAACAAAATTCTTAATAAATCTCAAACTTTTGCTAATTTACCCAGTCCGCACTGATAAAATGTCTTCAGTAGTATCTTCTGTATCATTTGAAAGCATAAATTCACCGAAAATTTGTTCACCCCAAATCTGAAAAATCGACCCATGCCGGCATCACAGATTTTTTAAACTTTTGACCAAAAACACAAACTCACAAAATTCTTAATAAATCTCAAACTTTTGCTAATTTACCCAGACCGCACTGATAAAATGTCTGCAGTAGTATCTTCTGTATCATTTGAAAGCATAAATTCACCGAAAATTTGTTCACCCCAAATCTGAAAAATCGACCCATGCCGGCATCACAGATTTTGTGGGGATTTTTGACCAAAAACACAAACTAACAAAATTCTTAATAAATCTCAAACTTTTGCTAATTTACCCAGTCCGCACTGATAAAATGTCTTCAGTAGTATCTTCTGCATCATTTGAAAGCATAAGTTCACCGAAAATTTGTTCACCCCAAATCTGAAAAATCGACCCATGCCGGCATCACAGATTTTTTTGGATTTTTGACCAAAAACACAAACTCACTAAATTCTTAATAAATCTCAAACTTTTGCTCATTTACCCAGTCCGCACTGATAAAATGTCTTCAGTAGTATCTTCTGTATCATTTGAAAGCATAAATTCACCGAAAATTTGTTCACCCCAAATCTGAAAAATTTACCCATGCCGGCATCACAGATTTTTTAAATTTTTGACCAAAAACACAAACTCACGAAATTCTTAATAAATCTCAAACTTTTGCTAATTTACCCAGTCCGCACTGATAAAATGTCTGCAGTAGTATCTTCTGTATCATTTGAAAGCATAAAGTCACCGAAAATTTGTTCACCCCAACTCTGAAAAATCGACCCATGCCGGCATCACAATTTTTTTGGGATTTTTGACCAAAAACACAAACTAACAAAATTCTTAATAAATCTCTAACTTTTGCTCATTTACCCAGTCCGCACTGATAAAATGTCTTCAGTAGTATCTTCTGTATCATTTGAAAGCATAAATTCACCGAAAATTTGTTCACCCCAAATCTGAAAAATCGACCCATGCCGGCATCACAGATTTTTTGGGATTTTTGAACAAAAACACAAACTCACAAAATTCATAATAAATCTCTAACTTGTGCTTATATACCCAGTCCGCACTGATAAAATGTCTTCAGTAGTATCTTCTGTATCATTTGAAAGCATAAATTCACCGAAAATTTGTTCACCCCAAGTCTGAAAAATTGACCCATGCCGGCATCACAGATTTTTTTTGATTTTTGACCAAAAACACAAAGTCACTAAATTCTTAATAAATCTCAAACTTTTTCTAATTTACCCAGTCCGCACTGATAAAATGTCTGCAGTAGTATCTTCTGTATCATTTGAAAGCATAAATTCACCGAAAATTTGTTCACCCCAAATCTGAAAAATCGACCCATGCCGGCATCACAATTTTTTGGGGATTTTTGACCAAAAACACAAACTCACAAAATTTGTAATAAATCTCTAACTTTTGCTTATATACCCAGTCCGCACTGATAAAATGTCTTCAGTTGTATCTTATGTATCATTTGAAAGCATAAATTCACCGAAAAATTTTTCACCCCAAATCTGAAAAATCGACCCATGCCGGCATCACAATTTTTTGGGGATTTTTGACCAAAAACACAAACTCACAAAATTCGTAATAAATCTCTAACTTTTGCTCACATACCCAGTCCGCACTGATAAAATGTCTTCAGTAGTATCTTATGTATCATTTGAAAGCATAAATTCACCGAAAATTTGTTCACCCCAAATCTGAAAAATTTACCCATGCCGGCATCACAGATTTTTTAAATTTGTGACCAAAAACACAAACTCACAAAATTCTTAATAAATCTCAAACTTTTGCTTATATACCCAGTCCGCACTGATTAAATGTCTTCAGTAGTATCTTATGTATCATTTGAAAGCATAAATTCACCGAAAATTTGTTCACCCCAAATCTGAAAAATGTACCCATGCCGGCATCACAGATTTTTTAAATTTTTGAACGAAAACACAAACTCACAAAATTCTTAATAAATCTCAAACTTTTGCCAATTTACCCAGTCCGCACTGATAAAATGTCTTCAGTAGTATCTTCTGTATCATTTGAAAGCATAAATTCACCGAAAATGTGTTCACCCCAAATCTGAAAAATTTACCCATGCCGGCATCACAGATTTTTTAAATTTTTGACCAAAAACACAAACTCACAAAATTCTTAATAAATCTCAAACTTTTGCTAATTTACCCAGTCCGCACTGATAAAATGTCTGCAGTAGTATCTTCTGTATCATTTGAAAGCATAAATTCACCGAAAATGTGTTCACCCCAAATCTGAAAAATTTACCCATGCCGGCATCACAGATTTTTGGCGGATTTTTGACCAAAAACACAAACTCACAAAATTCTTAATAAATCTCAAACTTTTGCTAATTTACCCAGTCCGCACTGATAAAATGTCTTCAGTAGTATCTTCTGTATCATTTGAAAGCATAAATTCACCGAAAATTTGTTCACCCCAAATCTGAAAAATCGACCCATGCCGGCATCACAATTTTTGGTAGTCTTGGTTCCAAGACCATTGGTGTTGCGCGGTCACACACAACCAACGTTCCGATTATGCACGGCAAAAACTGTCCACGCTTGTAATGAACGAACGCTAGCGGGCGCTGTTTCTCTGATTTACGGATCTCACCATGTCCTGTGCTCACCATGGTCTTGGATATTTGCAAATTGAAGGCGTGGCCAGACTATGTAAATTACTTTTAATGTATGCAATATTCATATCACGTGACGAATTGAAGATGACTATTCAAACTAGATCGAGTCAAAGGTCAATATGATCGGCGGTCTTTTTTTAATAATCTTTGCTCAAAGAGTGATTCCGTGGTCATTATAGGCCTATTAAAAGGAAAACAGTGAAATTTTAAG
Source organism: Asterias amurensis (assembly GCF_032118995.1). Taxonomy (NCBI): domain Eukaryota; kingdom Metazoa; phylum Echinodermata; class Asteroidea; order Forcipulatida; family Asteriidae; genus Asterias; species Asterias amurensis. The sequence goes on from NC_092666.1 coordinate 5,742,460, forward strand.
TATAGGTACCTATTCAGATTATGGATACGTGACGATTTGAAATCGTAAATAATGGTCAAAAATCGAACGTAAAATTAGCATTCAGAGAGTCCGTGTATCGGACGCTGTATGGCCCTACGGCGTGGAGCAATCGGAACGTGAAATAAGCCTTGTGGAATATCACGTACCGCCCATGCCGTGTCTCGTGGGGTTGAAGGTGTTAAATCCCAGGCGCTATGAACTCCCAGCTTGCGGGTGTCGAATCCGTTGTTTCTTATGATCGCAACGTTCCAATATGCTCCATTTTAATTCATGGCCCCTAATTTCTTTTTGTTATGAGTTTTCAGGTAATTTTGATGATGTAAAAACCTAGGAATATCGCATATTGTTATATTGACAGTGTTATTGTGTGAGTAGCTTAAAAAAATTATGAGAATTTTTTATAAAAGGTTTAAATAAAAATAATGCTAAAACAAAATTCCCTCAAAGCATAATTTTGTCAAACAAAGTATTATTTTTTTAATTCTGTGAATGAAGAGTTATTTTTGAGGTAATGATTAAACTGGGCAACTAGTGGAATTTAATGACCCGACTATTCGCCTCAAATAACTGGGAGTTGAATAGCAGTAGTCGCCGCTGGACAAGCAATCAAAACTCGAAATTTCTCATGAGTTATTCCAAAAGATATTGTTACGACTACATTCCCAAAAAATGTTATTTGGTTACGTTCCAAGCTACGCAGCTACTCGGCTACGTTTACGTTCCAAGATACGCTTAGGTCTACGTTCCTTCAAGTTACACTATAATATCAAAAGGTATGTTTTCAAGCCCGAGTCAAGCTACGCTTACATTCCAAGATACGCAGCTACGTTTACGTTCCAAGATACGCTTAGGTCTACGTTCCTTCAAGTTACACAATAATATCAAAAAGTACGCTTCCAAGCCCGAGTCAAGCTATGCCTACGTTCAAAGATACGCAGCTGCGTTTATGTTCCAAGATGCTACGCTTCAGTCCAAGATATGCTTACGTTCCAAAAGATGTCAAAGTTCCAAGCTACACAGCTACTCAGCTGCGCTTACAGATCTGCTTACGTTCCTTCAAGTTACTCCATAATATCAAAAGGTACGCTTTCAATCCCATGTCAAGTTACGCTTACGTTCCAAGATACGCAGCTATGAATTATGTTCCAAGATATGCTTACGCTCCACCAAAAGATACTGTTATGTTCCAAGCTACGCAGCTACTCAGCTACGCTTATACACTCCAAGATACTAATAGGTTACGCTACAATATCAAAAAGTACGCTTTCAATCCCAAGTCAAGCTACGCTTACGTTCCAAGATATGCAGCTACGGTTACGTTTCAAAATACGTTCTCACAAAGATGCTTTTGAATCCATCAAGATTTCCTTCCCCCAAGATTAAAAAACTTTCACTGTGAATAACACTACAGGGCCCACCAGTTAATATCTGTTTGGCAGAAAATACTGTACACAATTTCTTTACTATCCAAAAATTTACTTGGGCACTACAAAATTTCAAATTTAATTAAAAATGGGCTGGCAACCAGTTTCTGCTAAGCAATACTATTTTGTGCTAACTATAAGCAAATTGTTTAGCCAATACAGGCTTCATCAGTGTGGGCCCTGGCACGTCGGGAGCATAACGCCACGATCGCATTTCAAGCTGCATATCATGGCAATGCAGGTGTCTGGATCTGGACATTATACACAGAAATGTTTGTGCTGGTACCACAAACCTTTCTTTATCGTATTTCCACCCCGTGTCAAAGTTTCAAATCCTACTGATCTGGACATTATTATACTCCGATAAAAACATATATACCCACACACAGAGTAAAGCAAAAGTCATGCAATGGAATTACTGCATGCATTGTACACTACATGCACAACACTGATGAATTATTCATGAGCCAACCGCAACGCAGCCTCTGATTGGCTCCACCGGAAAGTCGGGGGAGATTTGCCGAAAAACAATAAAAAAGTTAAGACCCGTCGTTGCAAATATTCAAGACCATGGTGAGATCTAAATCAGAGAAACAGAGCGCCCGCTAGCGTTCGTTCATTACAAGCGTGGACAGTTTTTGCCGTGCATAATCGGAACGTTGGTTGTGTGTGACCGCGCAACACCAATGGTCTTGGGACCAAGACTAAATTTTTGGGGGATTTTTGACCAAAAACACAAACTCACAAAATTCGTAATAAATCTCTAACTTTTGCTTACATACCCAGTCCGCACTGATAAAATGTCTTCAGTAGTATCTTATGTATCATTTGAAAGCATAAATTCACCGAAAATTTGTTCACCCCAAATCTGAAAAATTTACCCATGCCGGCATCACAATTTTTGGGGGATTTTTGACCAAAAACACAAACTCACGAAATTCGTAATAAATCTCTAACTTTTGCTTATATACCCAGTCCGCACTGATAAAATGTCTTCAGTAGTATCTTATGTATCATTTGAAAGCATAAATTCACCGAAAATTTGTTCACCCCAAATCTGAAAAATTTACCCATGCCGGCATCACAGATTTTTTAAATTTTTGTCCAAAAACACAAACTCACAAAATTCTTAATAAATCTCAAACTTTTGCTAATTTACCCAGTCCGCACTGATAAAATGTCTGCAGTAGTATCTTCTGTATCATTTGAAAGCATAAATTCACCGAAAAATTGTTCACCCCAAATCTGAAAAATCGACCCATGCCGGCATCACAGATTTTGTGGGGATTTTTGACCAAAAACACAAACTAACAAAATTCTTAATAAATCTCAAACTTTTGCTAATTTACCCAGTCCGCACTGATAAAATGTCTTCAGTAGTATCTTCTGTATCATTTGAAAGCATAAATTCACCGAAAATTTGTTCACCCCAAATCTGAAAAATCGACCCATGCCGGCATCACAGATTTTTTAAACTTTTGACCAAAAACACAAACTCACAAAATTCTTAATAAATCTGAAACTTTTGCTAATTTACCCAGACCGCACTGATAAAATGTCTGCAGTAGTATCTTCTGTATCATTTGAAAGCATAAATTCACCGAAAATTTGTTCACCCCAAATCTGAAAAATCGACCCATGCCGGCATCACAGATTTTGTGGGGATTTTTGACCAAAAACACAAACTAACAAAATTCTTAATAAATCTCAAACTTTTGCTAATTTACCCAGTCCGCTCTGATAAAATGTCTTCAGTAGTATCTTCTGCATCATTTGAAAGCATAAGTTCACCGAAAATTTGTTCACCCCAAATCTGAAAAATCGACCCATGCCGGCATCACAGATTTTTTTGGATTTTTGACCAAAAACACAAACTCACTAAATTCTTAATAAATCTCAAACTTTTTCTAATTTACCCAGTCCGCACTGATAAAATGTCTGCAGTAGTATCTTCTGTATCATTTGAAAGCATAAATTCACCGAAAATTTGTTCACCCCAAATCTGAAAAATTTACCCATGCCGGCATCACAGATTTTTTAAATTTTTGAACAAAAACACAAACTAACAAAATTCTTAATAAATCTCTAACTTTTGCTTATATACCCAGTCCGCACTGATAAAATGTCTTCAGTAGTATCTTATGTATCATTTGAAAGCATAAATTCACCGAAAATTTGTTCACCCCAAATCTGAAAAATCGACCCATGCCGGCATCACAGATTTTTTTTGATTTTTGACCAAAAACACAAAGTCACTAAATTCTTAATAAATCTCAAACTTTTGCTAATTTACCCAGTCCGCACAGATAAAATGTCTGCAGTAGTATCTTCTGTATCATTTGAAAGCATAAATTCACCGAAAATTTGTTCACCCCAAATCTGAAAAATCGACCCATGCCGGCATCACAATTTTTTGGGGATTTTTGACCAAAAACACAAACTAACAAAATTCTTAATAAATCTCTAACTTTTACTCATTTACCCAGTCCGCACTGATAAAATGTCTTCAGTAGTAGCTTATGTATCATTTGAAAGCATAAATTCACCAAAAAATTTTTCACCCCAAATCTGAAAATCGACCCATGCCGGCATCACAATTTTTGGGGGATTTTTGACCAAAAACACAAACTCACAAAATTCGTAATAAATCTCTAACTTTTGCTTATATACCCAGTCCGCACTGATAAAATGTCTTCAGTAGTATCTTATGTATCATTTGAAAGCAAAAATTCACAGAAAGTTTGTTCACCCCCAATCTGAAAAATTTACCCATGCCGGCATCACAGATTTTTTAAATTTTTGAACAAAAACACAAACTAACAAAATTCTTAATAAATCTCTAACTTTTGCTTATATACCCAGTCCGCACTGATAAAATGTCTTCAGTAGTATCTTATGTATCATTTGAAAGCATAAATTCACCGAAAATTTGTTCACCCCAAATCTGAAAAATTTACCCATGCCGGCATCACAGATTTTTTAAATTTTTGACCAAAAACACGAACTCACAAAATTCTTAATAAATCTCAAACTTTTGCTTATATACCCAGTCCGCACTGATAAAATGTCTTCAGTAGTATCTTCTGTATCATTTGAAAGCATAAATTCACCGAAAATTTTTCACCCCAAATCTGAAAAATCGACCCATGCCGGCATCACAATTTTTGGGGGATTTTTGACCAAAAACACAAACTAACAAAATTCTTAATAAATCTCTAACTTTTGCTTATATACCCAGTCCGCACTGATAAAATGTCTTCAGTAGTATCTTCTGTATCATTTGAAAGCATAAATTCACCGAAAAGTTTTTCACCCCAAATCTGAAAAATCGACCCATGCCAGCATCACAATTTTTTGGGGATTTTTGACCAAAAACACAAACTCACAAAATTCGTAATAAATCTCTAACTTTTGCTTATATACCCAGTCCGCACTGATAAAATGTCTTCAGTAGTATCTTATGTATCATTTGAAAGCATAAATTCACCGAAAATTTGTTCACCCCAAATCTGAAAAATCGACCCATGCCGGCATCACAGATTTTTTTTGATTTTTGACCAAAAACACAAAGTCACTAAATTCTTAATAAATCTCAAACTTTTGCTAATTTACCCAGTCCGCACAGATAAAATGTCTGCAGTAGTATCTTCTGTATCATTTGAAAGCATAAATTCACCGAAAATTTGTTCACCCCAAATCTGAAAAATCGACCCATGCCGGCATCACAATTTTTTGGGGATTTTTGACCAAAAACACAAACTAACAAAATTCTTAATAAATCTCTAACTTTTGCTTATATACCCAGTCCGCACTGATAAAATGTCTTCAGTAGTATCTTCTGTATCATTTGAAAGCATAAATTCACCGAAAAGTTTTTCACCCCAAATCTGAAAAATCGACCCATGCCAGCATCACAATTTTTTGGGGATTTTTGACCAAAAACACAAACTCACAAAATTCGTAATAAATCTCTAACTTTTGCTTATATACCCAGTCCGCACTGATAAAATGTCTTCAGTAGTATCTTATGTATCATTTGAAAGCATAAATTCACCGAAAATTTGTTCACCCCAAATCTGAAAAATCGACCCATGCCGGCATCACAGATTTTTTTTGATTTTTGACCAAAAACACAAAGTCACTAAATTCTTAATAAATCTCAAACTTTTGCTAATTTACCCAGTCCGCACAGATAAAATGTCTGCAGTAGTATCTTCTGTATCATTTGAAAGCATAAATTCACCGAAAATTTGTTCACCCCAAATCTGAAAAATCGACCCATGCCGGCATCACAATTTTTTGGGGATTTTTGACCAAAAACACAAACTAACAAAATTCTTAATAAATCTCTAACTTTTACTCATTTACCCAGTCCGCACTGATAAAATGTCTTCAGTAGTATCTTATGTATCATTTGAAAGCATAAATTCACCAAAAAATTTTTCACCCCAAATCTGAAAATCGACCCATGCCGGCATCACAATTTTTTGGGGATTTTTGACCAAAAACACAAACTCACAAAATTCGTAATAAATCTCTAACTTTTGCTTATATACCCAGTCCGCACTGATAAAATGTCTTCAGTAGTATCTTATGTATCATTTGAAAGCATAAATTCACCGAAAGTTTGTTCACCCCCAATCTGAAAAATTTACCCATGCCGGCATCACAGATTTTTTAAATTTTTGACCAAAAACACAAACTCACAAAATTCTTAATAAATCTCTAACTTTTGCTTATATACCCAGTCCGCACTGATAAAATGTCTTCAGTAGTATCTTCTGTATCATTTGAAAGCATAAATTCACCGAAAATTTGTTCACCCCAAATCTGAAAAATTTACCCATCCGGCATCACAGATTTTTTAAATTTTTGAACAAAAACACAAACTAACAAAATTCTTAATAAATCTCTAACTTTTGCTTATATACCCAGTCCGCACTGATAAAATGTCTTCAGTAGTATCTTATGTATCATTTGAAAGCATAAATTCACCGAAAATTTGTTCACCCCAAATCTGAAAAATTTACCCATGCCGGCATCACAGATTTTTTAAATTTTTGACCAAAAACACAAACTCACAAAATTCTTAATAAATCTCAAACTTTTGCTAATTTACCCAGTCGGCACTTTTAAAATGTCTGCAGTAGTATCTTCTGTATCATTTGAAAGCATAAATTCACCGAAAATTTGTTCACCCCAAATCTGAAAAATCGACCCATGCCGGCATCACAATTTTTGTGGGAGTTTGACCAAAAACACAAACTAACAAAATTCTTAATAAATCTCTAACTTTTGCTTATATACCCAGTCCGCACTGATAAAATGTCTTCAGTAGTATCTTATGTATCATTTGAAAGCATAAATTCACTGAAAAATTTTTCACCCCAAATCTGAAAAATCGACCCATGCCGGCATCACAATTTTTGGGGGATTTTTGACCAAAAACACAAACTAACAAAATTCTTAATAAATCTCTATCTTTTGCTTATATACCCAGTCCGCACTGATAAAATGTCTTCAGTAGTATCTTCTGTATCATTTGAAAGCATAAATTCACCGAAAAATTTGTTCACCCCAAATCTGAAAAATTTACCCATGCCGGCATCACAGATTTTTTAAATTTTTGACCAAAAACACAAACTCACAAAATTCTTAATAAATCTCAAACTTTTGCTTATTTACCCAGTCCGCACTGATAAAATGTCTGCAGTAGTATCTTCTGTATCATTTGAAAGCATAAATTCACCGAAAATTTGTTCACCCCAAATCTGAAAAATCGACCCATGCCGGCATCACAATTTTTGTGGGATTTTTGACCAAAAACACAAACTAACAAAATTCTTAATAAATCTCTAACTTTTGCTTATATACCCAGTCCGCAATGATAAAATGTCTTCAGTAGTATCTTATGTATCATTTGAAAGCATAAATTCACTGAAAAATTTTTCACCCCAAATCTGAAAAATCGACCCATGCCGACATCACAATTTTTTGGGGATTTTTGACCAAAAACACAAACTCACAAAATTTGTAATAAATCTCTAACTTTTGCTTATATACCCAGTCCGCACTGATAAAATGTCTTCAGTAGTATCTTATGTATCATTTGAAAGCATAAATTCACCGAAAATTTGTTCACCCCAAATCTGAAAAATTTACCCATGCCGGCATCACAGATTTTTTAAATTTTTGAACAAAAACACAAACTCACAAAATTCTTAATAAATCTCAAACTTTTGCTAATTTACCCAGTCCGCACTGATAAAATGTCTTCAGTAGTATCTTCTGTATCATTTGAAAGCATAAATTCACTGAAAAATTTTTCACCCCTAATCTGAAAAATCGACCCATGCCGGCATCACAATTTTTTGGGGATTTTTGACCAAAAACACAAACTCAAAAAATTCGTAATAAATCTCTAACTTTTGCTTATATACCCAGTCCGCACTGATAAAATGTCTGCAGTAGTATCTTCTGTATCATTTGAAAGCATAAATTCACCGAAAATTTGTTCACCCCAAATCTGAAAAATCGACCCATGCCGGCATCACAAGTTTTTGGGGATTTTTGACCAAAAACACAAACTAACAAAATTCTTAATAAATCTCTAACTTTTGCTTATATACCCAGTCCGCACTGATAAAATGTCTTCAGTAGTATCTTCTGTATCATTTGAAAGCATAAATTCACCGAAAATTTGTTCACCCCCAATCTGAAAAATTTACCCATGGCGGCATCACAGATTTTTTAAATTTTTGACCAAAAACACAAACTCACAAAATTCTTAATAAATCTCAAACTTTTGCTAATTTACCCAGTCCGCACAGATAAAATGTCTGCAGTAGTATCTTCTGTATCATTTGAAAGCATAAATTCACCGAAAATTTGTTCACCCCAAATCTGAAAAATCGACCCATGCCGGCATCACAATTTTTTGGGGATTTTTGACCAAAAACACAAACTAACAAAATTCTTAATAAATCTCAAACTTTTGCTTATATACCCAGTCCGCACTGATAAAATGTCTTCAGTAGTATCTTCTGTATCATTTGAAAGCATAAATTTACCGAAAAATTTTTCACCCCAAATCTGAAAAATCGACCCATGCCGGCATCACAATTTTTTGGGGATTTTTGACCAAAAACACAAACTCACAAAATTCTTAATAAATCTCTAACTTTTGCTTATATACCCAGTCCGCACTGATAAAATGTCTGCAGTAGTATCTTATGTATCATTTGAAAGCATAAATTCACTGAAAAATTTTTCACCCCAAATCTGAAAAATCGACCCATGCCGGCATCACAATTTTTGGGGGATTTTTGACCAAAAACACAAACTCACAAAATTCGTAATAAATCTCTAACTTTTGCTTATATACCCAGTCCGCACTGATAAAATGTCTTCAGTAGTATCTTATATATTGTTTGAAAGACTAAATTCACCGAAAATGTGTTCACCCCAAATCTGAAAAATTTACCCATGCCGGCATCACAGATTTTTTAAATTTTTGACCAAAAACACAAACTCACAAAATTCTTAATAAATCTCAAACTTTTGCTAATTTACCCAGTCCGCACTGATAAAATGTCTGCAGTAGTATCTTCTGTATCATTTGAAAGCATAAATTCACCGAAAATTTGTTCAACCCAAATCTGAAAAATCGACCTATGCCGGCATCACAATTTTTGGGGGATTTTTGACCAAAAACACAAACTAACAAAATTCTTAATAAATCTCTAACTTTTGCTCATTTACCCAGTCCGCACTGATAAAATGTCTTCAGTAGTATCTTATGTATCATTTGAAAGCATAAATTCACTGAAAAATTTTTCACCCCAAATCTGAAAAATCGACCCATGCCGGCATCACAATTTTTGGGGGATTTTTGACCAAAAACACAAACTCACAAAATTCGTAATAAATCTCTAACTTTTGCTTATATACCCAGTCCGCACTGATAAAATGTCTTCAGTAGTATCTTATGTATCATTTGAAAGCATAAATTCACCGAAAACTTGTTCACCCCAAATCTGAAAAATTTACCCATGCCGGCATCACAGATTTTTAAAATTTTGACCAAAAACACAAACTCACAAAATTCTTAATAAATCTCAAACTTTTGCTAATTTACCCAGTCCGCACTGATAAAATGTCTGCAGTAGTATCTTCTGTATCATTTGAAAGCATAAATTCACCGAAAATTTGTTCACCCCAAATCTGAAAAATCGACCCATGCCGGCATCACAGTTTTTTGGGGATTTTTGACCAAAAACACAAACTAACAAAATTCTTAATAAATCTCTAACTTTTGCTTATATACCCAGTCCGCACTGATAAAATGTCTTCAGTAGTATCTTCTGTATCATTTGAAAGCATAAATTCACCGAAAATTTGTTCACCCCCAATCTGAAAAATTTACCCATGCCGGCATTACAGATTTTTTAAATTTTTGACCAAAAACACAAACTCACAAAATTCTTAATAAATCTCAAACTTATGCTAATTTACCCAGTCCGCACTGATAAAATGTCTGCAGTAGTATCTTCTGTATCATTTGAAAGCATAAATTCACCGAAAATTTGTTCACCCCAAATCCGAAAAATCGACCCATGCCGGCATCACAATTTTTGGGGGATTTTTGACCAAAAACACAAACTAACAAAATTCTTAATAAATCTTTAACTTTTGCTTATATACCCAGTCCGCACTGATAAAATGTCTTCAGTAGTATCTTCTGTATCATTTGAAAGCATAAATTAACCGAAAATTTGTTCACCCCAAATCTGAAAAATCGACCCGTGCCGGCATCACAATTTTTGGGGGATTTTTGACCAAAAACGCAAACTCACAAAATTTGTAATAAATCTCTAACTTTTGCTTATATACCCAGTCCGCACTGATAAAATGTCTTCAGTAGTATCTTATGTATCATTTGAAAGCATAAATTCACCGAAAATTTGTTCACCCCAAATCTGAAAAATTTACCCATGCCGGCATCACAGATTTTTTAAATTTTTGAACAAAAACACAAACTCACAAAATTCTTAATAAATCTCAAACTTTTGCTAATTTACCCAGTCCGCACTGATAAAATGTCTGCAGTAGTATCTTATGTATCATTTGAAAGCATATATTCACTGAAAAATTTTTCACCCCAAATCTGAAAAATCGACCCATGCCGGCATCACAATTTTTTGGGGATTTTTGACCAAAAACACAAACTCACAAAATTTGTAATAAATCTCTAACTTTTGCTTATATACCCAGTCCGCACTGATAAAATGTCTTCAGTAGTATCTTCTGTATCATTTGAAAGCATAAATTCACCGAAAATTTGTTCACCCCCAATCTGAAAAATTTACCCATGCCGGCATCACAGATTTTTTAAATTTTTGACCAAAAACACAAACTCACAAAATTCTTAATAAATCTCAAACTTTTGCTAATTTACCCAGTCCACACTGATAAAATGTCTGCAGTAGTATCTTCTGTATCATTTGAAAGCATAAGTTCACCGAAAATTTGTTCACCCCAAATCTGAAAAATCGACCCATACCGGCATCACAATTTTTTGGGGATTTTTGACCAAAATCACAAACTAACAAAATTCTTAATAAATCTCTAACTTTTGCTTATATACCCAGTCCGCACTGATAAAATGTCTTCAGTAGTATTTTATGTATCATTTGAAAGCATAAATTCACCGAAAATTTGTTCACCCCAAATCTGAAAAATTTACCCATGCCGGCATCACAGATTTTTTAAATTTTTGACCAAAAACACAAACTCACAAAATTCTTAATAAATCTCAAACGTTTGCTAATTTACCCAGTCCGCACTGATAAAATGTCTGCAGTAGTATCTTCTGTATCATTTGAAAGCATAAATTCACCGAAAATTTGTTCACCCCAAATCTGAAAAATCGACCCATGCCGGCATCACAATTTTTTGTTGATTTTTGACCAAAAACACAAACTAACAAAATTCTTAATAAATCTCTAACTTTTGCTCATTTACCCAGTCAGCACTGATAAAATGTCTTCAGTAGTATCTTATGTATCATTTGAAAGCATAAATTCACCGAAAAATTTTTCACCCCAAATCTGAAAAATTTACCCATGCCGGCATCACAGATTTATTAAATTTTTGACCAAAAACACAAACTCACAAAATTCTTAATAAATCTCAAACTTTTGCTAATTTACCCAGTCGGCACTGATAAAATGTCTGCAGTAGTATCTTCTGTATCATTTGAAAGCATAAATTCACCGAAAATTTGTTCACCCCAAATCTGAAAAATCGACCCATGCCGGCATCACAATTTTTGGGGGATTTTTGACCAAAAACACAAACTAACAAAATTCTTAATAAATCTCTATCTTTTGCTTATATACCCAGTCCGCATTGATAAAATGTCTTCAGTAGTATCTTCTGTATCATTTGAAAGCATAAATTCACCGAAAATTTTTTCACCCCAAATCTGAAAAATCGTCCCATGCCGGCATCACAATTTTTGGGGGATTTTTGACCAAAAACACAAACTCACAAACTTCGTAATAAATCTCTAACTTTTGCTTATATACCCAGTCCGCACTGATAAAATGTCTTCAGTAGTATCTTCTGTATCATTTGAAAGCATAAATTCACCGAAAATTTGTTCACCCCAAATCTGAAAAATCGACCCATGCCGGCATCACAATTTTTTGGGGATTTTTGACCAAAAACACAAACTAACAAAATTCTTAATAAATCTCAAACTTTTGCTTATATACCCAGTCCGCACTGATAAAATGTCTTCAGTAGTATCTTCTGTATCATTTGAAAGCACAAATTTACCGAAAAATTTTTCACCCCAAATCTGAAAAATCGACCCATGCCGGCATCACAATTTTTTGGGGATTTTTGACCAAAAACACAAACTCACAAAATTCTTAATAAATCTCTAACTTTTGCTTATATACCCAGTCCGCACTGATAAAATGTCTGCAGTAGTATCTTATGTATCATTTGAAAGCATAAATTCACTGAAAAATTTTTCACCCCAAATCTGAAAAATCGACCCATGCCGGCATCACAATTTTTGGGGGATTTTTGACCAAAAACACAAACTCACAAAATTCGTAATAAATCTCTAACTTTTGCTTATATACCCAGTCCGCACTGATAAAATGTCTTCAGTAGTATCTTATATATTATTTGAAAGACTAAATTCACCGAAAATGTGTTCACCCCAAATCTGAAAAATTTACCCATGCCGGCATCACAGATTTTTTAAATTTTTGACCAAAAACACAAACTCACAAAATTCTTAATAAATCTCAAACTTTTGCTAATTTACCCAGTCCGCACTGATAAAATGTCTGCAGTAGTATCTTCTGTATCATTTGAAAGCATAAATTCACCGAAAATTTGTTCAACCCAAATCTGAAAAATCGACCCATGCCGGCATCACAATTTTTGGGGGATTTTTGACCAAAAACACAAACTAACAAAATTCTTAATAAATCTCTAACTTTTGCTCATTTACCCAGTCCGCACTGATAAAATGTCTTCAGTAGTATCTTATGTATCATTTGAAAGCATAAATTCACTGAAAAATTTTTCACCCCAAATCTGAAAAATCGACCCATGCCGGCATCACAATTTTTGGGGGATTTTTGACCAAAAACACAAACTCACAAAATTCGTAATAAATCTCTAACTTTTGCTTATATACCCAGTCCGCACTGATAAAATGTCTTCAGTAGTATCTTATGTATCATTTGAAAGCATAAATTCACCGAAAACTTGTTCACCCCAAATCTGAAAAATTTACCCATGCCGGCATCACAGATTTTTAAAATTTTTGACCAAAAACACAAACTCACAAAATTCTTAATAAATCTCAAACTTTTGCTAATTTACCCAGTCCACACTGATAAAATGTCTGCAGTAGTATCTTCTGTATCATTTGAAAGCATAAGTTCACCGAAAATTTGTTCACCCCAAATCTGAAAAATCGACCCATGCCGGCATCACAATTTTTTGGGGATTTTTGACCAAAAACACAAACTAACAAAATTCTTAATAAATCTCTAAGTTTTGCTTATATACCCAGTCCGCACTGATAAAATGTCTTCAGTAGTATCTTCTGTATCATTTGAAAGCATAAATTCACCGAAAATTTGTTCACCCCCAATCTGAAAAATTTACCCATGGCGGCATCACAGATTTTTTAAATTTTTGACCAAAAACACAAACTCACAAAATTCTTAATAAATCTCAAACATTTGCTAATTTACCCAGTCCGCACAGATAAAATGTCTGCAGTAGTATCTTCTGTATCATTTGAAAGCATAAATTCACCGAAAATTTGTTCACCCCAAATCTGAAAAATCGACCCATGCCGGCATCACAATTTTTTGGGGATTTTTGACCAAAAACACAAACTAACAAAATTCTTAATAAATCTCAAACTTTTGCTTATATACCCAGTCCGCACTGATAAAATGTCTTCAGTAGTATCTTCTGTATCATTTGAAAGCATAAATTTACCGAAAAATTTTTCACCCCGAATCTGAAAAATCGACCCATGCCGGCATCACAATTTTTTGGGGATTTTTGACCAAAAACACAAACTCACAAAATTCTTAATAAATCTCTAACTTTTGCTTATATACCCAGTCCGCACTGATAAAATGTCTGCAGTAGTATCTTATGTATCATTTGAAAGCATAAATTCACTGAAAAATTTTTCACCCCAAATCTGAAAAATCGACCCATGCCGGCATCACAATTTTTGGGGGATTTTTGACCAAAAACACAAACTCACAAAATTCGTAATAAATCTCTAACTTTTGCTTATATACCCAGTCCGCACTGATAAAATGTCTTCAGTAGTATCTTATATATTATTTGAAAGACTAAATTCACCGAAAATGTGTTCACCCCAAATCTGAAAAATTTACCCGTGCCGGCATCACAGATTTTTTAAATTTTTGACCAAAAACACAAACTCACAAAATTCTTAATAAATCTCAAACTTTTGCTAATTTACCCAGTCCGCACTGATAAAATGTCTGCAGTAGTATCTTCTGTATCATTTGAAAGCATAAATTCACCGAAAATTTGTTCAACCCAAATCTGAAAAATCGACCCATGCCGGCATCACAATTTTTGGGGGATTTTTGACCAAAAACACAAACTAACAAAATTCTTAATAAATCTCTAACTTTTGCTCATTTACCCAGTCCGCACTGATAAAATGTCTTCAGTAGTATCTTATGTATCATTTGAAAGCATAAATTCACTGAAAAATTTTTCACCCCAAATCTGAAAAATCGACCCATGCCGGCATCACAATTTTTGGGGGATTTTTGACCAAAAACACAAACTCACAAAATTCGTAATAAATCTCTAACTTTTGCTTATATACCCAGTCCGCACTGATAAAATGTCTTCAGTAGTATCTTATGTATCATTTGAAAGCATAAATTCACCGAAAACTTGTTCACCCCAAATCTGAAAAATTTACCCATGCCGGCATCACAGATTTTTTAAATTTTTGACCAAAAACACAAACTCACAAAATTCTTAATAAATCTCAAACTTTTGCTAATTTACCCAGTCCGCACTGATAAAATGTCTGCAGTAGTATCTTCTGTATCATTTGAAAGCATAAATTCACCGAAAATTTGTTCAACCCAAATCTGAAAAATCGACCCATGCCGGCATCACAATTTTTGGGGGATTTTTGACCAAAAACACAAACTAACAAAATTCTTAATAAATCTCTAACTTTTGCTCATTTACCCAGTCCGCACTGATAAAATGTCTTCAGTAGTATCTTATGTATCATTTGAAAGCATAAATTCACTGAAAAATTTTTCACCCCAAATCTGAAAAATCGACCCATGCCGGCATCACAATTTTTGGGGGATTTTTGACCAAAAACACAAACTCACAAAATTCGTAATAAATCTCTAACTTTTGCTTATATACCCAGTCCGCACTGATAAAATGTCTTCAGTAGTATCTTATGTATCATTTGAAAGCATAAATTCACCGAAAACTTGTTCACCCCAAATCTGAAAAATTTACCCATGCCGGCATCACAGATTTTTAAAATTTTGACCAAAAACACAAACTCACAAAATTCGTAATAAATCTCTAACTTTTGCTTATATACCCAGTCCGCACTGATAAAATGTCTTCAGTAGTATCTTATGTATCATTTGAAAGCATAAATTCACCGAAAAATTTTTCACCCCAAATCTGAAAAATCGTCCCATGCCGGCATCACAATTTTTGGGGGATTTTTGACCATAACACAAACTCACAAACTTCGTAATAAATCTCTAACTTTTGCTTATATACCCAGTCCGCACTGATAAAATGTCTTCAGTAGTATCTTATGTATCATTTGAAAGCATAAATTCACCGAAAATTTGTTCACCCCAAATCTGAAAAATCGACCCATGCCGGCATCACAATTTTTTGTTGATTTTTGACCAAAAACACAAACTAACAAAATTCTTAATAAATCTCTAAGTTTTGCTCATTTACCCAGTCCGCACTGATAAAATGTCTTCAGTAGTATCTTATGTATCATTTGAAAGCATAAATTCACCGAAAATTTTTTCACCCCAAATCTGAAAAATTTACCCATGCCGGCATCACAGATTTATTAAATTTTTGACCAAAAACACAAACTCACAAAATTCTTAATAAATCTCAAACTTTTGCTAATTTACCCAGTCCGCACTGATAAAATGTCTGCAGTAGTATCTTCTGTATCATTTGAAAGCATAAATTCACCGAATATTTGTTCACCCCAAATCTGAAAAATCGACCCATGCCGGCATCACAATTTTTTGGGGATTTTTGACCAAAAACACAAACTAACAAAATTCTTAATAAATCTCAAACTTTTGCTTATATACCCAGTCCGCACTGATAAAATGTCTTCAGTAGTATCTTCTGTATCATTTGAAAGCATAAATTTACCGAAAATTTTTTCACCCCAAATCTGAAAAATCGACCCATGCCGGCATCACAATTTTTTGGGGATTTTTGACCAAAAACACAAACTCACAAAATTCTTAATAAATCTCTAACTTTTGCTTATATACCCAGTCCGCACTGATAAAATGTCTGCAGTAGTATCTTCTGTATCATTTGAAAGCATAAATTCACCGAAAATTTGTTCAACCCAAATCTGAAAAATCGACCCATGCCGGCATCACAATTTTTGGGGGATTTTTGACCAAAAACACAAACTAACAAAATTCTTAATAAATCTCTAACTTTTGCTCATTTACCCAGTCCGCACTGATAAAATGTCTTCAGTAGTATCTTATGTATCATTTGAAAGCATAAATTCACTGAAAAATTTTTCACCCCAAATCTGAAAAATCGACCCATGCCGGCATCACAATTTTTGGGGGATTTTTGACCAAAAACACAAACTCACAAAATTCGTAATAAATCTCTAACTTTTGCTTATATACCCAGTCCGCACTGATAAAATGTCTTCAGTAGTATCTTATGTATCATTTGAAAGCATAAATTCACCGAAAACTTGTTCACCCCAAATCTGAAAAATTTACCCATGCCGGCATCACAGATTTTTAAAATTTTGACCAAAAACACAAACTCACAAAATTCTTAATAAATCTCAAACTTTTGCTAATTTACCCAGTCCGCACTGATAAAATGTCTGCAGTAGTATCTTCTGTATCATTTGAAAGCATAAATTCACCGAAAATTTGTTCACCCCAAATCTGAAAAATCGACCCATGCCGGCATCACAGTTTTTTGGGGATTTTTGACCAAAAACACAAACTAACAAAATTCTTAATAAATCTCTAACTTTTGCTTATATACCCAGTCCGCACTGATAAAATGTCTTCAGTAGTATCTTCTGTATCATTTGAAAGCATAAATTCACCGAAAATTTGTTCACCCCAAATCCGAAAAATCGACCCATGCCGGCATCACAATTTTTGGGGGATTTTTGACCAAAAACACAAACTAACAAAATTCGTAATAAATCTCTAACTTTTGCTTATATACCCAGTCCGCACTGATAAAATGTCTTCAGTAGTATCTTATGTATCATTTGAAAGCATAAATTCACCGAAAAATTTTTCACCCCAAATCTGAAAAATCGACCAATGCCGGCATCACAATTTTTTGGAGATTTTTGACCAAAAACACAAACTAACAAAATTCTTAATAAATCTGAAACTTTTGCTCATTTACCCAGTCCGCACTGATAAAATGTCTTCAGTAGTATCTTCTGTATCATTTGAAAGCATAAATTCACCGAAAATTTGTTCACCCCAAATCTGAAAAATTTACCCATGCCGGCATCACAGATTTTTTTAATTTTTGACCAAAAACACAAACTCACTAAATTCTTAATAATTCTCAAACTTTTGCTCATGTACCCAGTCCGCACTGATAAAATGTCTTCAGTAGTATCTTCTGTATCATTTGAAAGCATAAATTCACCGAAAATTTGTTCACCCCAAATCTGAAAAATTTACCCATGCCGGCATCACAGATTGTTTTGGATTTTTGACCAAAAACACAGACTCACTAAATTCTTAATAAATCTCAAACTTTTGCTAATTTACCCAGTCCGCACTGATAAAATGTCTGCAGTAGTATCTTCTGTATCATTTGAAAGCATAAATTCACCGAAAATTTTTTCACCCCAAATCTGAAAAATCGACCCATGCCGGCATCACAATTTTTTGTTGGGATTTTTGACCAAAAACACAAACTCACAAGATTCTTAATAAATCTCTAACTTTTGCTCATTTACCCAGTCCGCACTGATAAAATGTCTTCAGTAGTATATTCTGTATCATTTGAAAGCATAAATTCACCGAAAATTTGTTCACCCCAAATCTGAAAAATTTACCCATGCCGGCATCACAGATTTTTTTAATTTTTGACCAAAAACACAAACTCACAAAATTCTTAATAAATCTCAAACTTTTGCTCATTTACCCAGTCCGCACTGATAAAATGTCTTCAGTAGTATCTTCTGTATCATTTGAAAGCATAAAATCACCGAAAAGTTGTTCACCCCAAATCTGAAAAATCGACCCATGCCGGCATCACAGATTGTTTTGGATTTTTGGCCAAAAACACAAACTCACAAAATTCTTTAAAAATCTCAAACTTTCGCTTATATACCCAGTCCGCACTGATAAAATGTCTTCAGTAGTATCTTCTGTATCATTTGAAAAAATAAATTCACAGAAATTTTGTTCACCCCAAATCTGAAAAATCCACCCATGCCGGCATCACAGATTTTTGGGGATTTTTGACCAAAAACACAAACTCACAAAATTTTTAATAAATATCAAACTTTCGCTTATATACCCTGTCCGCACTGATAAAATGTTTTCAGTAGTATCTTCTGTATCATTTGAAAGCATAAATTCACAGAAATTTTGTTCACCCCAAATCTGAAAAATCGACCCATGCCGGCATCACAGATTTTTTTGGATTATTGACCAAAAACACAAACTCACAAAATTCTACTTATAACTAGTATCGTTTAAAATGACACCACCTGTAGCTAGACGCGTACCATGATTATCCATTCCAATTTATCTAGTTTGTACTTTCTTTAGTAATTATGTTGCTGTTAATTTTCCTTTTTGTTATCAACTCTCAATATGTATTTAAGGCTGTATAGCAAACAAATTGTGTAAAACAGTTTAATTACAAACAAACATTTTTTTGTGTTTTTTTTTGTTGTATGCATTATACCTTTTACTGTACTTTTATTTCATCAATCAACATTGTTATTGTTATAAAGTAAAACCAATTAATTTATGTTATAAAGGGTCCAGGCTCTGTACAAGGCTTTTTCCTGGTGCCCTCCTCTTATCACCCTTTGTTCTTTTTTCTTGTATGTTGTATTATTATTTGTTGTAATATTTGGAAATAAAAAGCAAACAAACAAACAAACAAAATCATTGGAAATATTTTGACCCCCAAATCTGAAAATTTGACCATACCGGTATGGTCGACTTTTTTCATTTTGGACCAAAAATCAAAACTCACAAAATTCTCAATAAATCTAAAAATTTTGGCTGTTAACCCAGTCTCAACTGGAACCATAAAACCAGCGAAAAATTTGTGACGACAATTCCGAATTTTTTTCTTTACAAGCTTCTAATCATCAAAACAGCCCTAAAATCTTTTTGTTACATTTACTACAACTTAATGTTATTTTTTCTTTACTCCATAGGTCTATGTTATTGTCAATATTTTTTATGGACGTATGGAAATAAATGAGTTTTAGAAATAGTTGAATTGAACTCCATGACCATCTTACAAAATACTGTTCCATAGTAGGATTGTAGTATCAACATAATGCTGTTTTCTAAAGCTAACAAAACTAGCAATAAGACACTTCAGATGCTTAGGATACAAAACGGATCCGGGTCATTTTATGTGACCCGGATTCCGGTTCATTTCATATGACCCGGAATCCGGGTCAAATTGTTTTGACCCGGATTCCGGGTCATATGAAATGACCCGGATTCCGGGTCATCTGAAATTACCAGGAATCCGGGTAATTTCAAATAAATCTAGAAAAATTAGAAAATTCTCAATAAATCAAAAATATGTTGGTTGTTAACCCAGTCTCAACTGATCAAATGTCTTCAGTAGTCCGTTCTGTATCATTTGGAACAAAAAAATCAGCGGAATTTTTTGACCTCAATTTTGATTTTGTTTTTACAAGCTTCTGCTTATCAAAACTAGCAATAAGACACTTCAGATGCTTAAAGTCACCTGGAAATAGAATTTTTTTTCTTTCAAACATAAGAGTATATGCTTACGAACAATAAAACAATTTTTTTAGTAATTGTTTGTCACGATTTATGTGTTTAAAAAATATAAAAAGTACAAAACAAACGGTGACTAAAAGAAAGTGTGTTTATCTTTTAATATCTGCAGAGTGATGTGTCATCGCCAGCCCATGCCTTAATAGACCCGGAGCCATTCTATAATGCATGTCTGTACGATTGGTGCACCTGCCAAATGCAAGATAAATGCCTCTGTGATGTTCTCTCAGCTTATGCACACAGAGCAAGGGAAAAAGGAATCACGTTAAATTGGCAGAGAGAAAATTATTGTGGTGAGTAAAATCCCCTAGGCGTGACACTTGTATCCTTAAGTGAGACACTTAACCATTGCTTCGTCCTTCGGATGGGATGTAAAGCCGTTGGTCCCATGTGTTGTGTAACGCATGTAACAGAACCCAGTGCACTTAGATTTATTTGAAATGACCCGGATTCTGGCTCGTTTCAGATTACGCGGAATCCGGGTCATTTCAGATGACCCGGCTTCCGGGTCAAAACAATTTGACCTGGAAGCCGGGTCATTTCATATGACTCGGAATCTGGGTCATTTCAGATGACCCGGAATCCGGTTCATTTCAAATAAATCTAAAAAACATAGAAAATTCTCAATAAATCAAAAAAATGTTGGTTGTTAACCCAGTCTCAACTGATCAAGTCCTCAGTAGTCCGTTCTGTATCATTTGGAACAATAAAATCAGCGGAAATTTTTTGACCTCAATTTTGATTTTTTTTTACAAGCTTCTGCTCATAAAACAGCCCTAAAATCTTTATATAATTGTAACAACAAGATTTTAGGGCTGTTTACTGCTTTCTACAACTTCATGTTATTTTTTCTTTACTCCATAGGTCTATGTTATTGTCAATATTTTTATGGACGTATGGAAATAAATGAGTATTAGAAATTAGTTGAATTGAACTCCATGTACAGCTTACAAAATACTGTACAATTTACAATAAGACCGACAAAATACAACAATGAGATACACACACATGCGAGTCAATGAACAATATCACACCGCAAGAAAAGGATATAGATATAATCTTAAAAATTGAAAAGATACAAAGATTCGAAGATAATGTCTTTTAAAAAAGAAATGCTTTGAGTTGAGTTGCTGATTGCAATTATTAAGAATTAAATAATGTCTTATTTTTCCTGCAGCCATTTCTTGTCCGAGAGGAGCCTACTATGCAGAATGCACCCCACCATGTGAAGTTACTTGTCAATCAATCAATTCACTAGAGGCTCGAGAATGTGTACAATCACAATGTGTACCTGGATGTAAATGCCCTGCTGGAATGGTGCTACATGACTTTGAATGTATTATAAGTGACTGCCCTGAACAATGAATGCAACAGTCATCCACTGGGTAAAAATGGGATACAGTGGGAGTTATCAATGATTTAGGCATTAATCAACTGGGTATAAATGGGATACAGTGGGAGTTATCAATGATTTAGGCATTCACCAACTGGGTATAAATGGGATACAGTGGGAGTTATTAAAGGCACTGTACACATTTGGTAATTGTCAAAGACCAGTGTTCTCACTTGGTGTATCCCATCATAAGCATAAAATAACAAGCCTGTGAAAATTTGGGCTCAATTGGTCATCGAAGTTACGAGAAAATTATGAAAGAAAAAACACCCTTGTCACACGAAGTTGTGTGCTTTCTGATGCTCGATTTCGAGACCTCAAATTCTAAACTTGAAGTCTCAAAATCAAATTCGTGGAAAATTACTTCTTTCTCGAGAACTACATCACTTCAGAGGGAGCTGTTTCTCACAATGTTTTGTACTATCAACCTCTCCCCATTACTTGTAATCAAGAATAGTTTTATGATGATAACATTTTTGAGTAATTACCAATAGTTTCCCCTGCCTTTAATGATTTAGGCATTTACCAATTGGGTAAAAATGGGATACAGTGCAGTTATCAATGATTTAGACATTAACCATACAATTGGGTATAAATGGGATACAGTGCAGTTATCAATGATTTAGACATTAACCATACAATTGGGTATAAATGGGATACAGTGGGAGTTTTCAATGATTTAGACATTAACCATACAATTGGGTATAAATGGGATACAGTGCAGTTATCAATGATTTAGACATTAACCATACAATTGGGTATAAATGGGATACAGTGGGAGTTATCAATGATTTAGACATTAACCATACAATTGGGTATAAATGGGATACAGTGGGAGTTATCAATGATTTAGGCATTAATCAATTGGGTATAAATGGGATACAGTGGGAGTTATCAATGATTTAGGCATTAATCAACTGGGTATAAATGGGATACAGTGGGAGTTATCAATGATTTAGGCATTCACCAACTGGGTACAACTGGGAAGCAGTGGGAGTTATCAATAGGTAACTACAGGGTGTGTTTGTGAAACTACCAGTTTGGTGATAGTATATAGCTCAAGTTCCATGGGGTACTCTGGGAGAACCACTGGGAATGTAGTGGGTACATCTAGGTGACACTGGGTATAAATATATGTAATGAATATACCATACATCTGGTTGACATTGGGAATCACTGGGAATGTAGTGGGTACATCTAGGTAACACTGGGTATAATTATATGTAATGAATATACCATACATCTGGTTCACATTGGGAACCACTAGGAATGTAGTGGGTACATATGGGTATAAATACATGAAGTGTATACCTGGTGTAAATACATGAAGTGTATACCTGGTGTATATTGGGACTTACTTATAGCTGTTGGAGGATAAAGGTCTTTGAAGGATGTTTGTTGTAATATTTAGAATTAAATGGATTTATTCCTAGCTGTGGTTTAATTTGATTGGATCTTAAATCCTCATCATGGTGCACACATGAGCCTGTTTAACAAAAAACACTTTATTTTTTATATTGAACAATATCATGTAAAATGTATAGGTACTGCAGTGTATAATACTTGGAGGTTTAGCAGAGCGACCAATCTAAAGGAAAATGTAACCCATCCAAACACAATGCATTGATTTGAAGATGGATATTCTTACTTAATATACCTTTATCATGGTGCCGCCATCTTGAATTTCTCCCCTTGATATCATTGTTACCAAACCGAGGCTGGAAGAACAAAATAGTCTGGTTCCTATTTGCAAAATGATTATTAGCATTCATTATTGTTATTCGATACGAGGAACATGACCAAGATGGAGACAGCATGATAAAGGTCTGTTGATTCACTGCTCTGTTACCCTTGGGTTTCAGTGCGGCCATTACATGTATGTCAAAACAGCCTAACTCCAAAAATTAATAATAATAATAATAATAATAATAAACAAGCATTTCTATAGCGCCCCACGAAGAACGGAGCGCTTTACAAAGAAGAGGAACAAAGAAAACAGTGAATCACAGAAACAAATGAGTTTTCAATTTCCGCTTGAAAACAGACAAAGACGGCGCTTCACAAAAACTGATCGGAAGTTCATTCCAAAGACGAGCCGCGGTAGATGTGAAAGTCATGTCACCAGCTTTCTTGTACGATCTTTGGACAACAAGCCGGGTCCGCTCAGTGGAGGAGCGCAGTCTTGGTTTGTGTTCAGCGGAACCAGTGTTCTAGAGTTGAGTCATGACAGAAAGTTAACTAGGGGCAAGGTTGTCGATAGCCTTGTAGACATTACACTTTTGAGAAAAGCAAGTACAAATTTAAGCCGTGTTGCCATAAAATGGGATAAAAGTGTAAAAAGGGGCCAAGATACGACATGTTTTTTTGAACAAGCATACATTAGTATAATTATATGCCCGTGAAACTTTGAAATGAAAATACACTCTCAATTTACCCAGAAATGGTCTTATATAAGAAACAAACATTTTCGGATTGGGCTGTTCTGCCACGAAAGGGCCAAGTCGATAACATGCTGTAAATTATTTTTTGTGTGGTTAGAATCATTCATGTGAACATTATGCTGGGCAGGAACAATTGATCATTATAATGTGATTGTAAGGGTTTATGTATTTAAAAAAAACTTACTCTATATAAACTTGATTTGGGGCTATATTAATCAAAGAAAAAATGACTAGAGTGTGACTCAAACCAACGACCTCTGGATTAACGTGTCGGTGCTCTACCAACTGAGCTGTCTAGCCCTATGTTGGCGATCTCCCTTCTGGTTTATAATATTTGACACAAGATTAAACTTGTAAGAATGCTTTAATGTTGCACAACCATGAATTAACTACCTGGCAGTGTTTGTCAGTTGTAATTATTTTATTTTTGAAAAACCCTCCCTCAGTTTAAAGGAGCAATACATAACACTGGCTAATAATCAGTATTTTGTTCTTATCCTCTATCCAGGTGTTGTCATGGTGATATGTGTGCTATTATTAAACAAACGTTGTTAAGGGTTTGATTCCCGGCTGTCTTCCACACGATGGTGCTGCATATATATATATGTTGGGCGCGATCGGTCAATCTGCGCGATCAACCGATCGCGCTGCGCTATTGAACGATCAAATTAAGATCAATTGGTCGCGCAGCAATCGGTCGATCGCGCAACAATCGGTCGATCGCGCAACAATCGGTCGATCGCGCAATGACATCTTTGCGCGATTGACCGATTGCGCTACGAGTATTTTTTCCCGTTATCAGTGGATCGCGCAGGAAAGGCTTTGCGCGATCTACCGATCGTGCAGGAATGGGTTTGCGCGATCGACCGATAGTGCAGGAAAAGTTTTGCGCGCTCAACCGATCGTGCAGGAAAAGTTTTGCGCGATCTACCGATCGTGCAGGAATGGGTTTGCGCGATCGACCGATCGTGCAGGAATGGTTTCGCGCGTTCGACCGATCGTGCAGGTAAAGTATTCCTTGGGGCGATTTCTCAAAGCAATAAAATTCATAGCAGGACAAATTTTCAGTATCACCATAGTGATTTATATAGTGACGTCACACTACGATTGATTTGCAGGTACAATCAATGTTACATCTTCGTGAATTCGGCCCCTGAACATCAGCCGATCGCGCCAAACCAATCCTGCACAATCGGCCGATCACTCATAACCATTCCTGCACAATCGGCCGATCGCGCAAAATCATTCCTGCACAATCGGCCGATCGCGCAAAACCATTCCTGCACAATCGGCCGATCACTCATAACCATTCCTGCACAATCGGCCGATCGCGCAAAATCATTCCTGCACAATCGGCCGATCGCGCCGAGCCATTCTCGCACGATCGGTTGATCGCGCATGTTCGTTTCCGAATGTTGCGCGATCGACCGATTGTTGCGCGATCGACCGATTGTTGCGCGATCGACCGATTGTTGCGCGATCGACCGATTGTTGCGCGATTGACCGATTGTTGCGCGATCGACCGATTGTTGCGCGATCGACCGATTGCTGCGCGATCGACCGACTGCTGCGCGACCAATAGATATTTCAATAGCGCAGCGCGATCGGTCGATAGCGCAGCGCGATCAACCGATCGCGCAGATTGACCGATCGCGCCCAACATATATATATATAAATATATATATAATGTGAGATTACTCACATTTAAGTTATACCTGCACCTCTAAGTTATGATGTGCCTTTATAAACAGGCTATATTTTGAAATATTGTAAACAAGTAAACTGAAAACAATTAACCAAAACTATTTTTGGAGAGACTTTTACAAAAAATGTTGTGGTGCTTTTACATACTTGATATAAGGATCTCATTGTACATAGGCGATCTTTAATAGTTCTTCAAAGTAATCTTTAATGTTTGTGATGGAGATTTCTTTTTGACCATGTCTTTTAAAAAAAAAAAACAGATAAGGATTATTTGGGGATCCCCTAAATGGTTAGAAGTAATCCTTGCTTTATTCGTTTAATATTTATTTTCTTTAAAATCTAGAAAGACCTAAAAACATTTGTAATCATCGTACCTCCATTCCCAATGTAGAAGACAAATTAATAATGACAATTAATTAATCTGTCGACACTGAATACAAATAACAATCAAATTGATCAGCAAATTGATGATTGGCTTGAAATAATGGAAGATTAGACTACATTCCAACTGTCTTGACTTATTATTGTTTTAAAGACACTGGACACTATTGGTAAATTGTCAAAGACTAGTAGTCGCAGTTGGTGTATCTCAACATATGCATAAAATAACAAACCTGTGAAAATTTGAGCTGAATTGGCCGTCGAAGAACCTTGTCCGCACCATGGCCACAAGAAGTTGTGTGCTTTCAGATGCTTGATTTCGAGACCTCGAATTCCAAATCTGAAGTCTGAAAAAATTACTTCTTTTTTAGAAAACTACAAGTTCAGATGGAGCCGTTTTACACATTGTTTATACTATCAACCTCTCCCCATTACTCATTTACCAAGTAAGGATTTATGCTAATAATTATTTTTAGTAATTAGGCCCTACCAATGATGTCCAGTGTCTTAAATTCACACAAACATTCTCCAAAACGCATCCTTGCGGAACATTCTTATCCTATAGGGTTGTATACCAAAACTTTCCTTTGGTTTTGTTTTTTCCTTTCGTTGGTCTCCACAGAAGTTATCTAAACTTAGCCCAATTGAAATATCAATTAAATCTCATATCAAAAGGCAAATTGTACAATGCTTTAAAGTTATGTGATTATTTGATCTGGCATATACATGTATCATATCATATCAGTCATCTAGAACTTGATGGTTTTTTTTAGTACATTTTAACTCGTTATTATTCATTTCAATTTTACTGTAAAATGCTGTATTAAAATTTTGGTATTCTTTACAACATTAAATGATCAACATTTTTAAATATTTTAAGTTTGAAGGAAATCCTAAAAATGCATGTGTGTTTAAGTTTGCTTATAATTTCATTAAGAGTTACGCATTTTTTTCAAGCATTTTTGGAACCCTTGTGTTCTTAATATTTATCTAAGCAAAGAAAGAGGAGTGGAGGTTACGTTTTGACCCAACTCACCAGGGCCCAGTTTCATAGAGCTGCTATAGCTTAGCATGAAATTCCTGCCTCAATTTAAGACAGGATTACCAACAAAATGTCCAAATGATTTTCAGGCTGGATGAGCAAACATCAGCTGAATACCAGTACCAAGCAATATGCAACAAATGGAATGTTTGTTTTGTTTTTATGAAGGAAGAAATTTCATGCTAAGCAAACGTTTGTGCTTAGCAGCTCTACTAAATTGGGTCCTGACGTCATCTTCTGAATAACCTTGGATGTGCCACAGGTGGACAATGTCACAGTGCTTATTCAGTGAAGTGGGCATTTTAGGCAACGCGGTGGTGTTTACAAGTAAACCAATTTTGACCACCAAATGGTGAGCGTGGCACAGTCGCTGCATGTGCAAGCAGGCAAGGGGCCATAGTAGGAAGGGGCCGGGGCTGTCCCCACCACCCCCCCCCCCCCCTCCGGAAGGGGCCGGGCGCAAATCCCCACCCTCCCCCTTTTTGTTTTTACTTTTATATATTTTCATGCCTGCCCCCACCAACTTAGTTTGCGACTGGTTTTTAAACAAACTTGAATGCGAAGTAACCCTAGATCCTATTATTGTAGTTTTGCAAGTACAAATATGTTTGGTATCTCTTGTGATGGAGTGTTGGCTCTGAAAAGAGCCGATGTGGTCTTGACATTTCGAAAAGAGCACTCTACTTGTCTTCAGCCATTCTACTAAAGACGAACAGAGTAAACTGTTACAAACATCCGAGACCACATCGCCAACAGACATACATGGTTGTATTTAGTATTTATATAAAGTTATGAGCCCGCCAACCACACAACCAATCAGAGCATTGATTGACTTACTCTGAACCCCTATAAATAAGCCCACTCTTCTCTTACCTCTTCAGTCTCCTGACGATGGCTAGAGCAAGCTAGTCGAAACGTTGAGACCAATTCCGAACTGACTCCGCGGCAGTACAGTTAATTACGATCATATAAGCTAAAGTAGTAGTCCAGTCTATATTCTATACCATCTGCCCTGGTAGTTAAAAGCAGGACAGTTCTTTTCAGAACTGAGAAGTCTCCCGAACCTCCGATTATCTACTCCGCGGCAGTAAAATAAAGCAGACAGTTCTCTAAGAACAACTCTACCTGGCAAGTAGATACACACATCGTGTTACCGCAAACCAAATATACATATGTTGGGCGCGATCGGTCAATCTGCGCGATCAACCGATCGCGCTGCGCTATCAACCGATCGCGCTGCGCTATTGAAATATCTATTGGTCGCGCAGCAATCGGTCGATCGCGCAGCAATCGGTCAATCGCGCAACAATCGGTCGATCGCGCAACAATCGGTCGATCGCGCAACATTCGGAAACGAACATGCGCGATCAACCGATCGTGCGGGAATGGCTCGGCGCGATCGGCCGATTGTGCAGGAATGATTTTGCGCGATCGGCCGATTGTGCAGGAATGGTTATGAGTGATCGGCCGATTGTGCAGGAATGATTTTGCGCGATCGGCTGATTGTGCAGGAATAATTTTGCGCGATCGGCTGATGTTCAGGGGCCGAATTCACAAAGATGTAACATTGATTGTAACTGCAAATCAATCGTAGTGTGACGTCACTATATAAATCACTATGGTGATACTGAAAATTTGTCCTGCTATGAATTTTATTGCTTTGCTTTGAGAAATCGCCCCAAGGAATAGTTTACCTGCACGATCGGTAGAACGCGCGAAACCATTCCTGCACGATCGGTCGATCGCGCAAACCCATTCCTGCACGATCGGTAGATCGCGCAAAACTTTTCCTGCACGATCGGTTGATCGCGCAAAACTTTTCCTGCGCTATCGGTCGATCGCGCAAACCCATTCCTGCACGATCGGTAGATCGCGCAAAGCCTTTCCTGCGCGATCCGCTGATAACGGGAAAAAATACTCGTAGCGCAATCGGTCAATCGCGCAAAGATGTCATTGCGCGATCGACCGATTGTTGCGCGATCGACCGATTGTTGCGCGATCGACCGATTGTTGCGCGATCGACCGATTGCTGCGCGACCAATTGATCTTAATTTGATCGTTCAATAGCGCAGCGCGATCGGTTGATCGCGCAGATTGACCGATCGCGCCCAACACATATATAAAGTTACTTCTTATTCTTAACCCCATGTTAAGACAGTGGACACTTTTAGTTATTGTCAAAGACCACAAGACCAGTCTTCTCACTTGCCGTATCTCAACATATGAATAAAATCAATAACCTGTGAAAATTTGAGCTCAATCGGTCGGAAGTTGCGAGATAATAATGAAAGAAAAACACACCCTTGTCACACGAAGTTGTGTGTGTTCAGATTCTTGATTTCGAGACCTCAAATTCTAATCTGAGGTCCCGAAATGAAATTAGTGGAAAATTAATTCTTTCCCGAAAACTACTCCACTTCAGAAGGAGCCGTTTCTCACAACCTCTCCCCATTACTCGTTACCAAGTAAGGTTTTATGCTGACACTTTTCTTTATAGTAACTACCAATAGTGTCCACTGCCTTTTCGTCTCAGTGAGTTGAAAACTACTTAAGCATGTTGCTATTATTTAATTAGCAAAACTACTTAAATAGACTACGTTTTCATTACATTGTTCCTCATTATCTGAAAAACTACAGCACCTCAGAAAGAAATATTAATAAATAAGTTAGGGATTCGTTTTAGCACCATTGTCTTCAAAGTGCGTAGCCGAAGTTTAGCGTAAATCTGTGGACACAACTAAATTTAGCATTTTTAAGAGTAAACTTCAAGCTATGGACATGGGTACATTATCAGGGAGGGGGGGGGCTCACTTCATGTAAACCATTGCTGCTCAGTACATCCCGATATGTGAAGACTGTGCAGTTACTCACCAGAACCAGACATTGTGGATTGTGTTAAAAAGAAAAAAGTACCCCAAAAGTGTACCCAAACATGATGGCTGAGTTCGGGCGGTGTGTTCTTGGCCCGAGTGCGCTGTTCTCACGCCTGAACGATGAGAATATGACCCGAGAATGATTCACTCGGAACACTAGATCACACCTTTCATCGGGGGTTTCGAGAACAACACTTAACAATATGGCAGCACAACATCAAGAGAATAAATAAATTAGATGCAAAATGACTCACAAATAGATCGTTAAATTTAATATTGATAAGTTGAAAGTTAATATAAGGAAATAATGAAAGTGTGATCTCTTTTCTACTGTCGGGTTTCCAACTGTTAAGAACATCCTATTTAACTGACGAGTCACTGTCACATGACCAGTACCGAACCTCTTTTCGTGGCGCTTTTATCACATCGTCGTTTGAGCGGATGAAGAACAGCGATCCGTCTTGTTCTCGCGAGCACCCAAGAACACACCGCCCGAACTCGGCCTATGATTCTCGAAAATCCACAATGGACCTTATGCATTGACGTCATCCAGCGGCCACCTTGGTGAAAAAACGGTGACGAAACAATCGAAACGCACAGATTTGTACGCGCGGCGCACAGGATTGGCCATTGAACAACCTCCTTTTGACCTGTAGGTGAGGGCGCCCTACTGAAGTGACGTCATGTGCATAAGGTCTATCCATGCGCGCACCGGGCGGCGCACTGGTGTTGAGCACTGCGCGCCACTGCTGCGGTGTACATGTGCCTAGTTTTGTGCAGAAAGATATGAGGAAATCATGTTTATTTTCACACTTTATGGAAGTAAATTTTTATCCTCAACGCCTTACACAATGTCCTTGCCAGGACATCATGATATACTAATGAAGATCACTGACCACAAATATTTGCAACTAAATAGAAACCGAATCATCTTGAAAACGGTGCTTGTCTTAGGTACAGCGACGCGGAAACTGCATATAATTATAGTTGACATCGGCAGAGTATTTTGTCACAATTTCAGTATTTTACTCTGTGCTTAATTTAAAAAAAAATCAAGAATGTATTAAATCGTCATACATGCAGCCATCTCAAAGAAATCACATAGATTGTCGAGGAAGTTAAATTTCCATATAAAGTGAGAAGGGAAACGATTTTATCGTGTCTTTGTGCACAAAATATTAGGCACAAGTTCACCGCAGCAGTGACGCGCGGCGCCCACTGACCAATATTTGCAACTAAATAGAAACCGAATCATCTTAAAACGGTGAATGTCTTGGGTGAGTTAGAGGAAAAAGACACGTAAACTGCATAAAAGTCGCTAAAATGCGTTACATTTTGTCAGAATTTCAGTATTTTACTTTGTGCTTAATTTAAACAACAAAATTATCAAGAATGTAGTACATCGTTGTATCATGTAAACCATGTCAGGGTAAATTGCATAGATTGTTAGAGGAAGACATTCAATTTCCCTAAAAAGTGAAAAGGAACGATTTTATCATGTTTTTTTATGCACAAAAATAGGCACAAAGACACACCGCATCGTGGCGCGCGGCACCCATGGCGGCGCCCAGTACTTGCACGCCTGGATTTGTCTATAATCATTCTCCATTCTCATCCATAGATATAGAATGTTTTAATTCTATATCTATGTTCTCATCAAAAGAATTATACAAATATTGAGTGGCTCAGAGTGGAATGGGAGGAATAACATCGCAAGGTAAAATTTGGACTGTTCCATTTTACGAGGCGAAGCCGAGTGAAATGGAACAGTCCAAATTTTACCGAGTGGTAATAATTATTCCTTCCATTCCACGAATTAAAGCCACTCAATATTTGTTTTAGATAACTGACATAGATCCTTGTCATTTGAAGTATTTTTTAAAGTATAACATTATGAAAAATCACACAAATTACTGACAACCAATATTCATATAGCGCCGCGGAGCGGCAACAATGCACAAATCGGATCACAACCTTTTGCGCAGGTGCTCCTTTGTTTTAGCAGCGGCGCGGCGGCGATGTACTGTTCAAAAACTTTGGGAACAAGGATGATCCTAACTGTTGAATGGGAAATGCTATTCCCCCATTGGCGAATAGGTCTTTTTAATCGCCGGTGCGGAATGGAGTAATAGTGAATGTCACGTGAAGTAAGTTGCACCAATCAAATGACAAGGATCTGTATGTCAGTTATATAAAGCTATGCGCCCACACGGCTTCAAAACATTAGTGCGTGTTTAGCGGGATGTTATTATTATCGGTTTATTAAAACACATTCAAACATCGCAGCTACAAGCTGAATGTTAGCGCTCTAGTCAATATATATAGCTCTACGTCCTCATCTAGTTTCTGTTTCCATAAACAGTGAAAAGGAACAACTTCCTTTCTTTGAACTTTGAATGGCTGGTTGCGCAGGAACGAAAAAAAGTTTAACTTTTACTTTTAATGGTCAGGAACCATGACAAACAAATATTGAAAACGTTTTTTATAAAACACATAAGAATTGGTCACGTGATATTGTTGGGATCTCGACAAAAACTAATTTTGACCACTTTATCACTGCTACTAATAATTGGCGGACTTTTACGAGCACGGCTCGGACGAAAGCTTGTAACTTTCTCGACCCCCACCAAAATACCTTAAAATTGAATTTTAAATCAATATTGTTGGGTCAAATCGGCCAAAAAACTGACATAGCATTTTTAACGGTAAGCAAGTTTGCGTGCTTTCTGTAGCAGAAAAATTTGCTTAAGCCTTAGCGTATTTCACAGGTTAGCAGAAAAAAACGGGCGGCCATTATTGCGTGTTTACCGTGGATTTGCATTGTGATGTCATTTATGTTCGTGCGGTAAGCACCGGAAGATTAGCGTACCCTTTCGTGTGTGCTTACGGTTGGCAGCGCTATGAAATAGAAATTGCACAGTAAGCAAAAAATCGACCGCTAAGCAGCGCTATGAAAATGGGCCCTGGTCTAATTTGGTTATTAACCATAGATACAGAACTAAAATAATATATCTATGTTATTAACTTACGCGCAATGTACCTGCTCTAATTTGGTTTAAAACAGACCAATTATAAAGTCTGTGTGTAGTGCAAACTACCACCATTAACTAGCATAGCGCCCTCTTTGTTGTGTTGTTGCAATAACACAGTCCACACGCCCCATCATTAAATACCAAAAGAACAACTTGGTTTCGTATCCAAAATGTTCGACCCCATGAGTAGCTTGTGTACGAAACAACTTCTGTTGTAGACAACCCGGGTATATCATGTGAGTGTGAGAACTGCAACAAGTTGTCAAATTTCTCTTCTTTTCTCATCACATTTGCTGTACTGCCTGTGGAGTGTTATTTCCTCGATAGAAAGATGCCACCGAAGAAGAAGAACAAGAAGAAGAAGCAGTGCAATGGTTTTTATATGTACATGATGGATAAGAAACGAGGTTTTGAGATAGAATGTGATGTGGCAAAGATCTGACAACGCGATCCCCCAGTTGGCTCATCCAGGAAGGAAGGTAGGCTTGAATTTCTTCTTGAAAAGACCTTTGGTGGATTTCACAAAGAGTTAAGACTAGACTTATCTTGCGTTAGGACGAGCTACTCATTCTAACTTAGGACTAGCCACACGTTTTGTGTATCTCCTAGGTGTAGGACTAGTCTTACGTTAGGACTCGTAGTCGTAGTCATGTCTTTGTGAAATGGACACGGGGACTATTGAATTCCCCTGTTTCCTTATTGGTAAATGTCAAAGTCTTACTTCAATAAACTATTAAAGGCATCCCTGTGAGCCTTGAAGGGGTCTAAAATTTTGGGCCTCCTAAACGCTATACGCTTTTAAAATCAGCGATGATAGATGAAAGTTTTACGACCAAGTTTGTTCACTTTGGACCAAAAATCAAAACTCACAAAATTCTCAATAAATCTAAACATTTTTGTTGTTTACCCAGTCTCAACTGATCAAATGTCTTCAGTAGTCCGTTCTGTATCAATTGGGACAATAAAATCATCAAAACTTTTTTGACCCCCAAATCTGAAAATTTGACCATACCGGTATGGTCGATTTTGTTCATTTTGGACCAAAAATCCAAACTCGCAAAATTCTCAATAAATAAATTTGTTCACCCCAAATCTGAAAAATCGACCCATGCCGGCATCACAATTTTTTTTGGATTTTTGACCAAAAACACAAACTCACAAAAATTCGTAATAAATCTCTAACTTTTGCTTATATACCCAGTCCGACCTAATAAAATGTCTTCAGTAGTATCTTCTGTATCATTTGAAAGCATAAATTCACTGAAAATTTGTTCACCTCAAATCTGAAAAATCGACCCATGCCGGCATCACAATTTTTTTTGGATTTTTGACCAAAAACACAAACTCACTAAATTCTTAATAAATCTCAAACTTTTGCTCATTTACCCAGTCCGCACTGATAAAATGTCTTCAGTAGTATCTTCTGTATCATTTGAAAGCATAAATTCACCGAAAATTTGTTCACCCCAAATCTGAAAAATCGACCCATGCCAGCATCACAATTTTTTTTTGGATTTTCGACCAAAAACACAAACTCACAAAATTCATAATAAATCTCTAACTTTTGCTTATATACCCAGTCCGCACTGATAAAATGTCTGCAGTAGTATCTTTTGTATCATTTGAAAGCATAAATTCACCGAAAAATTTGTTCACCCCAAATCTGAAAAACCGACCCATGCCGGCATCACAATTTTTTTGGGATTTTTGACCAAAAAACACAAACTCACAAAATTTGTAATAAATCTCAAACTTTTTCTAATTTACCCAGTCCTCACTGATAAAATGTCTTCAGTAGTATCTTCTGTATCATTTGAAAGCATAAATTCACCGAAAAATTTGTTCACCCCAAATCTGAAAAATCGACCCATGCCGGCATCACAATTTTTTTGGGATTTTTGACCAAAAACACAAACTCACAAAATTCGTAATAAATCTCTAACTTTTGCTTATATACCCAGTCCGCACTGATAAAATGTCTTCAGTAGTATCTTATGTATCATTTGAAAGCATAAATTCACCGAAAATTTGTTCACCTCAAATCTGAAAAATCGACCCATGCCGGCATCACAGATTTTTTTGGATTTTTGACCAAAAACACAAACTCACTAAATTCTTAATAAATCTCAAACTTTTGCTCATTTACCCAGTCCGCACTGATAAAATGTCTTCAGTAGTATCTTTTGTATCATTTGAAAGCATAAATTCACCGAAAATTTGTTCACCCCAAATCTGAAAAATCGACCCATGCCGGCATCACAATTTTTTTTGGATTTTTGACCAAAAACACAAACTCACAAAATTCTTAATAAATCTCTAAATTTTTCTTATATACCCAGTCCGCACTGATAAAATGTCTTCAGTAGTATCTTGTGTATCATTTGAAAGCATAAATTCACCGAAAATTTGTTCACCCCAAATCTGAAAAATTTACCCATGCCGGCATCACAGATTTTTTTGGATTTTTGACCAAAAACACAAACTCACTAAATTCTTAATAAATCTCAAACTTTTGCTCATTTACCCAGTCCGCACTGATAAAATGTCTTCAGTAGTATCTTTTGTATCATTTGAAAGCATAAATTCACCGAAAATTTGTTCACACCAAATCTGAAAAATCGACCCATGCCGGCATCACAATTTTGTTTGGATTTTTGACCAAAAACACAAACTCACAAAATTCTTAATAAATCTCTAAATTTTTCTTATATACCCAGTCCGCACTGATAAAATGTCTTCAGTTGTATCTTCTGTATCATTTGAAAGCATAAATTCACAAAAAAAAATTTCACCCCAAACCTGAAAAATCGACCCATGCCGGCATCACAATTTTTTTTGGATTTTTGACCAAAAACACAAACTCACAAAATTCGTAATAAATCTCTAACTTTTGCTTATATACCCAGTCCGCACTGATAAAATGTCTTCAGTAGTATCTTATGTATCATTTGAAAGCATAAATTCACCGAAAATTTTTTCACCCCAAATCTGAAAAATCGACCCATGCCGGCATCACAATTTTTTTTGGATTTTTGGTCAAAAACACAAACTCACAAAATTCTTAATAAATCTCAAACTTTTGCTAATTTACCCAGTCCGCACTGATAAAATGTCTTCAGTAGTATCTTCTGTATCATTTGAAAGCATAAATTCACCGAAAATTTGTTCACCCCAAGTCTGAAAAATCGACCCATGCCGGCATCCCAATTTTTGGGGGATTTTTTACCAAAAACACAAACTAGCAAAATTCTTAATAAATCTCTAACTTTTGCTTATATACCCAGTCCGCACTGATAAAATGTCTTCAGTAGTATCTTCTGTATCATTTGAAAGCATAAATTCACCGAAAAATTTTTCGCCCCAAATCTGAAAAATCGACCCATGCCGGCATTACAATTTTTTGGGGATTTTTGACCAAAAACACAAACTCACAAAATTCTTAATAAATCTCAAACTTTTGCTAATTTACCCAGTCCGCACTGATAAAATGTCTTCAGTAGTATCTTATGTATCATTTGAAAGCATAAATTCACTGAAAATTTGTTCACCCCAAATCTGAAAAATCGACCCATGCCGGCATCACAATTTTTGGGGGATTTTTGATCAAAAACACAAACTCACAAAATTCGTAATAAATCTCTTACTTTTGCTTATATACCCAGTCCGCACAGATAAAATGTCTGCAGTAGTATCTTCTGTATCATTTGAAAGCATAAATTCACCGAAAATTTGTTCACCCCAAATCTGAAAAATCGACCGATGCCAGCATCACAATTTATTTGGGATTTTTGACCAAAAACACAAACTAACAAAATTCTTAATAAATCTCTAACTTTTGCTCATTTACCCAGTCCGCACTGATTAAATGTCTTCAGTAGTATCTTCTGTATCATTTGAAAGCATAAATTCACCGAAAATTTGTTCACCCCAAATCTGAAAAATCGACCCATGCCGGCATCACAGATTTTTTTTGATTTTTGACCAAAAACACAAAGTCACTAAATTCTTAATAAATCTCAAACTTTTGCTAATTTACCCAGTCCGCACAGATAAAATGTCTGCAGTAGTATCTTCTGTATCATTTGAAAGCATAAATTCACCGAAAATTTGTTTACCCCAAATCTGAAAAATCGACTCATGCCGGCATCACAATTTTTTGGGGATTTTTGACCAAAAACACAAACTAACAAAATTCTTAATAAATCTCTAACTTTTGCTTATATACCCAGTCCGCACTGATAAAATGTCTTCAGTAGTATCTTCTGTATCATTTGAAAGCATAAATTCACCGAAAATTTTTTCACCCCAAATCTGAAAAATCGACCCATGCCGGCATCACAATTTTTTGGGGATTTTTGACCAAAAACACAAACTCACAAAATTCGTAATAAATCTCTAACTTTTGCTTATATACCCAGTCCACACTGATTAAATGTCTTCAGTAGTATCTTATGTATCATTTGAAAGCATAAATTCACCGAAAATTTGTTCACCCCAAATCTGAAAAATTTACCCATGCCGGCATCACAGATTTTTTAAATATTTGAACGAAAACACAAACTCACAAAATTCTTAATAAATCTCAAACTTTTGCTAATTTACCCAGTCCACACTGATAAAATGTCTTCAGTAGTATCTTCTGTATCATTTGAAAGCATAAATTCACCGAAAATTTGTTCACCACAAATCTGAAAAATCGACCCATGCTGGCATCACAATTTTTTTGGGATTTTTTACCAAAAACACAAAGTCACTAAATTCTTAATAAATCTCAAACTTTTGCTAATTTACCCAGTCCGCACAGATAAAATGTCTGCAGTAGTATCTTCTGTATCATTTGAAAGCATAAATTCACCGAAAATTTGTTCACCCCAAATCTGAAAAATTTACCCATGCCGGCATCACAGATTTTTTAAATTTTTGACCAAAAAAACAAACTCACAAAATTCTTAATAAATCTCAAACTTTTTCTAATTTACCCAGTCCTCACTGATAAAATGTCTGCAGTAGTATCTTCTGTATCATTTGAAAGCATAAATTCACCGAAAATTTGTTCACCCCAAATCTGAAAAATCGACCCATGCCGGCATCACAATTTTTTGGGGATTTTTGACCAAAAACACAAACTCAAAAAATTCGTAATAAATCTCTAACTTTTGCTTATATACCCAGTCCGCACTGATTAAATGTCTTCAGTAGTATCTTATGTATCATTTGAAAGCATAAATTCACCGAAAATTTTTTCACCCCAAATCTGAAAAATCGACCCATGCCCGCATCACAATATTTTTGGGATTTTTGACCAAAAACACAAACTCAGAAAATTCGTAATAAATCTCTAACTTTTGCTTATATACCCAGTCCGCACTGATTAAATGTCTTCAGTAGTATCTTATGTATCATTTGAAAGCATAAATTCACCGAAAATTTGTTCACCCCAAATCTGAAAAATTTACCCATGCCGGCATCACAGATTTTTTAAATTTTTGACCAAAAACACAAACTAACAAAATTCTTAATAAATCTCTAACTTTTGCTCATTTACCCAGTCCGCACTGATTAAATGTCTTCAGTAGTATCTTCTGTATCATTTGAAAGCATAAATTCACCGAAAATTTGTTCACCCCAAATCTGAAAAATCAACCCATGCCGGCATCACAATTTTTGGGGGATTTTTGACCAAAAACACAAACTAACAAAATTCTTAATAAATCTCTAACTTTTGCTTATATACCCAGTCCGCACTGATAAAATGTCTTCAGTAGTATCTTCTGTATCATTTGAAAGCATAAATTCACCGAAAAAATTTTCACCCCAAATCTGAAAAATCGACCCATGCCGGCATCACAATTTTTGGGGGATTTTTGACCAAAAACACAAACTCACAAAATTCGTAATAAATCTCTAACTTTTGCTTATATACCCAGTCCGCACTGATAAAATGTCTTCAGTAGTATCTTATGTATCATTTGAAAGCATAAATTCACCGAAAATTTGTTTACCCCAAATCTGAAAAATTTACCCATACCGGCATCACAGATTTTTAAAATTTTTGACCAAAAACACAAACTCACAAAATTCTTAATAAATCTCAAACTTTTGCTAATTTACCCAGTCCGCACAGATAAAATGTCTGCAGTAGTATCTTCTGTATCATTTGAAAGCATAAATTCACCGAAAATTTGTTCACCCCAAATCTGAAAAATCGACCCATGCCGGCATCACAGATTTTTTAAATTTTTGACCAAAAACACAAACTCACAAAATTCTTAATAAATCTCAAACATTTGCTAATTTACCCAGTCCTCACTGATAAAATGTCTGCAGTAGTATCTTCTGTATCATTTGAAAGCATAAATTCACCGAAAATTTGTTCACCCCAAATCTGAAAAATCGACCCATGCCGGCATCACAATTTTTTGGGGATTTTTGACCAAAAACACAAACTCAGAAAATTCGTAATAAATCTCTAACTTTTGCTTATATACCCAGTCCGCACTGATTAAATGTCTTCAGTAGTATCTTATGTATCATTTGAAAGCATAAATTCACCGAAAATTTTTTCACCCCAAACCTGAAAAATCGACCCATGCCCGCATCACAATATTTTGGGGATTTTTGACCAAAAACACAAACTCAGAAAATTCGTAATAAATCTCTAACTTTTGCTTATATACCCAGTCCGCACTGATTAAATGTCTTCAGTAGTATCTTATGTATCATTTGAAAGCATAAATTCACCGAAAATTTGTTCACCCCAAATCTGAAAAATTTACCCATGCCGGCATCACAGATTTTTTAAATTTTTGACCAAAAACACAAACTAACAAAATTCTTAATAAATCTCTAACTTTTGCTCATTTACCCAGTCCGCACTGATTAAATGTCTTCAGTAGTATCTTCTGTATCATTTGAAAGCATAAATTCACCGAAAATTTGTTCACCCCAAATCTGAAAAATCAACCCATGCCGGCATCACAATTTTTGGGGGATTTTTGACCAAAAACACA
Source organism: Asterias amurensis (assembly GCF_032118995.1). Classification (NCBI taxonomy): domain Eukaryota; kingdom Metazoa; phylum Echinodermata; class Asteroidea; order Forcipulatida; family Asteriidae; genus Asterias; species Asterias amurensis. The sequence goes on from NC_092666.1 coordinate 5,782,641, forward strand.
AACTAACAAAATTCTTAATAAATCTCTAACTTTTGCTTATATACCCAGTCCGCACTGATAAAATGTCTTCAGTAGTATCTTCTGTATCATTTGAAAGCATAAATTCACCGAAAAAATTTTCACCCCAAATCTGAAAAATCGACCCATGCCGGCATCACAATTTTTGGGGGATTTTTGACCAAAAACACAAACTCACAAAATTCTTAATTAATCTCAAACTTTTGCTAATTTACCCAGTCCGCACTGATAAAATGTCTTCAGTAGTATCTTATGTATCATTTGAAAGCATAAATTCACCGAAAATTTGTTTACCCCAAATCTGAAAAATTTACCCATACCGGCATCACAGATTTTTAAAATTTTTGACCAAAAACACAAACTCACAAAATTCTTAATAAATCTCAAACTTTTGCTAATTTACCCAGTCCGCACAGATAAAATGTCTGCAGTAGTATCTTCTGTATCATTTGAAAGCATAAATTCACCGAAAATTTGTTCACCCCAAATCTGAAAAATCGACCCATGCCGGCATCACAGATTTTTTAAATTTTTGACCAAAAACACAAACTCACAAAATTCTTAATAAATCTCAAACATTTGCTAATTTACCCAGTCCGCACTGATAAAATGTCTGCAGTAGTATCTTCTGTATCATTTGAAAGCATAAATTCACCGAAAATTTGTTTACCCCAAATCTGAAAAATCGACCCATGCCGGCATCACAATTTTTTGGTGATTTTTGACCAAAAACACAAACTAACAAAATTCTTAATAAATCTCTAACTTTTGCTCATTTACCCAGTCCGCACTGATAAAATGTCTTCAGTAGTATCTTCTGTATCATTTGAAAGCATAAATTCACCGAAAAATTTTTCACCCCAAATCTGAAAAATCGACCCATGCCGGCATCACAATTTTTTGGGGTTTTTTGAACAAAAACACAAACTCACAAAATTCTTAATTAATCTCAAACTTTTGCTAATTTACCCAGTCCGCACTGATAAAATGTCTTCAGTAGTATCTTATGTATCATTTGAAAGCATAAATTCACCGAAAATTTGTTCACCCCAAATCTGAAAAATCGACCCATGCCGGCATCACAATTTTTTGGGGATTTTTGATCAAAAACACAAACTCACAAAATTCGTAATAAATCTCTTACTTTTGCTTATATACCCAGTCCGCACAGATAAAATGTCTGCAGTAGTATCTTCTGTATCATTTGAAAGCATAAATTCACCGAAAATTTGTTCACCCCAAATCTGAAAAATCGACCGATGCCGGCATCACAATTTTTTGGGGATTTTTGACCAAAAACACAAACTAACAAAATTCTTAATAAATCTCTAACTTTTGCTCATTTACCCAGTCCGCACTGATTAAATGTCTTCAGTAGTATCTTCTGTATCATTTGAAAGCATAAATTCACCGAAAATTTGTTCACCCCAAATCTGAAAAATCGACCCATGCCGGCATCACAGATTTTTTTTGATTTTTGACCAAAAACACAAAGTCACTAAATTCTTAATAAATCTCAAACTTTTGCTAATTTACCCAGTCCGCACAGATAAAATGTCTGCAGTAGTATCTTCTGTATCATTTGAAAGCATAAATTCACCGAAAATTTGTTTACCCCAAATCTGAAAAATCGACTCATGCCGGCATCACAATTTTTTGGGGATTTTTGACCAAAAACACAAACTAACAAAATTCTTAATAAATCTCTAACTTTTGCTTATATACCCAGTCCGCACTGATAAAATGTCTTCAGTAGTATCTTATGTATCATTTGAAAGCATAAATTCACCGAAAATTTTTTCACCCCAAATCTGAAAAATCGACCCATGCCGGCATCACAATTTTTTGGGGATTTTTGACCAAAAACACAAACTCACAAAATTCGTAATAAATCTCTAACTTTTGCTTATATACCCAGTCCACACTGATTAAATGTCTTCAGTAGTATCTTATTTATCATTTGAAAGCATAAATTCACCGAAAATTTGTTCACCCCAAATCTGAAAAATTTACCCATGCCGGCATCACAGATTTTTTAAATATTTGAACGAAAACACAAACTCACAAAATTCTTAATAAATCTCAAACTTTTGCTAATTTACCCAGTCCACACTGATAAAATGTCTTCAGTAGTATCTTCTGTATCATTTGAAAGCATAAATTCACCGAAAATTTGTTCACCACAAATCTGAAAAATCGACCCATGCTGGCATCACAATTTTTTTTGGATTTTTGACCAAAAACACAAAGTCACTAAATTCTTAATAAATCTCAAACTTTTGCTAATTTACCCAGTCCGCACAGATAAAATGTCTGCAGTAGTATCTTCTGTATCATTTGAAAGCATAAATTCACGAAAATTTGTTCACCCCAAATCTGAAAAATTTACCCATGCCGGCATCACAGATTTTTTAAATTTTTGACCAAAAAAACAAACTCACAAAATTCTTAATAAATCTCAAACTTTTTCTAATTTACCCAGTCCTCACTGATAAAATGTCTGCAGTAGTATCTTCTGTATCATTTGAAAGCATAAATTCACCGAAAATTTGTTCACCCCAAATCTGAAAAATCGACCCATGCCGGCATCACAATTTTTTGGGGATTTTTGACCAAAAACACAAACTCAGAAAATTCGTAATAAATCTCTAACTTTTGCTTATATACCCAGTCCGCACTGATTAAATGTCTTCAGTAGTATCTTATGTATCATTTGAAAGCATAAATTCACCGAAAATTTTTTCACCCCAAATCTGAAAAATCGACCCATGCCCGCATCACAATATTTTGGGGATTTTTGACCAAAAACACAAACTCAGAAAATTCGTAATAAATCTCTAACTTTTGCTTATATACCCAGTCCGCACTGATTAAATGTCTTCAGTAGTATCTTATGTATCATTTGAAAGCATAAATTCACCGAAAATTTGTTCACCCCAAATCTGAAAAATTTACCCATGCCGGCATCACAGATTTTTTAAATTTTTGACCAAAAACACAAACTAACAAAATTCTTAATAAATCTCTAACTTTTGCTCATTTACCCAGTCCGCACTGATTAAATGTCTTCAGTAGTATCTTCTGTATCATTTGAAAGCATAAATTCACCGAAAATTTGTTCACCCCAAATCTGAAAAATCAACCCATGCCGGCATCACAATTTTTGGGGGATTTTTGACCAAAAACACAAACTAACAAAATTCTTAATAAATCTCTAACTTTTGCTTATATACCCAGTCCGCACTGATAAAATGTCTTCAGTAGTATCTTCTGTATCATTTGAAAGCATAAATTCACCGAAAAAATTTTCACCCCAAATCTGAAAAATCGACCCATGCCGGCATCACAATTTTTGGGGGATTTTTGACCAAAAACACAAACTCACAAAATTCGTAATAAATCTCTAACTTTTGCTTATATACCCAGTCCGCACTGATAAAATGTCTTCAGTAGTATCTTATGTATCATTTGAAAGCATAAATTCACCGAAAATTTGTTCACCCCAAATCTGAAAAATTTACCCATACCGGCATCACAGATTTTTAAAATTTTTGACCAAAAACACAAACTCACAAAATTCTTAATAAATCTCAAACTTTTGCTAATTTACCCAGTCCGCACAGATAAAATGTCTGCAGTAGTATCTTCTGTATCATTTGAAAGCATAAATTCACCGAAAATTTGTTCACCCCAAATCTGAAAAATCGACCCATGCCGGCATCACAGATTTTTTAAATTTTTGACCAAAAACACAAACTCACAAAATTCTTAATAAATCTCAAACATTTGCTAATTTACCCAGTCCGCACTGATAAAATGTCTGCAGTAGTATCTTCTGTATCATTTGAAAGCATAAATTCACCGAAAATTTGTTTACCCCAAATCTGAAAAATCGACCCATGCCGGCATCACAATTTTTTGGTGATTTTTGACCAAAAACACAAACTAACAAAATTCTTAATAAATCTCTAACTTTTGCTCATTTACCCAGTCCGCACTGATAAAATGTCTTCAGTAGTATCTTCTGTATCATTTGAAAGCATAAATTCACCGAAAAATTTTTCACCCCAAATCTGAAAAATCGACCCATGCCGGCATCACAATTTTTTGGGGATTTTTGACCAAAAACACAAACTCACAAAATTCTTAATAAATCTCTAACTTTTGCTTATATACCCAGTCCGCACTGATTAAATGTCTTCAGTAGTATCTTATGTATCATTTGAAAGCATAAATTCACCGAAAATTTGTTCACCCCAAATCTGAAAAATTTACCCATGCCGACATCACAGATTTTTTAAATTTTTGAACGAAAACACAAACTCACAAAATTCTTAATAAATCTCAAACTTTTGCTAATTTACCCAGTCCGCACTGATAAAATGTCTTCAGTAGTATCTTCTGTATCATTTGAAAGCATAAATTCACCGAAAATTTGTTCACCCCAAATCTGAAAAATCGACCCATGCTGGCATCACAATTTTTTGGGGGATTTTTTACCAAAAACACCAAGTCACTAAATTCTTAATAAATCTCAAACTTTTGCTAATTTACCCAGTCCGCACAGATAAAATGTCTGCAGTAGTATCTTCTGTATCATTTGAAAGCATAAATTCACCGAAAATTTGTTCACCCCAAATCTGAAAAATTTACCCATGCCGGCATCACAGATTTTTTAAATTTTTGACCAAAAACACAAACTCACAAAATTCTTAATAAATCTCAAACTTTTTCTAATTTACCCAGTCCTCACTGATAAAATGTCTGCAGTAGTATCTTCTGTATCATTTGAAAGCATAAATTCACCAAAAATTTGTTCACCCCAAATCTGAAAAATCGACCCATGCCGGCATCACAGATTTTTTAAATTTTTGACCAAAAACACAAACTAACAAAATTCTTAATAAATCTCTAACTTTTGCTCATTTACCCAGTCCGCACTGATAAAATGTCTTCAGTAGTATCTTATGTATCATTTGAAAGCATAAATTCACCGAAAAATTTTTCACCCCAAATCTGAAAAATCGACCCATGCCGGCATCACAATTTTTTGGGGATTTTTGACCAAAAACACAAACTCACAAAATTCGTAATAAATCTCTAACTTTTGCTTATATACCCAGTCCGCACTGATAAAATGTCTTCAGTAGTATCTTGTGTATCATTTGAAAGCATAAATTCACCGAAAATGTGTTCACCCCAAATCTGAAAAATCGACCCATGCCGGCATCACAATTTTTTGGGGATTTTTGACCAAAAACACAAACTCACAAAATTCTTAATAAATCTCTAACTTTTGCTTATATACCCAGTCCGCACTGATAAAATGTCTTCAGTAGTATCTTATGTATCATTTGAAAGCATAAATTCACCGAAAATTTTTTCACCCCAAATCTGAAAAATCGACCCATGCCGGCATCACAATTTTTGGGGGATTTTTGACCAAAAACACAAACTCACAAAATTCGTAATAAATCTCTAACTTTTGCTTATATACCCAGTCCACACTGATTAAATGTCTTCAGTAGTATCTTATGTATCATTTGAAAGCATAAATTCACCGAAAATTTGTTCACCCCAAATCTGAAAAATTTACCCATGCCGGCATCACAGATTTTTTAAATATTTGAACGAAAACACAAACTCACAAAATTCTTAATAAATCTCAAACTTTTGCTAATTTACCCAGTCCACACTGATAAAATGTCTTCAGTAGTATCTTCTGTATCATTTGAAAGCATAAATTCACCGAAAATTTGTTCACCACAAATCTGAAAAATCGACCCATGCTGGCATCACAATTTTTTTTGGATTTTTTACCAAAAACACAAAGTCACTAAATTCTTAATAAATCTCAAACTTTTGCTAATTTACCCAGTCCGCACAGATAAAATGTCTGCAGTAGTATCTTCTGTATCATTTGAAAGCATAAATTCACCGAAAATTTGTTCACCCCAAATCTGAAAAATCGACCCATGCCGGCATCACAATTTTTTGTTGATTTTTGACCAAAAACACAAACTAACAAAATTCTTAATAAATCTCTAACTTTTGCTTATATACCCAGTCCGCACTGATAAAATGTCTTCAGTAGTATCTTATGTATCATTTGAAAGCATAAATTCACCGAAAATTTTTTCACCCCAAACTGAAAAATCGACCCATGCCGGCATCACAATGTTTTGGGGATTTTTGACCAAAAACACAAACTCACAAAATTCGTAATAAATCTCAAACTTTTGCTTTTATACCCAGTCCGCACTGATAAAATGTCTTCAGTAGTATCTTATGTATCATTTGAAAGCATAAATTCACCGAAAATTTGTTCACCCCAAATCTGAAAAATTTACCCATGCCGGCATCACAGATTTTTTAAATTTTTGAACAAAAACACAAACTCACAAAATTCTTAATAAATCTCAAACTTTTGCTAATTTACCCAGTCCGCACTGATAAAATGTCTTCAGTAGTATCTTCTGTATCATTTGAAAGAATAAATTCACCGAAAATTTGTTCACCCAAAATCTGAAAAATTTACCCATCCGGCATTACAGATTTTTTAAATTTTTGAACAAAAACACAAACTCACAAAATTCTTAATAAATCTCTAACTTTTGCTTATATACCCAGTCCGCACTGATAAAATGTCTTCAGTAGTATCTTATGTATCATTTGAAAGCATAAATTCACCGAAAATTTGTTCACCCCAAATCTGAAAAATTTACCCATGCCGGCATCACAGATTTTTTAAATTTTTGACCAAAAACACAAACTCACAAAATTCTTAATAAATCTCAAACTTTTGCTAATTTACCCAGTCCGCACTGATAAAATGTCTGCAGTAGTATCTTCTGTATCATTTGAAAGCATAAATTCACCGACAATTTGTTCACCCCAAATCTGAAAAATCGACCCATGCCGGCATCACAATTTTTTGTTGATTTTTGACCAAAAACACAAACTAAAAAAAATTCTTAATAAATCTCTAACTTTTGCTCATTTACCCAGTCCGCACTGATAAAATGTCTTCAGTAGTATCTAATGTATCATTTGAAAGCATAAATTCACCGAAAAATTTTTCACCCCAAATTTGAAAAATCGACCCATGCCGGCATCACAATTTTTTGGGGATTTTTGATCAAAAACACAAACTCACAAAATTCGTAATAAATCTCTAACCTTTGCTTATATACCCAGTCCGCACTGACAAAATGTCTTCAGTAGTATCTAATGTATCATTTGAAAGCATAAATTCACCGAAAATTTTTTCACCCCAAATCTGAAAAATCGACCCATGCCGGCATCACAATTTTTTGGGGATTTTTGACCAAAAACACAAACTCACAAAATTCGTAATAAATCTCTAACCTTTGCTTATATACCCAGTCCGCACTGATTAAATGTCTTCAGTAGTATCTTGTGTATCATTTGAAAGCATAAATTCACCGAAAATGTGTTCACCCCAAATCTGAAAAATTTACCCATGCCGGCATCACAGATTTATTAAATTTTTGACCAAAAACACAAACTCACAAAATTCTTAATAAATCTCAAACTTTTGCTAATTTACCCAGTCCGCACTGATAAAATGTCTGCAGTAGTATCTTCTGTATCATTTGAAAGCATAAATTCACCGAAAATTTGTTCACCCCAAATCTGAAAAATCGACCCATGCCGGCATCACAATTTTTTGTTGATTTTTGACCAAAAACACAAACTAACAAAATTCTTAATAAATCTCTAACTTTTGCTCATTTACCCAGTCCGCACTGATAAAATGTCTTCAGTAGTATCTTATGTATCATTTGAAAGCATAAATTCACTGAAAAATTTTTCACCCCAAATCTGAAAAATCGACCCATGCCGGCATCACAATTTTTTGGGGATTTTTGACCAAAAACACAAACTCACAAAATTCGTAATAAATCTCTAACTTTTGCTTATATACCCAGTCCGCACTGATAAAATGTCTTCAGTAGTATCTTATGTATCATTTGAAAGCATAAATTCACCGAAAATGTGTTCACCCCAAATCTGAAAAATCGACCCATGCCGGCATCACAGATTTTTTGGGATTTTTGAACAAAAACACAAACTCACAAAATTCATAATAAATCTCTAACTTGTGCTTATATACCCAGTCCGCACTGATAAAATGTCTTCAGTAGTATCTTCTGTATCATTTGAAAGCATAAATTCACCGAAAATTTGTTCACCCAAGTCTGAAAAATTGACCCATGCCGGCATCACAGATTTTTTTTGATTTTTGACCAAAAACACAAAGTCACTAAATTCTTAATAAATCTCAAACTTTTTCTAATTTACCCAGTCCGCACTGATAAAATGTCTTCAGTAGTATCTTATGTATCATTTGAAAGCATAAATTCACCGAAAATTTTTTCACCCCAAATCTGAAAAATCGACCCATGCCGGCATCACAATTTTTTGGGGATTTTTGACCAAAAACACAAACTCACAAAATTCGTAATAAATCTCAAACTTTTGCTTTTATACCCAGTCCGCACTGATAAAATGTCTTCAGTAGTATCTTATGTATCATTTGAAAGCATAAATTCACCGAAAATTTGTTCACCCCAAATCTGAAAAATTTACCCATGCCGGCATCACAGATTTTTTAAATTTTTGACCAAAAACACAAACTCACAAAATTCTTAATAAATCTCAAACTTTTGCTAATTTACCCAGTCCGCACTGATAAAATGTCTGCAGTAGTATCTTCTGTATCATTTGAAAGCATAAATTCACCGAAAATTTGTTCACCCCAAATCTGAAAAATCGACCCATGCCGGCATCACAATTTTTTGTTGATTTTTGACCAAAAACACAAACTAACAAAATTCTTAATAAATCTCTAACTTTTGCTGATATACCCAGTCCGCACTGATAAAATGTCTTCAGTAGTATCTTATGTATCATTTGAAAGCATAAATTCACCGAAAATTTTTTCACCCCAAATCTGAAAAATCGACCCATGCCGGCATCACAATGTTTTGGGGATTTTTGACCAAAAACACAAACTCACAAAATTCTTAATAAATCTCTAACTTGTGCTTATATACCCAGTCCGCACTGATAAAATGTCTTCAGTAGTATCTTCTGTATCATTTGAAAGCATAAATTCACCGAAAATTTGTTCACCCCAAGTCTGAAAAATTGACCCATGCCGGCATCACAGATTTTTTTTGATTTTTGACCAAAAACACAAAGTCACTAAATTCTTAATAAATCTCAAACTTTTTCTAATTTACCCAGTCCGCACTGATAAAATGTCTTCAGTAGTATCTTATGTATCATTTGAAAGCATAAATTCACCGAAAATTTTTTCACCCCAAATCTGAAAAATCGACCCATGCCGGCATCACAATTTTTTGGGGATTTTTGACCAAAAACACAAACTCACAAAATTCGTAATAAATCTCAAACTTTTGCTTTTATACCCAGTCCGCACTGATAAAATGTCTTCAGTAGTATCTTATGTATCATTTGAAAGCATAAATTCACCGAAAATTTGTTCACCCCAAATCTGAAAAATTTACCCATGCCGGCATCACAGATTTATTAAATTTTTGACCAAAAACACAAACTCACAAAATTCTTAATAAATCTCAAACTTTTGCTAATTTACCCAGTCCGCACTGATAAAATGTCTGCAGTAGTATCTTCTGTATCATTTGAAAGCATAAATTCACTGAAAATTTGTTCACCCTAAATCTGAAAAATCGACCCATGCCGGCATCACAATTTTTGGGGGATTTTTGACCAAAAACACAAACTAACAAAATTCTTAATAAATCTCTAACTTTTCCTCATTTACCCAGTCCGCACTGATAAAATGTCTGCAGTAGTATCTTATGTATTATTTGAAAGCATAAATTCACTGAAAAATTTTTCACCCCAAATCTGAAAAATCGACCCATGCCGGCATCACAATTTTTTGGGGATTTTTGACCAAAAACACAAACTCACAAAATTTGTAATAAATCTCTAACTTTTGCTTATATACCCAGTCCGCACTGATAAAATGTCTTTAGTAGTATCTTCTGTATCATTTGAAAGCATAAATTCACCGAAAATTTGTTCACCCCCAATCTGAAAAATTTACCCATGCCGGCATCACAGATTTTTTAAATTTTTGACCAAAAACACAAACTCACAAAATTCTTAATAAATCTCAAACTTTTGCTAATTTACCCAGTCCGCACTGATAAAATGTCTGCAGTAGTATCTTCTGTATCATTTGAAAGCATAAATTCACCGAAAATTTGTTCACCCCAAATCTGAAAAATCGACCCATGCCGGCATCACAATTTTTGGGGGATTTTTGACCAAAAACACAAACTAACAAAATTCTTAATAAATCTCTATCTTTTGCTTATATACCCAGTCCGCACTGATAAAATGTCTTCAGTAGTATCTTCTGTATCATTTGAAAGCATAAATTCACCGAAAATTTTTTCACCCCAAATCTGAAAAATCGTCCCATGTCGGCATCACAATTTTTTGGGGATTTTTGACCAAAAACACAAACTCACAAACTTCGTAATAAATCTCTAACTTTTGCTTATATACCCAGTCCGCACTGATAAAATGTCTTCAGTAGTGTCTTATGTATCATGTGAAAGCATAAATTCACCGAAAATTTGTTCACCCCAAATCTGAAAAATTTACCCATGCCGGCATCACAGATTTTTTAAATTTTTGACCAAAAACACAAACTCACAAAATTCTTAATAAATCTCAAACTTTTTCTAATTTACCCAGTCCGCACTGATAAAATGTCTTCAGTAGTATCTTATGTATCATTTGAAAGCATAAATTCACCGAAAATTTTTTCACCCCAAATCTGAAAAATCGACCCATGCCGGCATCACAATTTTTTGGGGATTTTTGACCAAAAACACAAACTCACAAAATTCGTAATAAATCTCAAACTTTTGCTTTTATACCCAGTCCGCACTGATAAAATGTCTTCAGTAGTATCTTATGTATCATTTGAAAGCATAAATTCACCGAAAATTTGTTCACCCCAAATCTGAAAAATTTACCCATGCCGGCATCACAGATTTATTAAATTTTTGACCAAAAACACAAACTCACAAAATTCTTAATAAATCTCAAACTTTTGCTAATTTACCCAGTCCGCACTGATAAAATGTCTGCAGTAGTATCTTCTGTATCATTTGAAAGCATAAATTCACTGAAAATTTGTTCACCCTAAATCTGAAAAATCGACCCATGCCGGCATCACAATTTTTGGGGGATTTTTGACCAAAAACACAAACTAACAAAATTCTTAATAAATCTCTAACTTTTCCTCATTTACCCAGTCCGCACTGATAAAATGTCTGCAGTAGTATCTTATGTATTATTTGAAAGCATAAATTCACTGAAAAATTTTTCACCCCAAATCTGAAAAATCGACCCATGCCGGCATCACAATTTTTTGGGGATTTTTGACCAAAAACACAAACTCACAAAATTTGTAATAAATCTCTAACTTTTGCTTATATACCCAGTCCGCACTGATAAAATGTCTTTAGTAGTATCTTCTGTATCATTTGAAAGCATAAATTCACCGAAAATTTGTTCACCCCCAATCTGAAAAATTTACCCATGCCGGCATCACAGATTTTTTAAATTTTTGACCAAAAACACAAACTCACAAAATTCTTAATAAATCTCAAACTTTTGCTAATTTACCCAGTCCGCACTGATAAAATGTCTGCAGTAGTATCTTCTGTATCATTTGAAAGCATAAATTCACCGAAAATTTGTTCACCCCAAATCTGAAAAATCGACCCATGCCGGCATCACAATTTTTGGGGGATTTTTGACCAAAAACACAAACTAACAAAATTCTTAATAAATCTCTATCTTTTGCTTATATACCCAGTCCGCACTGATAAAATGTCTTCAGTAGTATCTTCTGTATCATTTGAAAGCATAAATTCACCGAAAATTTTTTCACCCCAAATCTGAAAAATCGTCCCATGTCGGCATCACAATTTTTTGGGGATTTTTGACCAAAAACACAAACTCACAAACTTCGTAATAAATCTCTAACTTTTGCTTATATACCCAGTCCGCACTGATAAAATGTCTTCAGTAGTGTCTTATGTATCATTTGAAAGCATAAATTCACCGAAAATGTGTTCACCCCAAATCTGAAAAATTTACCCATGCCGGCATCACAGATTTTTTAAATTTTTGACCAAAAACACAAACTCACAAAATTCTTAATAAATCTCAAACTTTTTCTAATTTAACCAGTCCGCACTGATAAAATGTCTGCAGTAGTATCTTCTGTATCATTTGAAAGCATAAATTCACCGAAAATTTGTTCACCCCAAATCTGAAAAATCGACCCATGCCGGCATCACAATTTTTTGTTGATTTTTGACCAAAAACACAAACTAACAAAATTCTTAATAAATCTCTAACTTTTGCTCATTTACCCAGTCCGCACTGATAAAATGTCTTCAGTAGTATCTTATGTATCATTTGAAAGCATAAATTCACCGAAAAATTTTTCACCCCAAATCTGAAAAATCGACCCATGCCGGCATCACAATTTTTTGGGGATTTTTGACCAAAAACACAAACTCACAAAATTCGTAATAAATCTCTAACTTTTGCTTATATACCCAGTCCGCACTGATAAAATGTCTTCAGTAGTATCTTGTGTATCATTTGAAAGCATAAATTCACCGAAAATGTCTTCACCCCAAATCTGAAAAATTTACCCATGCCGGCATCACAGATTTTTTAAATTTTTGACCAAAAACACAAACTTACAAAATTCTTAATAAATCTCAAACTTTTGCTAATTTACCCAGTCCGCACTGATAAAATGTCTGCAGTAGTATCTTCTGTATCATTTGAAAGCATAAATTCACCGAAAATTTGTTCACCCCAAATCTGAAAAATCGACCCATGCCGGCATCACAATTTTTGGGGGATTTTTGACCAAAAACACAAACTAACAAAAATCTTAATAAATCTCTAACTTTTGCTTATATACCCAGTCCGCACTGATAAAATGTCTTCAGTAGTATCTTCTGTATCATTTGAAAGCATAAATTCACCGAAAATTTTTTCACCCCAAATCTGAAAAATCGACCCATGCCGGCATCACAATTTTTTGGGGATTTTTGACCAAAAACACAAACTCACAAAATTCGTAATAAATCTCTAACTTTTGCTTATATACCCAGTCCGCACTAATAAAATGTCTTCAGTAGTATCTTATGTATCATTTGAAAGCATAAATTCACCGAAAATGTGTTCACCCCAAATCTGAAAAATTTACCCATGCCGGCATCACAGATTTTTTAAATTTTTGAACAAAAACACAAACTCACAAAATTCTTAATAAATCTCAAACTTTTGCTAATTTACCCAGTCCGCACTGATAAAATGTCTGCAGTAGTATCTTCTGTATCATTTGAAAGCATAAATTCACCGAAAATTTGTTCACCCAAAATCTGAAAAATTTACCCATCCGGCATCACAGATTTTTTAAATTTTTGAACAAAAACACAAACTCACAAAATTCTTAATAAATCTCAAACTTTTGCTTATATACCCAGTCCGCACTGATAAAATGTCTTCAGTAGTATCTTCTGTATCATTTGAAAGCATAAATTCACCGAAAATTTGTTCACCCCAAATCTGAAAAATCGACCCATGCCGACATCACAATTTTGGGGGGATTTTTGACCAAAAACACAAACTAACAAAATTCTTGATAAATCTCTAACTTTTGCTCATTTACCCAGTCCGCACTGATAAAATGTCTTCAGTAGTATCTTATGTATCATTTGAAAGCATAAATTCACTGAAAAATTTTTCACCCCAAATCTGAAAAATCGACCCATGCCGGCATCACAATTTTTTGGGGATTTTTGACCAAAAACACAAACTCACAAAATTCGTAATAAATCTCTAACTTTTGCTTATATACCCAGTCCGCACTGATAAAATGTCTTCAGTAGTATCTTATGTATCATTTGAAAGCATAAATTCACCGAAAATGTGTTCACCCCAAATATGAAAAATTTACCCATGCCGGCATCACAGATTTTTTAAATTTTTGACCAAAAACACAAACTCACAAAATTCTTAATAAATCTCAAACTTTTGCTAATTTACCCAGTCCGCACTGATAAAATGTCTTTAGTAGTATCTTCTGTATCATTTGAAAGCATAAATTCACCGAAAATTTGTTCACCCCAAATCTGAAAAATCGACCCATGCCGGCATCACAGATTTTTTAAATTTTTGACCAAAAACACAAACTCACAAAATTCTTAATAAATCTCAAACTTTTGCTAATTTACCCAGTCCGCACTGATAAAATGTCTGCAGTAGTATCTTCTGTATCATTTGAAAGCATAAATTCACCGAAAATTTGTTCACCCCAAATCTGAAAAATCGACCCATGCCGGCATCACAATTTTTGGGGGATTTTTGACCAAAAACACAAACTAACAAAATTCTTAATAAATCTCTATCTTTTGCTTATATACCCAGTCCGCACTGATAAAATGTCTTCAGTAGTATCTTCTGTATCATTTGAAAGCATAAATTCACCGAAAATTTTTTCACCCCAAATCTGAAAAATCGTCCCATGTCGGCATCACAATTTTTTGGGGATTTTTGACCAAAAACACAAACTCACAAACTTCGTAATAAATCTCTAACTTTTGCTTATATACCCAGTCCGCACTGATAAAATGTCTTCAGTAGTGTCTTATGTATCATTTGAAAGCATAAATTCACCGAAAATGTGTTCACCCCAAATCTGAAAAATTTACCCATGCCGGCATCACAGATTTTTTAAATTTTTGACCAAAAACACAAACTCACAAAATTCTTAATAAATCTCAAACTTTTTCTAATTTAACCAGTCCGCACTGATAAAATGTCTGCAGTAGTATCTTCTGTATCATTTGAAAGCATAAATTCACCGAAAATTTGTTCACCCCAAATCTGAAAAATCGACCCATGCCGGCATCACAATTTTTTGTTGATTTTTGACCAAAAACACAAACTAACAAAATTCTTAATAAATCTCTAACTTTTGCTCATTTACCCAGTCCGCACTGATAAAATGTCTTCAGTAGTATCTTATGTATCATTTGAAAGCATAAATTCACCGAAAAATTTTTCACCCCAAATCTGAAAAATCGACCCATGCCGGCATCACAATTTTTTGGGGATTTTTGACCAAAAACACAAACTCACAAAATTCGTAATAAATCTCTAACTTTTGCTTATATACCCAGTCCGCACTGATAAAATGTCTTCAGTAGTATCTTGTGTATCATTTGAAAGCATAAATTCACCGAAAATGTCTTCACCCCAAATCTGAAAAATTTACCCATGCCGGCATCACAGATTTTTTAAATTTTTGACCAAAAACACAAACTTACAAAATTCTTAATAAATCTCAAACTTTTGCTAATTTACCCAGTCCGCACTGATAAAATGTCTGCAGTAGTATCTTCTGTATCATTTGAAAGCATAAATTCACCGAAAATTTGTTCACCCCAAATCTGAAAAATCGACCCATGCCGGCATCACAATTTTTGGGGGATTTTTGACCAAAAACACAAACTAACAAAAATCTTAATAAATCTCTAACTTTTGCTTATATACCCAGTCCGCACTGATAAAATGTCTTCAGTAGTATCTTCTGTATCATTTGAAAGCATAAATTCACCGAAAAATTTTTCACCCCAAAACTGAAAAATCGACCCATGCCGGCATCACAATTTTTTGGGGATTTTTGACCAAAAACACAAACTCACAAAATTCGTAATAAATCTCTAACTTTTGCTTATATACCCAGTCCGCACTAATAAAATGTCTTCAGTAGTATCTTATGTATCATTTGAAAGCATAAATTCACCGAAAATGTGTTCACCCCAAATCTGAAAAATTTACCCATGCCGGCATCACAGATTTTTTAAATTTTTGAACAAAAACACAAACTCACAAAATTCTTAATAAATCTCAAACTTTTGCTAATTTACCCAGTCCGCACTGATAAAATGTCTGCAGTAGTATCTTCTGTATCATTTGAAAGCATAAATTCACCGAAAATTTGTTCACCCAAAATCTGAAAAATTTACCCATCCGGCATCACAGATTTTTTAAATTTTTGAACAAAAACACAAACTCACAAAATTCTTAATAAATCTCAAACTTTTGCTTATATACCCAGTCCGCACTGATAAAATGTCTTCAGTAGTATCTTCTGTATCATTTGAAAGCATAAATTCACCGAAAATTTGTTCACCCCAAATCTGAAAAATCGACCCATGCCGACATCACAATTTTTGGGGGATTTTTGACCAAAAACACAAACTAACAAAATTCTTGATAAATCTCTAACTTTTGCTCATTTACCCAGTCCGCACTGATAAAATGTCTTCAGTAGTATCTTATGTATCATTTGAAAGCATAAATTCACTGAAAAATTTTTCACCCCAAATCTGAAAAATCGACCCATGCCGGCATCACAATTTTTTGGGGATTTTTGACCAAAAACACAAACTCACAAAATTCGTAATAAATCTCTAACTTTTGCTTATATACCCAGTCCGCACTGATAAAATGTCTTCAGTAGTATCTTATGTATCATTTGAAAGCATAAATTCACCGAAAATGTGTTCACCCCAAATATGAAAAATTTACCCATGCCGGCATCACAGATTTTTTAAATTTTTGACCAAAAACACAAACTCACAAAATTCTTAATAAATCTCAAACTTTTGCTAATTTACCTAGTCCGCACTGATAAAATGTCTGCAGTAGTATCTTCTGTATCATTTGAAAGCATAAATTCACCGAAAATTTGTTCACCCCAAATCTGAAAAATCGACCCATGCCGGCATCACAGATTTTTTGGGATTTTTGAACAAAAACACAAACTCACAAAATTCATAATAAATCTCTAACTTGTGCTTATATACCCAGTCCGCACTGATAAAATGTCTTCAGTAGTATCTTCTGTATCATTTGAAAGCATAAATTCACCGAAAATTTGTTCACCCCAAGTCTGAAAAATTGACCAATGCCGGCATCACAGATTTTTTTTGATTTTTGACCAAAAACACAAAGTCACTAAATTCTTAATAAATCTCAAACTTTTTCTAATTTACCCAGTCCGCACTGATAAAATGTCTTCAGTAGTATCTTATGTATCATTTGAAAGCATAAATTCACCGAAATTTTTTTCACCCCAAATCTGAAAAATCGACCCATGCCGGCATCACAATTTTTTGGGGATTTTTGACCAAAAACACAAACTCACAAAATTCGTAATAAATCTCAAACTTTTGCTTTTATACCCAGTCCGCACTGATAAAATGTCTTCAGTAGTATCTTATGTATCATTTGAAAGCATAAATTCACCGAAAATTTGTTCACCCCAAATCTGAAAAATCGACCCATGCCGGCATCACAGATTTTTTAAATTTTTGACCAAAAACACAAACTCACAAAATTCTTAATAAATCTCAAACTTTTGCTAATTTACCTAGTCCGCACTGATAAAATGTCTGCAGTAGTATCTTCTGTATCATTTGAAAGCATAAATTCACCGAAAATTTGTTCACCCCAAATCTGAAAAATCGACCCATGCCGGCATCACAGATTTTTTGGGATTTTTGAACAAAAACACAAACTCACAAAATTCATAATAAATCTCTAACTTGTGCTTATATACCCAGTCCGCACTGATAAAATGTCTTCAGTAGTATCTTCTGTATCATTTGAAAGCATAAATTCACCGAAAATTTGTTCACCCCAAGTCTGAAAAATTGACCAATGCCGGCATCACAGATTTTTTTTGATTTTTGACCAAAAACACAAAGTCACTAAATTCTTAATAAATCTCAAACTTTTTCTAATTTACCCAGTCCGCACTGATAAAATGTCTTCAGTAGTATCTTATGTATCATTTGAAAGCATAAATTCACCGAAATTTTTTTCACCCCAAATCTGAAAAATCGACCCATGCCGGCATCACAATTTTTTGGGGATTTTTGACCAAAAACACAAACTCACAAAATTCGTAATAAATCTCAAACTTTTGCTTTTATACCCAGTCCGCACTGATAAAATGTCTTCAGTAGTATCTTATGTATCATTTGAAAGCATAAATTCACCGAAAATTTGTTCACCCCAAATCTGAAAAATCGACCCATGCCGGCATCACAGATTTTTTAAATTTTTGACCAAAAACACAAACTCACAAAATTCTTAATAAATCTCAAACTTTTGCTAATTTACCCAGTCCGCACTGATAAAATGTCTGCAGTAGTATCTTCTGTATCATTTGAAAGCATAAATTCACCGAAAATGTGTTCACCCCAAATATGAAAAATCGACCCATGCCGGCATCACAGATTTTTTGGGATTTTTGACCAAAAACACAAACTCACAAAATTCTTAATTAATCTCAAACTTTTGCTAATTTACCCAGTCCGCACTGATAAAATGTCTGCAGTAGTATCTTCTGTATCATTTGAAAGCATAAATTCACGAAAATTTGTTCACCCCAAATCTGAAAAATCGACCCATGCCGGCATCACAGATTTTTTGGGATTTTTGAACAAAAACACAAACTCACAAAATTCATAATAAATCTCTAACTTGTGCTTATATACCCAGTCCGCACTGATAAAATGTCTTCAGTAGTATCTTATGTATCATTTGAAAGCATAAATTCACCGAAAATTTGTTCACCCCAAGTCTGAAAAATTGACCCATGCCGGCATCACAGATTTTTTTTGATTTTTGACCAAAAACACAAAGTCACTAAATTCTTAATAAATCTCAAACTTTTTCTAATTTACCCAGTCCGCACTGATAAAATGTCTTCAGTAGTATCTTATGTATCATTTGAAAGCATAAATTCACCGAAAATTTTTTCACCCCAAATCTGAAAAATCGACCCATGCCGGCATCACAATGTTTTGGGGATTTTTGACCAAAAACACAAACTCACAAAATTCGTAATAAATCTCAAACTTTTGCTTTTATACCCAGTCCGCACTGATAAAATGTCTTCAGTAGTATCTTATGCATCATTTGAAAGCATAAATTCACCGAAAATTTGTTCACCCCAAATCTGAAAAATTTACCCATGCCGGCATCACAGATTTTTTAAATTTTTGACCAAAAACACAAACTCACAAAATTCGTAATAAATCTCAAACTTTTGCTAATTTACCCAGTCCGCACTGATAAAATGTCTGCAGTAGTATCTTCTGTATCATTTGAAAGCATAAATTCACCGAAAATTTGTTCACCCCAAATCTGAAAAATCGACCCATGCCGGCATCACAATTTTTTGTTGATTTTTGACCAAAAACACAAACTAACAAAATTCTTAATAAATCTCTAACTTTTGCTTATATACCCAGTCCGCACTGATAAAATGTCTTCAGTAGTATCTTATGTATCATTTGAAAGCATAAATTCACCGAAAATTTTTTCACCCCAAATCTGAAAAATCGACCCATGCCGGCATCACAATGTTTTGGGGATTTTTGACCAAAAACACAAACTCACAAAATTCGTAATCAATCTCAAACTTTTGCTTTTATACCCAGTCCGCACTGATAAAATGTCTTCAGTAGTATCTTATGTATCATTTGAAAGCATAAATTCACCGAAAATTTGTTCACCCCAAATCTGAAAAATTTACCCATGCCGGCATCACAGATTTTTTAAATTTTTGAACAAAAACACAAACTCACAAAATTCTTAATAAATCTCAAACTTTTGCTAATTTACCCAGTCCGCAGTGATAAAATGTCTTCAGTAGTATCTTCTGTATCATTTGAAAGCATAAATTCACCGAAAATTTGTTCACCCAAAATCTGAAAAATTTACCCATCCGGCATCACAGATTTTTTAAATTTTTGAACAAAAACACAAACTCACAAAATTCTTAATAAATCTCTAACTTTTGCTTATATACCCAGTCCGCACTGATAAAATGTCTTCAGTAGTATCTTATGTATCATTTGAAAGCATAAATTCACCGAAAATTTGTTCACCCCAAATCTGAAAAATTTACCCATGCCGGCATCACAGATTTTTTAAATTTTTGACCAAAAACACAAACTCACAAAATTCTTAATAAATCTCAAACTTTTGCTAATTTACCCAGTCCGCACTGATAAAATGTCTGCAGTAGTATCTTCTGTATCATTTGAAAGCATAAATTCACCGAAAATGTGTTCACCCCAAATATGAAAAATTTACCCATGCCGGCATCACAGATTTTTTAAATTTTTGACCAAAAACACAAACTCACAAAATTCTTAATAAATCTCAAACTTTTGCTAATTTACCCAGTCCGCACTGATAAAATGTCTGCAGTAGTATCTTCTGTATCATTTGAAAGCATAAATTCACCGAAAATTTGTTCACCCCAAATCTGAAAAATCGACCCATGCCGGCATCACAGATTTTTTGGGATTTTTGAACAAAAACACAAACTCACAAAATTCATAATAAATCTCTAACTTGTGCTTATATACCCAGTCCGCACTGATAAAATGTCTTCAGTAGTATCTTCTGTATCATTTGAAAGCATAAATTCACCGAAAATTTGTTCACCCCAAGTCTGAAAAATTGACCCATGCCGGCATCACAGATTTTTTTTGATTTTTTGACCAAAAACACAAAGTCACTAAATTCTTAATAAATCTCAAACTTTTTCTAATTTACCCAGTCCGCACTGATAAAATGTCTTCAGTAGTATCTTATGTATCATTTGAAAGCATAAATTCACCGAAAATTTTTTCACCCCAAATCTGAAAAATCGACCCATGCCGGCATCACAATTTTTTGGGGATTTTTGACCAAAAACACAAACTCACAAAATTCGTAATAAATCTCAAACTTTTGCTTTTATACCCAGTCCGCACTGATAAAATGTCTTCAGTAGTATCTTATGTATCATTTGAAAGCATAAATTCACCGAAAATTTGTTCACCCCAAATCTGAAAAATTTACCCATGCCGGCATCACAGTTTTTTTAAATTTTTGACCAAAAACACAAACTCACAAAATTCTTAATAAATCTCAAACTTTTGCTAATTTACCCAGTCCGCACTGATAAAATGTCTGCAGTAGTATCTTCTGTATCATTTGAAAGCATAAATTCACCGAAAATTTGTTCACCCCAAATCTGAAAAATCGACCCATGCCGGCATCACAATTTTTTGTTGATTTTTGACCAAAAACACAAACTAACAAAATTCTTAATAAATCTCTAACTTTTGCTTATATACCCAGTCCGCACTGATAAAATGTCTTCAGTAGTATCTTATGTATCATTTGAAAGCATAAATTCACCGAAAATTTTTTCACCCCAAATCTGAAAAATCGACCCATGCCGGCATCACAATGTTTTGGGGATTTTTGACCAAAAACACAAACTCACAAAATTCGTAATAAATCTCAAACTTTTGCTAATTTACCCAGTCCGCACTGATAAAATGTCTGCAGTAGTATCTTCTGTATCATTTGAAAGCATAAATTCACCGACAATTTGTTCACCCCAAATCTGAAAAATCGACCCATGCCGGCATCACAATTTTTTGTTGATTTTTGACCAAAAACACAAACTAAAAAAAATTCTTAATAAATCTCTAACTTTTGCTCATTTACCCAGTCCGCACTGATAAAATGTCTTCAGTAGTATCTAATGTATCATTTGAAAGCATAAATTCACCGAAAAATTTTTCACCCCAAATCTGAAAAATCGACCCATGCCGGCATCACAATTTTTTTGGGATTTTTGACCAAAAACACAAACTCACAAAATTCTTAATAAATCTCTAACTTTTGCTAATTTACCCAGTCCGCACTGATAAAATGTCTGCAGTAGTATCTTCTGTATCATTTGAAAGCATAAATTCACCGAAAATGTGTTCACCCCAAATCTGAAAAATTTACCCATGCCGGCATCACAGATTTATTAAATTTTTGACCAAAAACACAAACTCACAAAATTCTTAATAAATCTCAAACTTTTGCTAATTTACCCAGTCCGCACTGATAAAATGTCTGCAGTAGTATCTTCTGTATCATTTGAAAGCATAAATTCACCGAAAATTTGTTCACCCCAAATCTGAAAAATCGACCCATGCCGGCATCACAATTTTTTGTTGATTTTTGACCAAAAACACAAACTAACAAAATTCTTAATAAATCTCTAACTTTTGCTCATTTACCCAGTCCGCACTGATAAAATGTCTTCAGTAGTATCTTATGTATCATTTGAAAGCATAAATTCACTGAAAAATTTTTCACCCCAAATCTGAAAAATCGACCCATGCCGGCATCACAATTTTTTGGGGATTTTTGACCAAAAACACAAACTCACAAAATTCGTAATAAATCTCTAACCTTTGCTTATATACCCAGTCCGCACTGATAAAATGTCTTCAGTAGTATCTTGTGTATCATTTGAAAGCATAAATTCACCGAAAATGTGTTCACCCCAAATCTGAAAAATTTACCCATGCCGGCATCACAGATTTATTAAATTTTTGACCAAAAACACAAACTCACAAAATTCTTAATAAATCTCAAACTTTTGCTAATTTACCCAGTCCGCACTGATAAAATGTCTGCAGTAGTATCTTCTGTATCATTTGAAAGCATAAATTCACCGAAAATTTGTTCACCCCAAATCTGAAAAATCGACCCATGCCGGCATCACAATTTTTTGGGGATTTTTGACCAAAAACACAAACTAACAAAATTCTTAATAAATCTCTAACTTTTCCTCATTTACCCAGTCCGCACTGATAAAATGTCTGCAGTAGTATCTTATGTATTATTTGAAAGCATAAATTCACTGAAAAATTGTTCACCCCAAATCTGAAAAATCGACCCATGCCGGCATCACAATTTGTTGGGGATTTTTGACCAAAAACACAAACTCACAAAATTTGTAATAAATCTCTAACTTTTGCTTATATACCCAGTCCGCACTGATAAAATGTCTTTAGTAGTATCTTCTGTATCATTTGAAAGCATAAATTCACCGAAAATTTGTTCACCCCCAATCTGAAAAATTTACCCATGCCGGCATCACAGATTTTTTAAATTTTTGACCAAAAACACAAACTCACAAAATTCTTAATAAATCTCAAACTTTTGCTAATTTACCCAGTCCGCACTGATAAAATGTCTGCAGTAGTATCTTCTGTATCATTTGAAAGCATAAATTCACCGAAAATTTGTTCACCCCAAATCTGAAAAATCGACCCATGCCGGCATCACAATTTTTTGGGGATTTTTGACCAAAAACACAAACTCACAAAATTTGTAATAAATCTCTAACTTTTGCTTATATACCCAGTCCGCACTGATAAAATGTCTTTAGTAGTATCTTCTGTATCATTTGAAAGCATAAATTCACCGAAAATTTGTTCACCCCCAATCTGAAAAATTTACCCATGCCGGCATCACAGATTTTTTAAATTTTTGACCAAAAACACAAACTCACAAAATTCTTAATAAATCTCAAACTTTTGCTAATTTACCCAGTCCGCACTGATAAAATGTCTGCAGTAGTATCTTCTGTATCATTTGAAAGCATAAATTCACCGAAAATTTGTTCACCCCAAATCTGAAAAATCGACCCATGCCGGCATCACAATTTTTGGGGGATTTTTGACCAAAAACACAAACTAACAAAATTCTTAATAAATCTCTATCTTTTGCTTATATACCCAGTCCGCACTGATAAAATGTCTTCAGTAGTATCTTCTGTATCATTTGAAAGCATGAATTCACCGAAAAATTTTTCACCCCAAATCTGAAAAATCGTCCCATGCCGGCATCACAATTTTTTGGGGATTTTTGACCAAAAACACAAACTCACAAAATTTGTAATAAATCTCTAACTTTTGCTTATATACCCAGTCCGCACTGATAAAATGTCTTCAGTAGTGTCTTATGTATCATTTGAAAGCATAAATTCACCGAAAATTTGTTCACCCCAAATCTGAAAAATTTACCCATGCCGGCATCACAGATTTTTTAAATTTTTGACCAAAAACACAAACTCACAAAATTCTTAATAAATCTCAAACTTTTTCTAATTTAACCAGTCCGCACTGATAAAATGTCTGCAGTAGTATCTTCTGTATCATTTGAAAGCATAAATTCACCGAAAATTTGTTCACCCCAAATCTGAAAAATCGACCCATGCCGGCATCACAATTTTTTGTTGATTTTTGACCAAAAACACAAACTAACAAAATTCTTAATAAATCTCTAACTTTTGCTCATTTACCCAGTCCGCACTGATAAAATGTCTTCAGTAGTATCTTATGTATCATTTGAAAGCATAAATTCACCGAAAAATTTTTCACCCCAAATCTGAAAAATCGACCCATGCCGGCATCACAATTTTTTGGGGATTTTTGACCAAAAACACAAACTCACAAAATTCGTAATAAATCTCTAACTTTTGCTTATATACCCAGTCCGCACTGATAAAATGTCTTCAGTAGTATCTTGTGTATCATTTGAAAGCATAAATTCACCGAAAATGTCTTCACCCCAAATCTGAAAAATTTACCCATGCCGGCATCACAGATTTTTATTAATTTTTGACCAAAAACACAAACTTACAAAATTCTTAATAAATCTCAAACTTTTGCTAATTTACCCAGTCCGCACTGATAAAATGTCTGCAGTAGTATCTTCTGTATCATTTGAAAGCATAAATTCACCGAAAATTTGTTCACCCCAAATCTGAAAAATCGACCCATGCCGGCATCACAATTTTTGGGGGATTTTTGACCAAAAACACAAACTAACAAAATTCTTGATAAATCTCTAACTTTTGCTCATTTACCCAGTCCGCACTGATAAAATGTCTTCAGTAGTATCTTATGTATCATTTGAAAGCATAAATTCACTGAAAAATTTTTCACCCCAAATCTGAAAAATCGACCCATGCCGGCATCACAATTTTTTGGGGATTTTTGACCAAAAACACAAACTCACAAAATTCGTAATAAATCTCTAACTTTTGCTTATATACCCAGTCCGCACTGATAAAATGTCTTCAGTAGTATCTTATGTATCATTTGAAAGCATAAATTCACCGAAAATGTGTTCACCCCAAATATGAAAAATTTACCCATGCCGGCATCACAGATTTTTTAAATTTTTGACCAAAAACACAAACTCACAAAATTCTTAATAAATCTCAAACTTTTGCTAATTTACCCAGTCCGCACTGATAAAATGTCTGCAGTAGTATCTTCTGTATCATTTGAAAGCATAAATTCACCGAAAATTTGTTCACCCCAAATCTGAAAAATCGACCCATGCCGGCATCACAGATTTTTGGGGATTTTTGAACAAAAACACAAACTCACAAAATTCATAATAAATCTCTAACTTGTGCTTATATACCCAGTCCGCACTGATAAAATGTCTTCAGTAGTATCTTCTGTATCATTTGAAAGCATAAATTCACCGAAAATTTGTTCACCCCAAGTCTGAAAAATTGACCCATGCCGGCATCACAGATTTTTTTTGATTTTTGACCAAAAACACAAAGTCACTAAATTCTTAATAAATCTCAAACTTTTTCTAATTTACCCAGTCCGCACTGATAAAATGTCTTCAGTAGTATCTTATGTATCATTTGAAAGCATAAATTCACCGAAAATTTTTTCACCCCAAATCTGAAAAATCGACCCATGCCGGCATCACAATTTTTTGGGGATTTTTGACCAAAAACACAAACTCACAAAATTCGTAATAAATCTCAAACTTTTGCTTTTATACCCTGTCCGCACTGATTAAATGTCTTCAGTAGTATCTTATGTATCATTTGAAAGCATAAATTCACCGAAAATTTGTTCACCCCAAATCTGAAAAATTTACCCATGCCGGCATCACAGATTTTTTAAATTTTTGACCAAAAACACAAACTCACAAAATTCTTAATAAATCTCAAACTTTTGCTAATTTACCCAGTCCGCACTGATAAAATGTCTGCAGTAGTATCTTCTGTATCATTTGAAAGCATAACTTCACCGAAAATTTGTTCACCCCAAATCTGAAAAATCGACCCATGCCGGCATCACAATTTTTTGTTGATTTTTGACCAAAAACACAAACTAACAAAATTCTTAATAAATCTCTAACTTTTGCTTATATTCCCAGTCCGCACTGATAAAATGTCTTCAGTAGTATCTTATGTATCATTTGAAAGCATAAATTCACCGAAAATTTTTTCACCCCAAATCTGGAAAATCGACCCATGCCGGCATCACAATGTTTTGGGGATTTTTGACCAAAAACACAAACTCACAAAATTCGTAATCAATCTCAAACTTTTGCTTTTATACCCAGTCCGCACTGATAAAATGTCTTCAGTAGTATCTTATGTATCATTTGAAAGCATAAATTCACCGAAAATTTGTTCACCCCAAATCTGAAAAATTTACCCATGCCGGCATCACAGATTTTTTAAATTTTTGAACAAAAACACAAACTCACAAAATTCTTAATAAATCTCAAACTTTTGCTAATTTACCCAGTCCGCACTGATAAAATGTCTTCAGTAGTATCTTCTGTATCATTTGAAAGCATAAATTCACCGAAAATTTGTTCACCCAAAATCTGAAAAATTTACCCATCCGGCATCACAGATTTTTTAAATTTTTGAACAAAAACACAAACTCACAAAATTCTTAATAAATCTCTAACTTTTGCTTATATACCCAGTCCGCACTGATAAAATGTCTTCAGTAGTATCTTATGTATCATTTGAAAGCATAAATTCACCGAAAATTTGTTCACCCCAAATCTGAAAAATTTACCCATGCCGGCATCACAGATTTTTTAATTTTTGACCAAAAACACAAACTCACAAAATTCTTAATAAATCTCAAACTTTTGCTAATTTACCCAGTCCGCACTGATAAAATGTCTGCAGTAGTATCTTCTGTATCATTTGAAAGCATAAATTCACCGAAAATGTGTTCACCCCAAATATGAAAAATTTACCCATGCCGGCATCACAGATTTTTTAAATTTTTGAACAAAAACACAAACTCACAAAATTCTTAATAAATCTCAAACTTTTGCTAATTTACCCAGTCCGCACTGATAAAATGTCTGCAGTAGTATCTTCTGTATCATTTGAAAGCATAAATTCACCGAAAATTTGTTCACCCCAAATCTGAAAAATCGACCCATGCCGGCATCACAGATTTTTTGGGATTTTTGAACAAAAACACAAACTCACAAAATTCATAATAAATCTCTAACTTGTGCTTATATACCCAGTCCGCACTGATAAAATGTCTTCAGTAGTATCTTCTGTATCATTTGAAAGCATAAATTCACCGTAAATTTGTTCACCCCAAGTCTGAAAAATTGACCCATGCCGGCATCACAGATTTTTTTTGATTTTTTGACCAAAAACACAAAGTCACTAAATTCTTAATAAATCTCAAACTTTTTCTAATTTACCCAGTCCGCACTGATAAAATGTCTTCAGTAGTATCTTATGTATCATTTGAAAGCATAAATTCACCGAAAATTTTTTCACCCCAAATCTGAAAAATCGACCCATGCCGGCATCACAATTTTTTGGGGATTTTTGACCAAAAACACAAACTCACAAAATTCGTAATAAATCTCAAACTTTTGCTTTTATACCCAGTCCGCACTGATAAAATGTCTTCAGTAGTATCTTATGTATCATTTGAAAGCATAAATTCACCGAAAATTTGTTCACCCCAAATCTGAAAAATTTACCCATGCCGGCATCACAATTTTTTGTTGATTTTTGACCAAAAACACAAACTAACAAAATTCTTAATAAATCTCTAACTTTTGCTTATATACCCAGTCCGCACTGATAAAATGTCTTCAGTAGTATCTTATGTATCATTTGAAAGCATAAATTCACCGAAAATTTTTTCACCCCAAATCTGAAAAATCGACCCATGCCGGCATCACAATGTTTTGGGGATTTTTGACCAAAAACACAAACTCACAAAATTCGTAATAAATCTCAAACTTTTGCTAATTTACCCAGTCCGCACTGATAAAATGTCTGCAGTAGTATCTTCTGTATCATTTGAAAGCATAAATTCACCGACAATTTGTTCACCCCAAATCTGAAAAATCGACCCATGCCGGCATCACAATTTTTTGTTGATTTTTGACCAAAAACACAAACTAAAAAAAATTCTTAATAAATCTCTAACTTTTGCTCATTTACCCAGTCCGCACTGATAAAATGTCTTCAGTAGTATCTAATGTATCATTTGAAAGCATAAATTCACCGAAAAATTTTTCACCCCAAATCTGAAAAATCGACCCATGCCGGCATCACAATTTTTTGGGGATTTTTGATCAAAAACACAAACTCACAAAATTCGTAATAAATCTCTAACCTTTGCTTATATACCCAGTCCGCACTGATAAAATGTCTTCAGTAGTATCTAATGTATCATTTGAAAGCATAAATTCACCGAAAATTTTTTCACCCCAAATCTGAAAAATCGACCCATGCCGGCATCACAATTTTTTGGGGATTTTTGACCAAAAACACAAACTCACAAAATTCGTAATAAATCTCTAACCTCTGCTTATATACCCAGTCCGCACTGATAAAATGTCTTCAGTAGTATCTTGTGTATCATTTGAAAGCATAAATTCACCGAAAATGTGTTCACCCCAAATCTGAAAAATTTACCCATGCCGGCATCACAGATTTATTAAATTTTTGACCAAAAACACAAACTCACAAAATTCTTAATAAATCTCAAACTTTTGCTAATTTACCCAGTCCGCACTGATAAAATGTCTGCAGTAGTATCTTCTGTATCATTTGAAAGCATAAATTCACCGAAAATTTGTTCACCCCAAATCTGAAAAATCGACCCATGCCGGCATCACAATTTTTTGTTGATTTTTGACCAAAAACACAAACTAACAAAATTCTTAATAAATCTCTAACTTTTGCTCATTTACCCAGTTCGCACTGATAAAATGTCTTCAGTAGTATCTTATGTATCATTTGAAAGCATAAATTCACTGAAAAATTTTTCACCCCAAATCTGAAAAATCGACCCATGCCGGCATCACAATTTTTTGGGGATTTTTGACCAAAAACACAAACTCACAAAATTCGTAATAAAAATCTCTAACCTTTGCTTATATACCCAGTCCGCACTGATGAAATGTCTTTAGTAGTATCTTGTGTATCATTTGAAAGCATAAATTCACCGAAAATGTGTTCACCCCAAATCTGAAAAATTTACCCATGCCGGCATCACAGATTTATTAAATTTTTGACCAAAAACACAAACTCACAAAATTCTTAATAAATCTCAAACTTTTGCTAATTTACCCAGTCTGCACTGATAAAATGTCTGCAGTAGT
The DNA here is from genome assembly GCF_032118995.1 of Asterias amurensis. Taxonomy (NCBI): domain Eukaryota; kingdom Metazoa; phylum Echinodermata; class Asteroidea; order Forcipulatida; family Asteriidae; genus Asterias; species Asterias amurensis. Next base: position 5,812,146 of record NC_092666.1, read on the forward strand.
ATCTTCTGTATCATTTGAAAGCATAAATTCACCGAAAATTTGTTCACCCCAAATCTGAAAAATCGACCCATGCCGGCATCACAATTTTTTGGGGATTTTTGACCAAAAACACAAACTAACAAAATTCTTAATAAATCTCTAACTTTTCCTCATTTACCCAGTCCGCACTGATAAAATGTCTGCAGTAGTATCTTATGTATTATTTGAAAGCATAAATTCACTGAAAAATTGTTCACCCCAAATCTGAAAAATCGACCCATGCCGGCATCACAATTTGTTGGGGATTTTTGACCAAAAACACAAACTCACAAAATTTGTAATAAATCTCTAACTTTTGCTTATATACCCAGTCCGCACTGATAAAATGTCTTTAGTAGTATCTTCTGTATCATTTGAAAGCATAAATTCACCGAAAATTTGTTCACCCCCAATCTGAAAAATTTACCCATGCCGGCATCACAGATTTTTTAAATTTTTGACCAAAAACACAAACTCACAAAATTCTTAATAAATCTCAAACTTTTGCTAATTTACCCAGTCCGCACTGATAAAATGTCTGCAGTAGTATCTTCTGTATCATTTGAAAGCATAAATTCACCGAAAATTTGTTCACCCCAAATCTGAAAAATCGACCCATGCCGGCATCACAATTTTTTGGGGATTTTTGACCAAAAACACAAACTAACAAAATTCTTAATAAATCTCTAACTTTTGCTTATATACCCAGTCCGCACTGATAAAATGTCTTCAGTAGTATCTTATGTATCATTTGAAAGCATAAATTCACCGAAAATCTTTTCACCCCAAATCTGAAAAATCGACCCATGCCGGCATCACAATTTTTTGGGGATTTTTGACCAAAAACACAAACTCACAAAATTCGTAATAAATCTCAAACTGTTGCTTTTATACCCAGTCCGCACTGATAAAATGTCTTCAGTAGTATCTTATGTATCATTTGAAAGCATAAATTCACCGAAAATTTGTTCACCCCAAATCTGAAAAATTTACCCATGCCGGCATCACAGATTTTTTAAATTTTTGAACAAAAACACAAACTCACAAAATTCTTAATAAATCTCAAACTTTTGCTAATTTACCCAGTCTGCACTGATAAAATGTCTTCAGTAGTATCTTCTGTATCATTTGAAAGCATAAATTCACCGAAAATTTGTTCACCCAAAATCTGAAAAATTTACCCATCCGGCATCACAGATTTTTTAAATTTTTGAACAAAAACACAAACTCACAAAATTCTTAATAAATCTCTAACTTTTGCTTATATACCCAGTCCGCACTGATAAAATGTCTTCAGTAGTATCTTATGTATCATTTGAAAGCATAAATTCACCGAAAATTTGTTCACCCCAAATCTGAAAAATTTACCCATGCCGGCATCACAGATTTTTTAAATTTTTGACCAAAAACACAAACTCACAAAATTCTTAATAAATCTCAAACTTTTGCTAATTTACCCAGTCCGCACTGATAAAATGTCTGCAGTAGTATCTTCTGTATCATTTGAAAGCATAAATTCACCGACAATTTGTTCACCCCAAATCTGAAAAATCGACCCATGCCGGCATCACAATTTTTGGGGGATTTTTGACCAAAAACACAAACTAACAAAATTCTTAATAAATCTCTATCTTTTGCTTATATACCCAGTCCGCACTGATAAAATGTCTTCAGTAGTATCTTCTGTATCATTTGAAAGCATAAATTCACCGAAAAATTTTTCACCCCAAATCTGAAAAATCGTCCCATGCCGGCATCACAATTTTTTGGGGATTTTTGACCAAAAACACAAACTCACAAACTTCGTAATAAATCTCTAACTTTTGCTTATATACCCAGTCCGCACTGATAAAATGTCTTCAGTAGTATCTTATGTATCATTTGAAAGCATAAATTCACCGAAAATTTGTTCACCCCAAATCTGAAAAATTTACCCATGCCGGCATCACAGATTTTTTAAATTTTTGACCAAAAACACAAACTCACAAAATTCTTAATAAATCTCAAACTTTTTCTAATTTAACCAGTCCGCACTGATAAAATGTCTGCAGTAGTATCTTCTGTATCATTTGAAAGCATAAATTCACCGAAAATTTGTTCACCCCAAATCTGAAAAATCGACCCATGCCGGCATCACAATTTTTTGTTGATTTTTGACCAAAAACACAAACTAACAAAATTCTTAATAAATCTCTAACTTTTGCTCATTTACCCAGTCCGCACTGATAAAATGTCTTCAGTAGTATCTTATGTATCATTTGAAAGCATAAATTCACCGAAAAATTTTTCACCCCAAATCTGAAAAATCGACCCATGCCGGCATCACAATTTTTTGGGGATTTTTGACCAAAAACACAAACTCACAAAATTCGTAATAAATCTCTAACTTTTGCTTATATACCCAGTCCGCACTGATAAAATGTCTTCAGTAGTATCTTGTGTATCATTTGAAAGCATAAATTCACCGAAAATGTCTTCACCCCATATCTGAAAAATTTACCCATGCCGGCATCACAGATTTTTTGGGATTTTTGAACAAAAACACAAACTCACAAAATTTATAATAAATCTCTAACTTGTGCTTATATACCCAGTCCGCACTGATAAAATGTCTTCAGTAGTATCTTCTGTATCATTTGAAAGCATAAATTCACCGAAAATTTGTTCACCCCAAGTCTGAAAAATTGACCCATGCCGGCATCACAGATTTTTTTTGATTTTTGACCAAAAACACAAAGTCACTAAATTCTTAATAAATCTCAAACTTTTTCTAATTTACCCAGTCCGCACTGATAAAATGTCTGCAGTAGTATCTTCTGTATCATTTGAAAGCATAAATTCACCGAAAATTTGTTCACCCCAAATCTGAAAAATCGACCCATGCCGGCATCACAGATTTTGTGGGGATTTTTGACCAAAAACACAAACTAACAAAATTCTTAATAAATCTCAAACTTTTGCTAATTTACCCAGTCCGCACTGATAAAATGTCTTCAGTAGTATCTTATGCATCATTTGAAAGCATAAATTCACCGAAAATTTGTTCACCCCAAATCTGAAAAATCGACCCATGCCGGCATCACAGTTTTTTTTGGATTTTTGACCAAAAACACAAACTCACTAAATTCTTAATAAATCTCAAACTTTTGCTCATTTACCCAGTCCGCACTGATAAAATGTCTTCAGTAGTATCTTCTGTATCATTTGAAAGCATAAATTCACCGAAAATTTGTTCACCCCAAATCTGAAAAATCGACCCATGCCGGCATCACAGATTTTTTGGGATTTTTGGCCAAAAACACAAACTCACAAAATTCTTAATAAATCTCAAACTTTTGCTAATTTACCCAGTCCGCACTGATAACATGTCTTCAGTAGTATCTTCTGTATCATTTGAAAGCATAAAATCACAGAAATTTTGTTCACCCCAAATCTGAAAAATCGACCCGTGCCGGCATCACAGATTTACTGGGATTTTTGGCCAAAAACACAAACTCACTAAATTCTGAATAAATCTCAAACTTTTGCTAATTTACCCAGTCCGCACTGATAAAAAGTCTTCAGTAGTATCTTCTGTATCATTTGAAAGCATAAAATCACAGAAATTTTGTTCACCACAAATCTGAAAAATCGACCCATGCCGGCATCACAGTTTTTTGGGATTTTTGGCCAAAAACACAAACTCACTAAATTCTTAATAAATCTCAAACTTTTGCTAAGTTACCCAGTCCACACTGATAAAATGTCTTCAGTTGTATCTACTGTATCATTTGAAATCATAAATTCACCGAAAATTTGTTTACCCCAAAACTGAAAAATCGACCCATGCTGGCATCACAGATTTTATTTTTTGATTTTTGACCAAAAACACAAACTCACAAAATTCTTAATAAATCTCAAACTTTCGCTATTTTACCCAGTCCGCACTGATAAATGTCTTCATTGGTATCTTCTGCATCATTTGAAAGCATAAATTCACCGAAAATTTGTTCACCCCAAATCTGAAAAATCGACCCATGCCGGCATCACAGATTTATTTGGATTTTTGACCAAAAACACAAACTCACTAAATTCTTAATAAATCTCAAACTTTTGCTCATTTACCCAGTCCGCACTGATAAAATGTCTTCAGTAGTATCTTCTGTATCATTTGAAAGCATAAATTCACCGAAAATTTGTTCACCCCAAATCTGAAAAATTTACCCATGCTAGCATCACAGATTTTTTAAATTTTTGACCAAAAACACAAACTCACAAAATTCTTAATAAATCTCAAACTTTTGCTAATTTACCCAGTCCGCACTGATAAAATGTCTGCAGTAGTATCTTCTGTATCATTTGAAAGCATAAATTCACCGAAAATTTGTTCACCCCAAATCTGAAAAATCGACCCATGCCGGCATCACAGATTTTGTGGGGATTTTTGACCAAAAACACAAACTAACAAAATTCTTAATAAATCTCAAACTTTTGCTAATTTACCCAGTCCGCACTGATAAAATGTCTTCAGTAGTATCTTCTGCATCATTTGAAAGCATAAGTTCACCGAAAATTTGTTCACCCCAAATCTGAAAAATCGACCCATGCCGGCATCACAGATTTTTTTGGATTTTTGACCAAAAACACAAACTCACTAAATTCTTAATAAATCTCAAACTTTTGCTCATTTACCCAGTCCGCACTGATAAAATGTCTTCAGTAGTATCTTCTGTATCATTTGAAAGCAAAATTCACCGAAAATTTGTTCACCCCAAATCTGAAAAATTTACCCATGCCGGCATCACAGATTTTTTTAAATTTTTGACCAAAAACACAAACTCACAAAATTCTTAATAAATCTCAAACTTTTGCTAATTTACCCAGTCCGCACTGATAAAATGTCTGCAGTAGTATGTTCTGTATCATTTGAAAGCATAAAGTCACGAAAATTTTTTCACCCCAACTCTGAAAAATCGACCCATGCCGGCATCACAATTTTTTTGGGATTTTTGACCAAAAACACAAACTAACAAAATTCTTAATAAATCTCTAACTTTTGCTCATTTACCCAGTCCGCACTGATAAAATGTCTTCAGTAGTATCTTCTGTATCATTTGAAAGCATAAATTCACCGAAAATTTGTTCACCCCAAATCTGAAAAATCGACCCATGCCGGCATCACAGATTTTTTGGGATTTTTGAACAAAAACACAAACTCACAAAATTCTTAATAAATCTCTAACTTTTGCTAATTTACCCAGTCCGCACTGATAAAAAGTCTTCAGTAGTATCTTCTGTATCATTTGAAAGCATAAAATCACAGAAATTTTGTTCACCCCAAATCTGAAAAATCGACCCATGCCGGCATCACAGTTTTTTGGGATTTTTGGCCAAAAACACAAACTCACTAAATTCTTAATAAATCTCAAACTTTTGCTAAGTTACCCAGTCCACACTGATAAAATGTCTTCAGTTGTATCTACTGTATCATTTGAAATCATAAATTCACCGAAAATTTGTTTACCCCAAAACTGAAAAATCGACCCATGCTGGCATCACAGATTTTATTTTTTGATTTTTGACCAAAAACACAAACTCACAAAATTCTTAATAAATATCAAACTTTCGCTATTTTACCCAGTCCGCACTGATAAATGTCTTCATTGGTATCTTCTGTATCATTTGAAAGCATAAATTCACAGAAAATTTGTTCACCCCAATTCTGAAAAATCCACCCATGCCGGCATCACAGATTTTTTTGGATTTTTGGCCCAAAACACAAACTCACAAAATTCTTAATAAATCTCAAACTTTTGCTAAGTTACCCAGTCCGCACTGATAAAATGTCTTCAGTAGTGTCTACTGTATCATTTGAAATCATAAATTCACTGAAAATTTGTTCACCCCAAATCTGAAAAATCGACCCATGTTGGCACCACAGATTTTGTTTGGATTTTTGACCAAAAACACAAACTCACTAAATTCCTAATAAATCTCAAACTTTTGCTAATTTACCCAGTCCGCACTGATAAAATGTCTTCAGTAGTATCTTCTGCATCATTTGAAAGCATAAATTCACCGAAAATTTGTTCACCCCAAATCTGAAAAATCGACCCATGCCGGCATCACAGATTTTTTTGGATTTTCGACAAAAAACACAAACTCACAAAATTCGTAATAAATCTCAAACTTTTGCTTATGTACCCAGTCCGCACTGATAAAATGTCTTCAGTAGTATCTTCTGTATCATTTGAAAGCATAAAATCACCGAAAAGTTGTTCACCCCAAATCTGAAAAATCGACCCATGCCGGCATCACAGATTGTTTTGGATTTTTGGCCAAAAACACAAACTCACAAAATTCTTTAAAAATCTCAAACTTTCGCTTATATACCCAGTCCGCACTGATAAAATGTCTTCAGTAGTATCTTCTGTATCATTTGAAAAAATAAATTCACAGAAATTTTGTTCACCCCAAATCTGAAAAATCCACCCATGCCGGCATCACAGATATTTTGGGATTTTAGACCAAAAACACAAACTCACAAAGTTCTTTAAAAATTTCAAACTTTCGCTTTTATACCCTGTCCGCACTGATTAAATGTCTTCAGTAGTATCTTCTGTATCATTTGAAAGCATAAATTCACAGAAATTTTATTCACCCCATATCTGAAAAATCCACCCATGCCGGCATCACTGATTTTTTTGAATTTTTGACCAAAAACACAAACTCACAAAATTCTTTTAAAATCTCAAAGTTTCGCTTATATACCCTGTCCGCACTGATTAAACGTCTTCAGTAGTATGTTCTGTATCATTTGAAAGCATAAATTCACAGAAATTTTGTTCACCCCAAATCTGAAAAATCAAGCTATGCCGGCATCACAGATCTTTTTGGATTTTTGACCAAAAACACAAACTCACAAAATTCTACTTATAACTAGTATCGTTTAAAATGACACCACCTGTAGCTACACGCGTACCATGATTATCCATTCCAATTTATCTAGTTTGTAATTTCTTTAGTAATTATGTTCCTGTTAATATTCGTTTTTGTTATCAACTCTCAATATGTATTTAAGGCTGCATAGCAAACAAATTGTGTAAAACAGTTTAATTACAAACATTGTTTTGTGTTATTTTTTGCTGTATGCATTATACCTTTCACTGTACTTTTATTTCATCAATCAATATTGTTATTATAATAGATGTTAAATTTGCATCGGGGATAAAGAATATTAATTTTGGTTTTTACCCATACACCGATGTGTGTTAGTACTGTATACTCAGTACTTCCCGAGTCCTGTGAAAAAATATCACAGGCATGTTACTCGGTCGGGATTCGAACCCACGACCCTTGCAATTCTAGAGCAGTGTCTTACCAACTAGACAGTACTAACACACATCGGTGTATGGGTAAAAACCAAAATTAACATTGTTATTGTTATAAAGTAAAACCAATTAATTTATGTTATAAAGGGTCCAGGCTCTGTACAAGGCTTTTTCCTGGTGCCCTCCTCTTATCACCCTTTGTTCTTTTTTCTTGTATGTTTTATTATTATTTGTTGTAATATTTGGAAATAAAAAGCAAACAAACAAACAAACAAAATCATTGGAAATATTTTGACCCCCAAATCTGAAAATTTGACCATACCGGTATGGTCGACTTTTTTCATTTTGGACCAAAAATCAAAACTCACAAAATTCTCAATAAATCAAAAATTTTGGTTGTAAACCCAGTCTCAACTGGAACCATAAAATCAGCGAAAAATTTGTGACGATAATTCCGAATTTTTTTCTTTACAAGCTTCTGCTCATCAAAACAGCCCTAAAATCTTTTTGTTACATTTACTACAACTTAATGTTATTTTTTCTTTACTCCATAGGTCTATGTTATTGTCAATATTTTTTATGGACGTATGGAAATAAATGAGTTTTAGAAATAGTTGAATTGAACTCCATGACCATCTTACAAAATACTGTTCCATAGTAGGATTGTAGTATCAACATAATGCTGTTTTCTAAAGCTAACAAAACTAGCAATAAGACACTTCAGATGTTAGGATACAAAACGGATCCGGGTCATTTTATGTGACCCGGATTCCGGTTCATTTCATATGACCCGGAATCCGGGTCAAATTGTTTTGACCCGGATTCCGGGTCATATGAAATGACCCGGATTCCGGGTCATCTGAAATTACCAGGAATCCGGGTAATTTCAAATAAATCTAGAAAAATTAGAAAATTCTCAATAAATCCAAAAAATGTTGGTTGTTAACCCAGTCTCAACTGATCAAATGTCTTCAGTAGTCCGTTCTGTATCATTTGGAACAAAAAAATCAGCGGAATTTTTTGACCTCAATTTTGATTTTGTTTTTACAAGCTTCTGCTTATCAAAACTAGCAATAAGACACTTCAGATGCCTAAAGTCACCTGGAAATAGAATTTTTTTTCTTTCAAACATAAGAGTATATGTTTACGAACAATCAAACAATTTTTTTAGTAATTGTTTGTCACGATTTATGTGTTTAAAAAATATAAAAAGTACAAAACAAACGGTGACTAAAAGAAAGTGTGTTTATCTTTTAATATCTGCAGAGTGATGTGTCATCGCCAGCCCATGCCTTAATAGACCCGGAGCCATTCTATAATGCATGTCTGTACGATTGGTGCACCTGCCAAATGCAAGATAAATGCCTCTGTGATGTTCTCTCAGCTTATGCACACAGAGCAAGGGAAAAAGGAATCACGTTAAATTGGCAGAGAGAAAATTATTGTGGTGAGTAAAATCCCCTAGGCGTGACACTTGTATCCTTAAGCGAGACACTTAACCATTGCTTCGTCCTTCGGATGGGATGTAAAGCCGTTGGTCCCATGTGTTGTGTAACGCATGTAACAGAACCCAGTGCACTTAGATTTATTTGAAATGACCCGGATTCTGGCTTGTTTCAGATTACGCGGAATCCGGGTCATTTCAGATGACCCGGCTTCCGGGTCAAAACAATTTGACCTGGAAGCTGGGTCATTTCATATGACTCGGAATCTGGGTCATTTCAGATGACCCGGAATCCGGGTCAAAAGAATTTGACCCGGAATCCGGGTCATTTTATGTGACCCGGATTCCGGGTCATTTAAGATGACCCGGATTCCGGGTCATTTAAGATGACCCGAGTCCGGGTCAAATTGTTTTGACCTGGATTCCGGGTCATCTGAAATGACCCGGATTCCGGGTCATTTCAAATAAATCTGAAAAACATAGAAAATTCTCAATAAATCAAAAAAATGTTGGTTGTTAACCCAGTCTCAACTGATCAAGTCCTCAGTAGTCCGTTCTGTATCATTTGGAACAATAAAATCAGCGGAAATTTTTTGACCTCAATTTTGATTTTTTTTTACAAGCTTCTGCTCATGAAACAGCCCTAAAATCTTTATATAATTGTAACAACAAGATTTTAGGGCTTTTTACTGCTTACTACAACTTCATGTTATTTTTTCTTTACTCCATAGGTCTATGTTATTGTCAATATTTTTATGGATGTATGGAAATAAATGAGTATTAGAAATTAGTTGAATTGAACTCCATGTACAGCTTACAAAATACTGTACAATTTACAATAAGACCGACAAAATACAACAATGAGATACACACACATGCGAGTCAATGAACAATATCACACCGCAAGAAAAGGATATAGATATAATCTTAAAAATTGAAAAGATACAAAGATTCGAAGATAATGTCTTTTAAAAAAGAAATGCTTTGAATTGAGTTGCTGATTGCAATTATTAAGAATTAAATAATGTCTTATTTTTCCTGCAGCCATTTCTTGTCCGAGAGGAGCCTACTATGCAGAATGCACCCAACCATGTGAAGTTACTTGTCAATCAATCAATTCACTAGAGGCTCGAGAATGTGTACAATCACAATGTGTACCTGGATGTAAATGCCCTGCTGGAATGGTGCTACATGACTTTGAATGTATTATAAGTGACTGCCCTGAACAATGAATGCAACAGTCATCCACTGGGTAAAAATGGGATACAGTGGGAGTTATCAATGATTTAGGCATTAATCAACTGGGTATAAATGGGATACAGTGGGAGTTATCAATGATTTAGGCATTCACCAACTGGGTATAAATGGGATACAGTGGGAGTTATTAAAGGCACTGTACACATTTGGTAATTGTCAAAGACCAGTGTTCTCACTTGGTGTATCCCATCATAAGCATAAAATAACAAGCCTGTGAAAATTTGGGCTCAATTGGTCATCGAAGTTACGAGAAAATTATGAAAGAAAAAACACCCTTGTCACACGAAGTTGTGTGCTTTCTGATGCTCGATTTCGAGACCTCAAATTCTAAACTTGAAGTCTCAAAATCAAATTCGTGGAAAATTACTTCTTTCTCGAGAACTACATCACTTCAGAGGGAGCTGTTTCTCACAATGTTTTGTACTATCAACCTCTCCCCATTACTTGTAATCAAGAATAGTTTTATGATGATAACATTTTTGAGTAATTACCAATAGTTTCCCCTGCCTTTAATGATTTAGGCATTTACCAATTGTGTAAAAATGGGATACAGTGCAGTTATCAATGATTTAGACATTAACCATACAATTGGGTATAAATGGGATACAGTGCAGTTATCAATGATTTAGACATTAACCATACAATTGGGTATAAATGGGATACAGTGGGAGTTATCAATGATTTAGACATTAACCATACAATTGGGTATAAATGGGATACAGTGCAGTTATCAATGATTTAGACATTAACCATACAATTGGGTATAAATGGGATACAGTGGGAGTTATCAATGATTTAGACATTAACCATACAATTGGGTATAAATGGGATACAGTGGGAGTTATCAATGATTTAGGCATTCACCAACTGGGTACAACTGGGAAGCAGTGGGAGTTATCAATAGGTAACTACAGGGTGTGTTTGTGAAACTACCAGTTTGGTGATAGTTTATAGCTCAAGTTCCATGGGGTACTCTGGGAGAACCACTGGGAATGTAGTGGGTACATCTAGGTGACACTGGGTATAAATATATGTAATGAATATACCATACATCTGGGTGACACTAGGAACCACTGGGGATGTAGTGGGTACATCTAGGTGACACTGGGTATAATTATATGTAATGAATATACCATACATCTGGTTCACATTGGGAACCACTGGGGATGTAGTGGGTACATATGGGTATAAATACATGAAGTGTATACCTGGTGTAAATACATGAAGTGTATACCTGGTGTATATTGGGACTTACTTATAACTGTTAAAGGATAAAGGTCTTTGAAGGATGTTTGTTGTAATATTTAGAATTAAATGGATTTATTCCTAGCTGTGGTTTAATTTGATTGGATCTTAAATCCTCATCATGGTGCACACATGAGCCTGTTTAACATGAAACTTTTTACTTTTTATATTGAACAATATCATGTAAAATGTATAGGTACTGCTGTGTATAATACTTGGAAGGTTTAGCAGAGCGACCAATCTAAAGGAAAATGTAACCCATCCAAACACAATGCATTGATTTGAAGATGGATATTCTTACTTAGTATACCTTTATCATGGTGCCGCCATCTTGAATTTCTCCCCTTGATATCATTGTTACCAAACCGAGGCTGGCAGTACAAAATAGTCTGGTTCCTATTTGCAAAATGATTATTAGCATTCATTATTGTTATTCGATACGAGGAACATGACCAAGATGGAGACAGCATGATAAAGGTCTGTTGATTCACTGCTCTGCTACCCTTGGGTTTCAGTGCGGCCATTACATGTATGTCAAAACAGCCTAACTCCAAAAATTAATAATAATAATAATAAACAAGCATTTCTATAGCGCCCCACGAAGAACGGAGCGCTTTACAAAGAAGAGGAACAAAGAAAACAGTGAATCACAGAAACAAATGAGTTTTCAATTTCCGCTTGAAAACAGACAAAGACGGCGCTTCACGAAAACTGTTCGGAAGTTCATTCCAAAGACGAGCCGCGGTAGATGTGAAAGTCATGTCACCAGCTTTCTTGTACGATCTTTGGACAACAAGCCGGGTCCGCTCAGTGGAGGAGCGCAGTCTTGGTTTGTGTTCAGCGGAACCAGTGTTCTAGAGTTGAGTCATGACAGAAAGTTAACTAGGGGCAAGGTTGTCGATAGCCTTGTAGACATTACACTTTTGAGAAAAGCAAGTACAAATTTAAGCCGTGTTGCCATAAAATGGGATAAAAGTGTAAAAAGGGGCCAAGATACGACATGTTTTTTTGAACAAGCATACATTAGTATAATTATATGCCCGTGAAACTTTGAAATGAAAATACACTCTCAATTTACCCAGAAATGGTCTTATATAAGAAACAAACATTTTCGGATTGGGCTGTTCTGCCACGAAAGGGCCAAGTCGATAACATGCTGTAAATTATTTTTTGTGTGGTTAGAATCATTCATGTGAACATTATGCTGGGCAGGAACAATGAATCATTATAATGTGATTGTAAGGGTTTATGTATTTAAAAAAAACTTACTCTATGTAAACTTGATTTGGGGCTATATTAATCAAAGAAAAAATGACTAGAGTGTGACTCAAACCAACGACCTCTGGATTAACGTGTCGGTGCTCTACCAACTGAGCTTTCTAGCCCTATGTTGGCGATCTCCCTTCTGGTTTATAATATTTGACACAAGATTAAACTTGTAAGAATGCTTTAATGTTGCACAACCATGAATTAACTACCTGGCAATGTTTGTCAGTTGTAATTATTTTATTTTAGAAAAACCCTCCCTCAGTTTAAAGGAGCAATACATAACACTGGCTAATAATCAGTATTTGTTTCTTATCCTCTATCCAGGTGTTGTCATGGTGATATGTGTGCTATTATTAAACAAACGTTGTTAAGGGTTTGATTCCCGGCTGTCTTCCACACGATGGTGCTGCATATATATATATGTTGGGCGCGATCGGTCAATCTGCGCGATCAACCGATCGCGCTGCGCTATTGAACGATCAAATTAAGATCAATTGGTCGCGCAGCAATCGGTCGATCGCGCAACAATCGGTCGATCGCGCAACAATCGGTCGATCGCGCAATGACATCTTTGCGCGATTGACCGATTGCGCTACGAGTATTTTTTCCCGTTATCAGCGGATCGCGCAGGAAAGGCTTTGCGCGATCTACCGATCGTGCAGGAATGGGTTTGCGCGATCGACCGATAGTGCAGGAAAAGTTTTGCGCGCTCAACCGATCGTGCAGGAAAAGTTTTGCGCGATCTACCGATCGTGCAGGAATGGGTTTGCGCGATCGACCGATCGTGCAGGAATGGTTTCGCGCGTTCGACCGATCGTGCAGGTAAAGTATTCCTTGGGGCGATTTCTCAAAGCAATAAAATTCATAGCAGGACAAATTTTCAGTATCACCATAGTGATTTATATAGTGACGTCACACTACGATTGATTTGCAGGTACAATCAATGTTACATCTTTGTGAATTCGGCCGCTGAACATCAGCCGATCGCGCCAAACCAATCCTGCACAATCGGCCGATCACTCATAACCGGTCCTGCACAATCGGCCGATCGCGCAAAATCATTCCTGCACAATCGGCCGATCGCGCCGAGCCATTCTCGCACGATCGGTTGATCGCGCATGTTCGTTTCCGAATGTTGCGCGATCGACCGATTGTTGCGCGATCGACCGATTGTTGCGCGATCGACCGATTGTTGCGCGATCGACTGATTGCTGCGCGATCGACCGATTGCTGCGCGACCAATAGATATTTCAATAGCGCAGCGCGATCGGTCGATAGCGCAGCGCGATCAACCGATCGCGCAGATTGACCGATCGCGCCCAACATATATATAAATATATAAAAATTATATAATGTGAGATTACTCACATTTAAGTTATACCTGCACCTCTAAGTTATGATGTGCCTTTATAAACAGGCTATATTTTGAAATATTGTAAACAAGTAAACTGAAAACAATTAACCAAAACTATTTTTGGAGAGACTTTTACAAAAAATGTTGTGGTGCTTTTACATACTTGATATAAGGATCTCATTGTACATAGGCGATCTTTAATAGTTCTTCAAAGTAAACTTTGAGATTTCTTTTTGACCATGTTTTTTTTTTTTTTTTTAAACAGATAAGGATTATTTGGGGATCCCCTAAATGGTTAGAAGTAATCCTTGCTTTATTCGTTTATTATTTATTTTCTTTAAAATCTAGAAAGACCTAAAAACATTTGTAATCATCGTACCTCCATTACCAATGTAGAAGACAAATTAATAATGACAATTAATGAATCTGTCGACACTGAATACAAATAACAATCAAATTGATCAGCAAATTGATGATTGGCTTGAAATCATGGAAGATTAGACTACATTCCAACTGTCTTGACTTATTATTGTTTTAAAGACACTGGACACTATTGGTAAATTGTCAAAGACTAGTAGTCGCAGTTGGTGTATCTCAACATATGCATAAAATAACAAACCTGTGAAAATTTGAGCTGAATTGGCCGTCGAAGAACCTTGTCCGCACCATGGCCACAAGAAGTTGTGTGCTTTCAGATGCTTGATTTCGAGACCTCGAATTCCAAATCTGAGGTCTGAAAAAATTACTTCTTTTTTAGAAAACTACAAGTTCAGATGGAGCCGTTTTACACATTGTTTATACTATCAACCTCTCCCCATTACTCATTTACCAAGTAAGGATTTATGCTAATAATTATTTTTAGTAATTAGGCCCTACCAATAATGTCCAGTGTCTTAAATTCACACAAACATTCTCCAAAACGCATCCTTGCGGAACATTCTTATCCTATAGCGTTGTATACAAAAACTTTCCTTGCATGATCTTTTAAATTTCCACGTGGAAACGTTTTGTTATCCTTTGGTTTTGTTTTTTTCCTTTCGTTGGTCTCCACAGAAGTTATTAAACTTAGCCCAATTGAAATATAAATTAAATCTCATATCAAAAGGCAAATTGTACAATGCTTTAAAGTTATGTGATTATTTGATCTGGCATATACATGTATCATATCATATCAGTCATCTAGAACTTGTTGGGTTTTTTTTAGTACATTTTAACTCGTTATTATTCATTTCAATTTTACTGTAAAATGCTGTATTAAAATTTTGGTATTCTTTACAACATTAAATGATCAACATTTTTAAATATTTTAAGTTTGAAGGAAATCCTAAAAATGCTTGTGTGTTAAAGTTTGCTTATAATTTCATTAAGAGTTACGCATTTTTTTCAAGCATTTTTGGAACCCTTGTGTTCTTACATATTTATCTAAGCAAAGAAAGAGGAGTGGAGGTTACGTTTTGACCCAACTCACCAGGGCCCAATTTCATAGAGCTGCTATAGCTTAGCATGAAATTCCTGCCTCAATTTAAGACAGGATTACCAACAAAAATGTCCAAATGATTTTCAGGCTGGATGAGCAAACATCAGCTGAATACCAGTACCAAGCAATATGCAACAAATGGAATGTTTGTTTTGTTTTATAAAGGAAGAAATTTCATGCTAAGCAAACGTTTGTGCTTAGTAGCTCTGCTAAATTGGGTCCTGACGTCATCTTCTGAATAACCTTGGTGTGCCACAGGTGGACAATGTCACAGTGCTTAATCAGTGAAGTGGGCATTTTAGGCAACGCGGCGGTGTTTACAAGTAAACCAATTTTGACCACCAAATGGTGAGCGTGGCACAGTCGCTGCATGTGCAAGCAGGCAAGGGGCCATAGTAGGAAGGGGCCGGGGCTGTCCCCACCACCCCCCCCCCCCCCCTCCGGAAGGGGCCGGGCGCAAATCCCCACCCTCCCCCTTTTTGTTTTTACTTTTATATATTTTCATGCCTGCCCCCACCAACTTAGTTTGCGACTGGTTTTTAAACAAACTTGAATGCGAAGTAACCCTAGATCCTATTATTGTAGTTTTGCAAGTACAAACATGTTTGGTATCAGTTGTGATGGAGTGTTGGCTCTGAAAAGAGCCGATGTGGTCTTGACATTTCGAAAAGAGCACTCTACTTGTCTTCAGCCATTCTACTAAAGACGAACAGAGTAAACTGTTAGAAACATCCGAGACCACATCGCCAACAGACATACATGGTTGTACCCGCAAGGGTACGATATTATTTAGTATTTATATAAAGTTATGAGCCCGCCAACCACACAACCAATCAGAGCATTGATTGACTTACACTGGATCCTCTGAACCCCTATAAATAAGCCCACTCTTCTCTTACCTCTTCAGTCTCCTGACGATGACTAGAGCAAGCTAGTCGAAACGTTGAGACCAATTCCGAACTGACTCCGCGGCAGTACAGTTAATTACGATCATATAAGCTAAAGTAGTAGTCCAATCTATATTCTATACCATCTGCCCTGGTAGTTAAAAGCAGGACAGTTCTTTTCAGAACTGAGAAGTCTCCCGAACCTCCGATTATCTACTCCGCGGCAGTAAAATAAAGCAGACAGTTCTCTAAGAACAACTCTACCTGGCAAGTAGATACACACATCGTGTTACCGCAAACCAAATATACATATATAAAGTTACTTCTTATTCTTAACCCCATGTTAAGACAGTGGACACTTTTAGTTATTGTCAAAGACCACAAGACCAGTCTTCTCACTTGCCGTATCTCAACATATGAATAAAATCAATAACCTGTGAAAATTTGAGCTCAATCGGTCGGAAGTTGCGAGATAATAATGAAAGAAAAACACACCCTTGTCACACGAAGTTGTGTGTGTTCAGATTCTTGATTTCGAGACCTCAAATTCTAATCTGAGGTCCCGAAATGAAATTAGTGGAAAATTAATTCTTTCTCGAAAACTACTCCACTTCAGAAGGAGCCGTTTCTAACAACATCTCCCCATTACTTGTTACCAAGTAAGGTTTTATGCTGACACTTTTCTTTATAGTAACTACCAATAGTGTCCACTGCCTTTTCGTCTCAGTGAGTTGAAAACTACTTAAGCATGTTGCTATTATTTAATTAGCAAAACTACTTAAATAGACTACGTTTTCATTACATTGTTCCTCATTATCTGAAAAACTACAGCACCTCAGAAAGAAATATGAATAAATAATATGTTAGGGATTCGTTTTAGCACCATTGTCTTCAAAGTGCGTAGCCGAAGTTTAGCGTAAATCTGTGGACACAACTAAATTTAGCATTTTTAAGAGTAAACTTCAAGCTATGGACATGGGTACATTATCAGGGAGGGGGGGGGGGCTCACTTCATGTAAACCATTGCTGCTCAGTACATCCCGATATGTGAAGACTGTGCAGTTACTCACCAGAACCAGACATTGTGGATTGTGTTAAAAAAAAAGTACCCCAAAAGTGTACCCAAACATGATGGCTGAGTTCGGGCGGTGTGTTCTTGGCCCGAGTGCGCTGTTCTCACGCCTGAACGATGAGAATATGACCCGAGAATGATTCACTCGGAACACTAGATCACACACCACCTTTCATCGGGGGTTTCGAGAACAACACTTTACAAAATGGCAGCACAACATCAAGAGAATAAGTAAATTAGATGCAAAATGACTCTCAAATAGATTGTTAAATTTAAAGTTGAAAGTTAATAGTCATCCCAAAGAAAATAATGAAAGTGTGGTCTCTTTTCTACTGTCGGGTTTCCAACTGTTAAACAACATCCTATTTAACTGACGAACCACATTGTCAGATGACCAGTACCGAACCTCTTTTCGTGGCGCTTTTATCACATCGTCGTTTGAGCGGATGAAACAAGAACAGCGATCCGTCTTGTTCTCGCGAGCACCCAAGAACACACCGCCCGAACTCGGCCTATGATTCTCGAAAATCCACAATGGACCTTATGCATTGACGTCATCCAGCGGCCACCTTGGTGGAAAAACGGTGACGAAACAATCGAAACGCACAGGTTTGTACGCGCGGCGCACAGGATTGGCCATTGGACAACCTCCTTTTGACCTGTAGGTGAGGGCGCCCTACTGAAGTGACGTCATGTGCATAAGGTCTATCCAGGCGCGCACCGGGCGGCGCACTGGTGTTGAGCACTGCGCGCCACTGCTGCGGTGTACATGTGCCTAGTTTTGTGCAGAAAGATATGAGGAAATCATGTTTATTTTCACACTTTATGGAAGTAAATTTTTATCCTCAACGCCTTACACAATGTCCTTGCCAGGACATCATGATATACTAATGAAGATCACTGACCACAAATATTTGCAACTAAATAGAAACCGAATCATCTTGAAAACGGGGCTTGTCTTAGGTACAACGACGCGGAAACTGCATATAATTATAATCGACATCGGCAGAGTGATTTGTCACAATTTCAGAATTTTACTCTGTGCTTAATTTAGCATGTTAGCGCTCTAGTCAAGATATATAGCTCTACGTCGTCATCTAGTTTCTGTTTCCATAAACAGTGAAAAGGAATAACTTCCTTTCTTTGAACCTTGATTGGCTGGTTGCGCAGTAACCTCCCGATCAAAGTTCATGGAAAGGAAGTTGCGCGTTTAGTTAATAACCAAATTAGACCCAGGGGTAACAGTAGTTTGGGTGTTGTAACTGGACCCAATTTCCTAGCGCTGCTTAAAGATGCTATGTCAGATTTTTTGCCACAAACATTAGAAAATAGATATTGTTTTTTTTTTTTTTTAGTGAATGGCATTTCAGAGAGTATCACCCGCTCTGACGAAAAAAAGTTTAACTTTTACTTTTAATGGTCAGGAACCATGAGAAAAAAATATTGAAAACGTTTATTATAAAACACATAAGAATTGGTTACGTGATATTGTCGGGATCTCGATAAAAACTAATTTTGACCACTTTATCACTGCTACTAATAATTGGCGGACTTTTACGAGCACGGCTCGGACGAAAGCTTGTAACTTTCTCGACCCCCATCAAAATACCTTAAAATTGAATTTTAAATCAATATTGTTGGGTCAAATCGGCCAAAAATCTGACATAGCATTGTTAACGGTAAGCAAGTTTGCGTGCTTTCTGTAGCAGAAAATTTTGCTTAAGCCTTAGTGTATTTCACAGGTTAGCAGAAAAAAACGGGCTGCCATTATTGCGTGTTTACCGTGGATTTGCATTGTGATGTCATTTATGTTCGTGCGGTAAGCACCGGAAGATTAGCATACCCTTTCGTGTGCTTATGGTTGGCAGCGCTATGAAATAGAAATTGCACAGTAAGCAAAAAATCGGCCGCTAAGCAGCGCTATGAAAATGGGCCCTGGTCTAATTTGGTTATTAACCATAGATACAGAACTAAAATAATATATCTATGTTATTAACTTACGCGCAATGTACCTGCTCTAATTTGGTTTAAAACAGACCAATCATAAAGTCTGTGTGTAGTGCAAACTACCACCATTAACTAGCATAGCGCCCTCTTTGTTGTGTTGTTGCAATAACACAGTCCACACGCTCCATCATTAAATACCAAAAGAACAACTTGGTTTCGTATCCAAAATGTTCGACCCCATGAGTAGCTTGTGTACGAAACAACTTCCGTTGTAGACAACCCGGTATATCATGTGAGTGTGAGAACTGCAACAAGTTGTCAAATTTCTCTTCTTTTCTCATCACATTTGCTGTACTGCCTGTGGAGTGTTATTTCCTCGATAGAAAGATGCCATCGAAGAAGAAGAAGAACAAGAAGAAGAAGCAGTGCAACGGTTTTTATATGTACATGATGGATAAGAAACGAGGTTTTGAGATAGAATGTGATGTGGCAAAGATCTGACAACGCGATCCCCCAGTTGGCTCATTCAGGATGGAAGGTAGGCTTGAATTTCTTATTGAAAAGACCTTTGGTGGATTTCACAAAGAGTTAAGACTAGACTTATCTTGCGTTAGGACGAGCTACTCATTCTAACTTAGGACTAGCCACACGTTTTGTGTATCTCCTAGGTGTAGGACTAGTCTTACGTTAGGTCTCCTAGTCGTAGTCATGTCTTTGTAAAATGGACACTGGGACTATTGAATTCCCCTATTGCCTTATTGGAAAATGTCAAAGACTTACTTCAAGAAACCATTAAAGGCATCCCTGTGAGCCTTAAAGGGGTCTAAAATTTTGGGCCTCCTAAACGCTATACGCTTTTAAAATCAGCGATGATAGATGAAAGTTTTACGACCAAGTTTGTTCATTTTGGACCAAAAATCAAAACTCACGAAATTCTCAATAAATCTAAACATTTTTGTTGTTTACCCAGTCTCAACTGATCAAATGCCTTCAGTAGTCCGTTCTGTATCAATTGGAACAATAAAATCATCAAAACTTTTTTGACCCCCAAATCTTAAAATTTGACCATACCGGTATGGTCGATTTTGTTCATTTTGAACCAAAAATCCTAACTCACAAAATTCTCAATAAATCTTAAAATTTTGGTTGTTTACCCAGTCTCAACTGATAAAATGTCTCCGGTAGTCTGTTCTGTATCATTTGGAACCATAATATCATCAGATATTTTTTAACCCCAAATCTGAAAATTTGACCATACCGGTATGGTCGATTTTTTTCATTTTGGACCAAAAATCCAAACTCACAAAATCCTCAATAAATCTAAACATTTTGGTTGTTTACCCAGTCTCAACTGATGAAATGTGTTCAGTAGTATCTTCTGTATCATTTGAAAGCAGAAAATCACCAAAATTTTGGGGGTGAAAAAAATGTCTGTATCATTTTGAACCTTAAAATCATCAGAAAAGATTTGAAATCTGAAAAATCGACCCATGCCAGCATCACAGATTTCTTTGGATTTTTGACCGAAAACACAAACTCACAAAATTCTTTAAAAATCTAAAACTTTCGCTTCCGCATTGATAAAATGTGTTCAGTAGTATCTTCTGTATCGTTCGAAAGCAAAAAAACACAGAATTTTTTTTCTCCCCAATTCTGGGAAAATCGACCCATGCCGGCATCACAGATTTGTTTGGATTTTTGGCCAAAAACACAAACTCACAAAATTCTTAACAAATCTCGAAAACTTTTGCTTATATACCCAGTCCGCACTGATAAAATGTCTTCAGTAGTATCTTCTGTATCATTTGAAAGCATAAATTCACCGAAAATTTGTTCACCTCAAATCTGAAAAATCGACCCATGCCGGCATCACAATTTTTGGAGGATTTTTGACCAAAAACACAAACTCACAAAATTCGTAATGAATCTCAAACTTTTGCTCATTTACCCAGTCCGCACTGATAAAATGTCTTCAGTAGTATCTTCTGTATCATTTGAAAGCATAAATTCACCGAAAATTTGTTCACCCCAAATCTGAGAATCGACCCACGCCGGCATCATAATTTTTTTTGGATTTTTGACCAAAAACACAAACTCACAAAATTCGTAATAAATCTCTAACTTTTGCTTATATACCCAGTCCGCACTGATAAAATGTCTTCAGTAGTATCTTCTGTATCATTTGAAAGCATAAATTCACCGAAAATTTGTTCACCCCAAATCTGAAAAATCGACCTATGCCGGCATCACAGATTTTTTTTGATTTTTGACCAAAAACACAAACTCACTAAATTCTTAATAAATCTCAAACTTTTGCTCATTTACCCAGTCCGCACTGATAAAATGTCTTCAGTAGTATGTTCTGTTTCATTTGAAAGCATAAATTCACCGAAAATTTGTTCACCCCAAATCTGAAAAATCGACCCATGCCGGCATCACAATTTTTTTTGGATTTTTGACCAAAAACACAAACTCACAAAATTCGTAATAAATCTCTAAATTTTTCTTATATACCCAGTCCGCACTGATAAAATGTCTTCAGTAGTATCTTCTGTATCATTTGAAAGCATAAATTCACAAAAAAAAATTTCACCCCAAATCTGAAAAATCGACCCATGCCGGTATCACAATTTTTTTTGGATTTTTGACCAAAAACACAAACTCACAAAATTCGTAATAAATCTCTAACTTTTGCTTATATACCCAGTCCGTACTGATAAAACGTCTGCAGTAGTATCTTCTGTATCATTTGAAAGCTTAAATTCACCGAAAATTTGTTCATCCCAAATCTGAAAAATCGACCCATGCCGGCATCACAGATGTTTTTGGATTTTTGACCAAAAACACAAACTCACTAAATTCTTAATAAATCTCAAACTTTTGCTAATTTACCCAGTCCGCACTGATAAAATGTCTCCAGTAGTATCTTCTGTATCATTCGAAAGCATAAATTCACCGAAAATTTGTTCAACCCAAATCTGAAAAATGGACCCATGCCGGCATCACAATTTTTGGGGGATTTTTGACCAAAAACACAAACTCACAAAATTCGTAATAAATCTCTAACTTTTGCTTATATACCCAGTCCGCACTGATAAAATGTCTTCAGTAGTATCTTCTGTATCATTTGAAAGCATAAATTCACAAAAAAAAATTTCACCCCAAATATGAAAAATCGACCCATGCCGGCATCACAATTTTTTGGGGATTTTTGACCAAAAACACAAACTCACACAATTCGTAATAAATCTCTAACTTTTGCTTATATACCCAGTCCGCACTGATAAAATGTCTTCAGTAGTATCTTCTGTATCATTTGAAAGCATAAATTCACCGAAAATTTGTTCACCCCAAATCTGAAAAATCGACCCATGCCGGCATCACAGATTTGTTTGGATTTTTGACCAAAAACACAAACTCACTAAATTCTTAATAAATCTCAAACTTTTGCTCATTTACCCAGTCCGCACTGATAAAATGTCTTCAGTAGTATCTTCTGTATCATTTGAAAGCATAAATTCACCGAAAATTTGTTCATCCCAAATCTGAAAAATCGACCCATGCCGGCATCACAATTTTTTTTGGATTTTTGACCAAAAACACAAACTCACAAAATTCGTAATAAATCTCTAAATTTTTCTTATATACCCAGTCCGTACTGATAAAACGTCTGCAGTAGTATCTTCTGTATCATTTGAAAGCTTAAATTCACCGAAAATTTGTTCATCCCAAATCTGAAAAATCGACCCATGCCGGCATCACAGATGTTTTTGGATTTTTGACCAAAAACACAAACTCACTAAATTCTTAATAAATCTCAAACTTTTGCTAATTTACCCAGTCCGCACTGATAAAATGTCTCCAGTAGTATCTTCTGTATCATTCGAAAGCATAAATTCACCGAAAATTTGTTCAACCCAAATCTGAAAAATGGACCCATGCCGGCATCACAATTTTTTGGGGATTTTTGACCAAAAACACAAACTCACAAAATTCGTAATAAATCTCTAACTTTTGCTTATATACCCAGTCCGCACTGATAAAATGTCTTCAGTAGTATCTTCTGTATCATTTGAAAGCATAAATTCACCGAAAATTTGTTCACCCCAAATCTGAAAAATCGACCCATGCCGGCATCACAGATTTGTTTGGATTTTTGACCAAAAACACAAACTCACTAAATTCTTAATAAATCTCAAACTTTTGCTCATTTACCCAGTCCGCACTGATAAAATGTCTTCAGTAGTATCTTCTGTATCATTTGAAAGCATAAATTCACCGAAAATTTGTTCATCCCAAATCTGAAAAATCGACCCATGCCGGCATCACAATTTTTTTTGGATTTTTGACCAAAAACACAAACTCACAAAATTCGTAATAAATCTCTAACTTTTGCTTATATACCTAGTCCGCACTGATAAAATGTCTTCAGTAGTATCTTCTGTATCATTTGAAAGCATAAAATCACCGAAAATTTGTTCATCTCAAATCTGAAAAATCGACCCATGCCGGCATCACAGATTTTTTTGGATTTTTGACCAAAACACAAACTCACTAAATTCTTAATAAATCTCTAACTTTTGCTTATATACCCAGTCCGCACTGATAAAATGTCTTCAGTAGTATCTTCTGTATCATTTGAAAGCATAAATTCACCCAAAAAAATTTCACCCCAAATCTGAAAAATCGACCCATGCCGGCATCACAATTTTTTGGGGATTTTTGACCAAAAACACAAACTCACAAAATTCGTAATAAATCTCTAACTTTTGCTTATATACCCAGTCCGCACTGATAAAATGTCTTCAGTAGTATCTTCTGTATCATTTGAAAGCATAAATTCACCGAAAATTTGTTCACCTCAAATCTGAAAAATCGACCCATGCCGGCATCACAGATTTTTTTGGATTTTTGACCAAAAACACAAACTCACTAAATTTTTAATAAATCTCCAACTTTTGCTCATTTACCCAGTCCGCACTGATAAAATGTCTTCAGTAGTATCTTGTGTATCATTTGAAAGCATAAACTCACCGAAAATTTGTTCATCTCAAATCTGAAAAATCGACCCATGCCGGCATCACAGATTTTTTTGGATTTTTGACCAAAAACACAAACTCACTAAATTCTTAATAAATCTCTAACTTTTGCTTATATACCCCGTCCGCACTGATAAAATGTCTTCAGTAGTATCTTCTGTATCATTTGAAAGCATAAATTCACAAAAAAAATTTCACCCCAAATCTGAAAAATCGACCCATGCCGGCATCACAATTTTTTGGGGATTTTTGACCAAAAACACAAACTCACAAAATTCGTAATAAATCTCTAAATTTTGCTTATATAGCCAGTCTGCACTGATAAAATGTCTTCAGAAGTATCTTCTGTATCATTTAAAAGCATAAATTCACAAAAAAAATTCACCCCAAATCTGAAAAATCGACCCATGCCGGCATCACAATTTTTTGGGGGATTTTTGACCAAAAACACAAACTCACAAAATTCGTAATAAATCTATAACTTTTGCTCATTTACCCAGTCCGCACTGATAAAATGTCTTCAGTAGTATCTTCTGTATCATTTGAAAGCATAAATTCACCGAAAATTTGTTCATCTCAAATCTGAAAAATCGACCCATGCCGGCATCACAGATTTTTTTGGATTTTTGACCAAAAACACAAACTCACTAAATTCTTAATAAATCTCCAACTTTTGCTTATATACCCAGTCCGCTCTGATAAAATGTCTTCAGTAGTATCTTCTGTATCATTTGAAAGCATAAATTCACAAAAAAAAATTTCACCCCAAATCTTAAAAATCGACCCGTGCCGGCATCACAATTTTTTGGGGATTTTTGACCAAAAACACAAACTCACAAAATTCGTAATAAATCTCTAACTTTTGCTTATATACCCAGTCCGCACTGATAAAATGTCTTCAGTAGTATCTTATGTATCATTTGAAAGCATAAATTCACCGAAAATTTGTTCACCCCAAATCTGAAAAACTAACCCATGTTGGCATCACAGATTTTTTAAATTTTTGAACAAAAACACAAACTCACAAAATTCTTAATAAATCTCAAACTTTTGCTAATTTACCCAGTCCGCACTGATAAAATGTCTTCAGTAGTATCTTATGTATCATTTGAAAGCATAAATTCACCGAAAATTTGTTCACCCCAAATCTGAAAAACTAACCCATGTTGGCATCACAGATTTTTTAAATTTTTGAACAAAAACACAAACTCACAAAATTCTTAATAAATCTCAAACTTTTGCTAATTTACCCAGTCCGCACTGATAAAATGTCTTCAGTAGTATCTTCTGTATCAATTGAAAGCATAAATTCACCGAAAATTTGTTCACCCCAAATCTGAAAAATTGACCCATGCCGGCATCACAATTTTTGGGGGATTTTTGACCAAAAACACAAACTCACAAAATTCGTAATAAATCTCTAACTTTTGCTTATATACCCAGTCCGCACTGATAAAATGTCTTCAGTAGTATCTTATGTATCATTTGAAAGCATAAATTCACCGAAAAATTGTTCACCCCAAATCGGAAAAATTTACCCATGCCGGCATCACAGATTTTTTAAATTTTTGACCAAAAACACAAACTCACAAAATTCTTAATAAATCTCAAACTTTTGCTAATTTACCCAGTCCGCACTGATAAAATGTCTGCAGTAGTATCTTCTGTATTATTTGAAAGCATAAATTCACCGAAAATTTGTTCACCCCAAATCTGAAAAATCGACCCATGCCGGCATCACAATTTTTTTGTTGATTTTTGACCAAAAACACAAACTAACAAAATTCTTAATTAATCTCTAACTTTTGCTTATATACCCAGTCCGCACTGATAAAATGTCTTCAGTAGTATCTTCTGTATCATTTGAAAGCATAAATTCACTGAAAAATTTTTCAACCCAAATCTGAAAAATCGACCCATGCCGGCATCACAATTTTTGGGGGATTTTTGACTAAAAACACAAACTCACAAAATTCGTAATAAATCTCTAACTTTTGCTTATATAGCCAGTCCGCACTGATAAAATGTCTTCAGTAGTATCTTCTGTATCATTTGAAAGCATAAATTCACCGAAAATTTGTTCACCCCAAATCTGAAAAATTTACCCATGTTGGCATCACAGATTTTTTAAATTTTTGACCAAAAACACACACTCACTAAATTCTTAATAAATCTCAAACTTTTGCTAATTTACCCAGTCCGCACTGATAAAATGTCTTCAGTAGTATCTTCTGTATCATTTGAAAGCATAAATTCACCGAAAATTTGTTCACCCCAAATCTGAAAAATCGACCCATGCCGGCATCACAATTTTTGGGGGATTTTTGACCAAAAACACAAACTCACAAAATTCGTAATAAATCTCTAACTTTTGCTTATATACCCAGTCCGCACTGATAAAATGTCTTCAGTAGTATCTTATGTATCATTTGAAAGCATAAATTCACCGAAAATTTGTTCACCCCAAATCTGAAAAATTTACCCATGCCGGCATCACAGATTTTTTAAATTTTTGACCAAAAACACAAACTCACAAAATTCTTAATGAATCTCAAACTTTTGCTAATTTACCCAGTCCGCACTGATAAAATGTCTTCAGTAGTATCTTCTGTATCATTTGAAAGCATAAATTCACCGAAAATTTGTTCACCCCAAATCTGAAAAATCGACCCATGCCGGCATCACAATTTTTGGGGGATTTTTGACCAAAAACACAAACTCACTAAATTCTTAATAAATCTCTAACTTTTGCTAATTTACCCAGTCCGCACTGATAAAATGTCTGCAGTAGTATCTTCTGTATCATTTGAAAGCATAAATTCACCGAAAATTTGTTCACCCCAAATCTGAAAAATCGACCCATCACAATTTTTTGGGGATTTTTGACCAAAAACACAAACTAACAAAATTCTTAATAAATCTCTAACTTTTGCTCATTTACCCAGTCCGCACTGATAAAATGTCTTCAGTAGTATCTTATGTATCATTTGAAAGCATAAATTCACCGAAAAATTTTTCACCCCAAATCTGAAAAATCGACCCATGCCGGCATCACAATTTTTTGGGGATTTTTGACCAAAAACACAAACTCACAAAATTCGTAATAAATCTCTAACTTTTGCTTATATACCCAGTCCTCACTGATAAAATGTCTTCAGTAGTATCTTGTGTATCATTTGAAAGCATAAATTCACCCAAAAATGTGTTCACCCCAAATCTGAAAAATTTACCCATGCCGGCATCACAGATTTTTTAAATTTTTGACCAAAAACACAAACTCACAAAATTCTTAATAAATCTCCAACTTTTGCTAATTTACCCATTCCGCACTGATAAAATGTCTGCAGTAGTATCTTCTGTATCATTTGAAAGCATAAATTCACCGAAAATTTGTTCACCCCAAATCTGAAAAATTTACCCATGCCGGCATCACAGATTTTTTAAATTTTTGAACAAAAACACAAACTCACAAAATTCTTAATAAATCTCAAACTTTTGCTAATTTACCCAGTCCGCACTGATAAAATGTCTTCAGTAGTATCTTCTGTATCATTTGAAAGCATTATTTCACCGAAAATTTGTTCACCCCAAATCTGAAAAATCGACCCAGGCCGGCATCACAATTTTTTGTTGATTTTTGACCAAAAACACAAACTAACAAAATTCTTAATAAATCTCTAACTTTTGCTCATTTACCCAGTCCGCACTGATTAAATGTCTTCAGTAGTATCTTCTGTATCATTTGAAAGCATAAATTCACCGAAAATGTGTTCACCCCAAATCTGAAAAATTTACCCATGCCAGCATCACAGATTTATTAAATTTTTGACCAAAAACATTCATATGCAAATGACAGTATCAATAGATGATGACACTCAGCCCCTTATCATGAATGGGACTTACACGCGTCAACACCCAAATTCTATGGAGCCACCACCTACTGACACCACCTTGCAGTACAACCATGCTGAAATGCTTGCCATTAGATACCAAGATACCCGCAAATTGGAGATACCACCGCCAGTGTACAACACCCTCAAAGATCTCGGTATTTTCCGGTACTGGAGTAGGCGAGCTGGACGCCATATAAGACGTAACAAACTGCATCGAAACCAGGTAACTTCCAAACTTTCTCCATTGGAAATATATCATATACCGAGCATCAGTTCTACACCTGATGTACATATCAGTGTACATGTTAGTCAGCCCGGTGCTAACATGAATAACTTGACGCCTATTGCCCGTGAGACCTACACTAAACTTAACGTGCACCTCTCGAATGCTAACTCTGTCAGGAATAAGGCTATCCTCACATGTGACTATATACTTGAACATGACGTTGACATCATGGTCATTACAGAATCATGGCTCAGAAAGGAGGATTGTGCGATAATTGGCGAGGCCACACCTCCGGGTTACGTCTGCCTTAGCAAGTCACGTAACAGTGAAACGTTTGGAGGTGGAATCGCAATCTTCAGCAAGGCATCTCTCAACTTATCCTTCGCTGAGTCCAACATATCATCAGCTCAATCATTCGAACTTGCCTGCATCACCAATCCTACTAAACAGCTTCGGTTGTTTGCAATCTACAGACCGCCCCCCTCCGCAAAGAACGGTCTGAATACACCACAGTTTTTGTCGGAGTTCAACGATTTTCTGGCTGAGATCTCACCCCTCTCCGGCAATCACCTGATACTAGGGGACTTCAATCTGCACCTCGATATCCCAAGTAAACCTGAAGTTGCTCAATTTCTCACACTGCTTGTCGACCATGACCTACAGCAACATGTCTATGGAGCCACCCACAAATATGGTCACACCCTTGACCTTGTGATATCGCGTCAAGCGGATACCCTCGTGCAAAACTGTTACAGTGTCAATAATCTCTACTCGGATCATCATGTTATTGTATGCATCATTGACCATGCCAAACCTACTCGACAGTTGGTACAATCGAAGGTTAGGAACTACCGCACCCTCGACACTGATTCATTCACCAATGATCTTACCCGGTCTTTTCAGCTGTTTCCATACGACAGTTGCCCCAGTGATCAACTTTTATTTTATGACAACGCTGTCCTCGGTGTTCTTGATGCTCACTGCCCCGTCAAGATAAGGACACGCAGGTTTAAACAACAGCAACCTTGGTATACGAATGACATTCACCTCGCAAGACGCAACCGCAGACAACTTGAGAGAAAATGGCGTAAAACCAGACATCCTGATGACCACCATGCGTATGTGAGTCAGATCAACTCACTTACAAAGCTCATACGTCATGAAAAGTCGAAGTACTTCAAGGCCCATCTTTCATCTGCCGATACAAAAGCGGTGTTTCAAACTATCAACTCATTGTTAAACAAAGGGGCTCCTCCCCTTCCATCTGGCCAACCCTTGAAAACATTGAGCAACCGGTTTGCAACTTTCTTCAAAGACAAAGTTGCCAAAATAAGATCTAACATCATGTGTTCACTCACCCACACCCCTGAACCCGTTTCACTCCAGCATGCTGATTGCCTAGTACAAGTACCTCAACTCTCTGACTTCCCCCTTGCCGATGAGGACGAGGTCCTCAGACTCATTAGCAAAGCACCGAGCAAGTCATGCGACCTGGACCCTCTCCCGACATGGATGTTGAAATTGAATACCGGGACTCTCCTCTCTGCTCTGGTTTCAATCGTCAATAGCTCGCTTGCCACAGGTTCCTTCCCATCGAGCCTCAAGGAAGTCATAGTATCTCCCATTCTAAAGAAGCCCGGGCTAGACGTGAACAATCTCAAGAACTATAGACCGGTTTCTAACTTGGCATTTATATCGAAACTGATTGAAAAGGTTGCTTTAACTCGTATCAATGATCATCTTTGTACTAATATGTTGTTTCAGAAGTTTCAGTCTGCTTACAGGTCTGGCCACAGCAGTGAGACGGCATTGCTGAGAATCAAGAGTGACATAATGCGTGCTCTTGATGATCGGCAGGCTGTCTTCGTGGTGTTGCTGGATCTGTCGGCGGCGTTCGATACCATTGATTATGTTTCCCTCTTGGATAGATTATATAATGTTTTTGGGTTAACAGGTCATGTTCAACAGTGGTTTCATTCATACCTTGTTGGTCGCACTAATAGAGTTAAGGTTGCTAGTGAGCTATCTGACCCCCAGGTACTGGAGTTTGGTTTACCACAAGGTTCTGTGGTAGGGCCTCAGCTGTTTTCCCTATTTACTTATCCCCTGGCCACAATTATTGAACGGTTTGAGCACATTCGCTATCACTTCTATGCTGACGATACCCAGCTGTACATTCAATTTAATCCCAACAACCCTGGTGAAATCAATCAAGCTCTTTCCACATTGTCGCAATGTATAATGGACATAAAACAATGGATGTTAAGCAACATGCTTCAACTCAACGATTCCAAAACTGATTTCTTTGTCTGTGCCAACAGTAGATGTCTCAGTTCGCTATCTGATGTTTCCCTCCAAGTAGACTCCGAAATCATCCAGCCTTCCACGAATATCAGAAATCTTGGAGTGGAGTTTGACCAGGCCATGCGGATGTCCGACCAAGTCACTTCTATTTGCCGATCCGTTAATTTCAGTCTACGCAACCTTTCTCGGATAAGAATGTACATTGATAAGCCCACATGCCATGCTGCTGTTAGAGCCCTTGTAACGTCTCGTCTCGATTATGCTAACTCTCTTCTCTATGGAATATCATCTGTTGACTGTCAACGCCTTCAACGGCTCCAAAATCGTGCAGCTAAACTGATCTACCAGGCCAAGAAATATGACAGAGTCACTCCCATTCTTCACGATCTTCACTGGCTGACAGTCTCCAACCGTATCAACTTTAAAATTCTTACCCTGGTCTTCAAATGTCTCAATACCGCCTCTGTGCCTTCATACCTAACGGATCTCATTCAGTTGTACAAACCTAACAGATACCTCCGGTCATCTACTGACACCAGACTACTTGCCATCCCCAAAACACGCACCACTACTGGTGAAAAAAGCTTCCACGCTGCTGCCCCCAAACTCTGGAATGATTTACCTCACAGCATCCGCCACTCTAGCTCACTAGCAGCCTTCAAGAAATCTCTCAAAACCCACCTGTTCACCTGATTTGCTAGCTTTTATTTATTCTTTGCTCTTTGTTTATTTTGTGTGTACAGCGCTGTGGTACTTTCCCCTGTTAGTTAGAGCGCTTTATAAATACCTTGTATTATTATTATTATTAAACACAAACTCACAAAATTCTTAATAAATCTCAAACTTTTGCTAATTTACCCAGTCCGCACTGATAAAGTGTCTGCAGTAGTATCTTCTGTATCATTTGAAAGCATAAATTCACCGAAAATTTGTTCACCCCAAATCTGAAAAATCGACCCATGCCGGCATCACAATTTTTTTTGGATTTTTGACCAAAAACACAAACTAACAAAATTCTTAATAAATCTCTAACTTTTGCTAATTTACCCAGTCCGCACTGATAAAATGTCTGCAGTAGTATCTTCTGTATCATTTGAAAGCATAAATTCACCGAAAATTTGTTCACCCCAAATCTGAAAAATCGACCCATGCCGGCATCACAATTTTTGGGGGATTTTTGACCAAAAACACAAACTAACAAAATTCTTAATAAATCTCAAACTTTTGCTAATTTACCCAGTCCGCACTGATAAAATGTCTTCAGTAGTATCTTCTGTATCATTTGAAAGCATAAATTCACCGAAAAATTTGTTCACCCCAAATCTGAAAAATCGACCCATGCCGGCATCACAATTTTTGGGGGATTTTTGACCAAAAACACAAACTCACAAAATTCGTAATAAATCTCTAACTTTTGCTTATATACCCAGTCCGCACTGATAAAATGTCTTCAGTAGTATCTTATGTATCATTTGAAAGCATAAATTCACCGAAAAATTGTTCACCCCAAATCGGAAAAATTTACCCATGCCGGCATCACAGATTTTTTAAATTTTTGACCAAAAACACAAACTCACAAAATTCTTAAT
Organism: Asterias amurensis; assembly: GCF_032118995.1. NCBI lineage: Eukaryota > Metazoa > Echinodermata > Asteroidea > Forcipulatida > Asteriidae > Asterias > Asterias amurensis. The sequence continues at coordinate 5,844,477 of NC_092666.1, forward strand.
AAATCTCAAACTTTTGCTAATTTACCCAGTCCGCACTGATAAAATGTCTGCAGTAGTATCTTCTGTATCATTTGAAAGCATAAATTCACCGAAAATTTGTTCACCCCCAATCTGAAAAATTTACCCATGCCGGCATCACAGATTTTTTAAATTTTTGACCAAAAACACAAACTCACAAAATTCTTAATAAATCTCAAACTTTTGCTAATTTACCCAGTCCGCACTGATAAAATGTCTTCAGTAGTATCTTCTGTATCATTTGAAAGCATAAATTCACCGAAAATTTGTTCACCCCCAATCTGAAAAATTTACCCATGCCGGCATCACAGATTTTTTAAATTTTTGACCAAAAACACAAACTCACAAAATTCTTAATAAATCTCAAACTTTTGCTAATTTACCCAGTCCGCACTGATAAAATGTCTGCAGTAGTATCTTCTGTATCATTTGAAAGCATAAATTCACCGAAAATTTGTTCACCCCAAATCTGAAAAATCGACCCATGCCGGCATCACAATTTTTTGTTGATTTTTGACCAAAAACACAAACTAACAAAATTCTTAATAAATCTCTAACTTTTGCTTATATACCCAGTCCGCACTGATAAAATGTCTTCAGTAGTATCTTCTGTATCATTTGAAAGCATAAATTCACCGAAAAATTTTTCACCCCAAATCTGAAAAATCGACCCATGCCGGCATCACAATTTTTTGGGGATTTTTGACCAAAAACACAAACTCACAAAATTCGTAATAAATCTCTAACTTTTGCTTATATACCCAGCCCGCACTGATAAAATGTCTTCAGTAGTATCTTATGTATCATTTGAAAGCATAAATTCACCGAAAATTTGTTCACACCAAATCTGAAAAATTTACCCATACCGGCATCACAGATTTTTAAAACTTTTGACCAAAAACACAAACTCACAAAATTCTTAATAAATCTCAAACTTTTGCTAATTTACCTAGCCCGCACTGATAAAATGTCTTCAGTAGTATCTTCTGTATCATTTGAAAGCATAAATTCACCGAAAATTTGTTCACCCCAAATCTGAAAAATCGACCCATGCCGGCATCACAATTTTTTGTTGATTTTTGACCAAAAACACAAACTAACAAAATTCTTAATAAATCTCTAACTTTTGCTCATTTACCCAGTCCGCACTGATAAAATGTCTTCAGTAGTATCTTATGTATCATTTGAAAGCATAAATTCACCGAAAAATTTTTCACCCCAAATCTGAAAAATTTACCCATGCCGGCATCACAGATTTATTAAATTTTTGACCAAAAACACAAACTCACAAAATTCTTAATAAATCTGAAACTTTTGCTAATTTACCCAGTCCGCACTGATAAAATGTCTTCAGTAGTATCTTATGTATCATTTGAAAGCATAAATTCACCGAAAATTTGTTCACCCCAAATCTGAAAAATCGACCCATGCCGGCATCACAATTTTTGGGGGATTTTTGACCAAAAACACAAACTAACAAAATTCTTAATAAATCTCTATCTTTTGCTTATATACCCAGTCCGCACTGATAAAATGTCTTCAGTAGTATCTTCTGTATCATTTGAAAGCATAAATTCACCGAAAAATTTTTCACCCCAAATCTGAAAAATCGTCCCATGCCGGCATCACAATTTTTTGGGGATTTTTGACCAAAAACACCAACTCACAAACTTCGTAATAAATCTCTAACTTTTGCTTATATACCCAGTCCGCACTGATAAAATGTCTTCAGTAGTATCTTATGTATCATTTGAAAGCATAAATTCACCGAAAATTTGTTCACCCCCAATCTGAAAAATTTACCCATGCCGGCATCACAGATTTTTTAAATTTTTGACCAAAAACACAAACTCACAAAATTCTTAATAAATCTCAAACTTTTGCTAATTTAACCAGTCCGCACTGATAAAATGTCTGCAGTAGTATCTTCTGTATCATTTGAAAGCATAAATTCACCGAAAATTTGTTCACCCCAAATCTGAAAAATCGACCCATGCCGGCATCACAATTTTTTGTTGATTTTTGACCAAAAACACAAACTAACAAAATTCTTAATAAATCTCTAACTTTTGCTCATTTACCCAGTCCGCACTGATAAAATGTCTTCAGTAGTATCTTATGTATCATTTGAAAGCATAAATTCACCGAAAATTTGTTCACCCCAAATCTGAAAAAATTTACCCATCCGGCATCACAGATTTTTTAAATTTTTGAACAAAAACACAAACTCACAAAATTCTTAATAAATCTCTAACTTTTGCTTATATACCCAGTCTGCACTGATAAAATGTCTTCAGTAGTATCTTATGTATCATTTGAAAGCATAAATTCACCGAAAATTTGTTCACCCCAAATCTGAAAAATTTACCCATGCCGGCATCACAGATTTTTTAAATTTTTGAACAAAAACACAAACTCACAAAATTCTTAATAAATCTCAAACTTTTGCTAATTTACCCAGTCCGCACTGATAAAATGTCTGCAGTAGTATCTTCTGTATCATTTCAAAGCATAAATTCACCGAAAATTTGTTCACCCCAAATCTGAAAAATCGACCCATGCCGGCATCACAATTTTTTGGGGATTTTTGACCAAAAACACAAACTAACAAAATTCGTAATAAATCTCTAACTTTTGCTTATATACCCAGTCCGCACTGATAAAATGTCTGCAGTAGTATCTTATGTATCATTTGAAAGCATAAATTCACTGAAAAATTTTTCACCCCAAATCTGAAAAATCGACCCATGCCGGCATCACAATTTTTTGGGGATTTTTGACCAAAAACACAAACTCACAAAATTCGTAATAAATATCTAACTTTTGCTTATATACCCAGTTCGCACTGATAAAATGTCTTCAGTAGTATCTTCTGTATCATTTGAAAGCATAAATTCACCGAAAATTTGTTCACCCCCAATCTGAAAAATTTACCCATGCCGGCATCACAGATTTTTTAAATTTTTGACCAAAAACACAAACTCACAAAATTCTTAATAAATCTCAAACTTTTGCTAATTTACCCAGTCCGCACTGATAAAATGTCTGCAGTAGTATCTTCTGTATCATTTGAAAGCATAAATTCACCGAAAATTTGTTCACCCCAAATCTGAAAAATCGACCCATGCCGGCATCACAATTTTTTGTTGATTTTTGACCAAAAACACAAACTAACAAAATTCTTAATAAATCTCTAACTTTTGCTTATATACCCAGTCCGCACTGATAAAATGTCTTCAGTAGTATCTTCTGTATCATTTGAAAGCATAAATTCACCGAAAAATTTTTCACCCCGAATCTGAAAAATCGACCCATGCCGGCATCACAATTTTTTGGGGATTTTTGACCAAAAACACAAACTCACAAAATTCGTAATAAATCTCAAACTTTTGCTTATATACCCAGTCCGCACTGATAAAATGTCTTCAGTAGTATCTTGTGTATCATTTGAAAGCATAAATTCACCGAAAATGTGTTCACCCCAAATCTTAAAAATTTACCCATGCCGGCATCACAGATTTTTTAAATTTTTGAACAAAACTGAAACTCACAAAATTCTTAATAAATCTCAAACTTTTGCTAATTTACCCAGTCCGCACTGATAAAATGTCTTCAGTAGTATCTTCTGTATCATTTGAAAGCATAAATTCACCGAAAATTTGTTCACCCCCAATCTGAAAAATTTACCCATGCCGGCATCACAGATTTTTTAAATTTTTCACCAAAAACACAAACTCACAAAATTCTTAATAAATCTCAAACTTTTGCTAATTTACCCAGTCCGCACTGATAAAATGTCTTCAGTAGTATCTTCTGTATCATTTGAAAGCATAAATTCACCGAAAATGTGTTCACCCCAAATATGAAAAATTTACCCATGCCGGCATCACAGATTTTTTAAATTTTTGAACAAAAACAGAAACTCACAAAATTCTTAATAAATCTCAAACTTTTGCCAATTTACCCAGTCCGCACTGATAAAATGTCTTCAGTAGTATCTTCTGTATCATTTGAAAGCATAAATTCACCGAAAATTTGTTCACCCCAAATCTGAAAAATCGACCCATGCCGGCATCACAATTTTTGGGGGATTTTTGACCAAAAACACAAACTCACAAAATTCTTAATAAATCTCTAACTTTTGCTTATATACCCAGTCCGCACTGATAAAATGTCTTCAGTAGTATCTTATGTATCATTTGAAAGCATAAATTCACCAAAAATTTGTTCACCCCAAATCTGAAAAATCGACCCATGCCGGCATCACAATTTTTTGTTGATTTTTGACCAAAAACACAAACTAACAAAATTCTTAATAAATCTCTAACTTTTGCTCATTTACCCAGTCCGCACTGATAAAATGTCTTCAGTAGTATCCTATGTATCATTTGAAAGCATAAATTCACCGAAAAATTTTTCACCCCAAATCTGAAAAATCGACCCATGCCGGCATCACATTTTTTTTTGGATTTTTGACCAAAAACACAAACTCACAAAATTCGTAATAAATCTCTAACTTTTGCTTATATACCCAGTCCGCACTGATAAAATGTCTTCAGTAGTATCTTATGTATCATTTGAAAGCATAAATTCACCGAAAAATTTTTCACCCCAAATCTGAAAAATTTACCCATGCCGGCATCACAGATTTATTAAATTTTTGACCAAAAACACAAACTCACAAAATTCTTAATAAATCTGAAACTTTTGCTAATTTACCCAGTCCGCACTGATAAAATGTCTTCAGTAGTATCTTATGTATCATTTGAAAGCATAAATTCACCGAAAATTTGTTCACCCCAAATCTGAAAAATCGACCCATGCCGGCATCACAATTTTTGGGGGATTTTTGACCAAAAACACAAACTAACAAAATTCTTAATAAATCTCTATCTTTTGCTTATATACCCAGTCCGCACTGATAAAATGTCTTCAGTAGTATCTTCTGTATCATTTGAAAGCATAAATTCACCGAAAAATTTTTCACCCCAAATCTGAAAAATCGTCCCATGCCGGCATCACAATTTTTTGGGGATTTTTGACCAAAAACACAAACTCACAAACTTCGTAATAAATCTCTAACTTTTGCTTATATACCCAGTCCGCACTGATAAAATGTCTTCAGTAGTATCTTATGTATCATTTGAAAGCATAAATTCACCGAAAATTTGTTCACCCCCAATCTGAAAAATTTACCCATGCCGGCATCACAGATTTTTTAAATTTTTGACCAAAAACACAAACTCACAAAATTCTTAATAAATCTCAAACTTTTGCTAATTTAACCAGTCCGCACTGATAAAATGTCTGCAGTAGTATCTTCTGTATCATTTGAAAGCATAAATTCACCGAAAATTTGTTCACCCCAAATCTGAAAAATCGACCCATGCCGGCATCACAATTTTTTGTTGATTTTTGACCAAAAACACAAACTAACAAAATTCTTAATAAATCTCTAACTTTTGCTCATTTACCCAGTCCGCACTGATAAAATGTCTTCAGTAGTATCTTATGTATCATTTGAAAGCATAAATTCACCGAAAATTTGTTCACCCCAAATCTGAAAAAATTTACCCATCCGGCATCACAGATTTTTTAAATTTTTGAACAAAAACACAAACTCACAAAATTCTTAATAAATCTCTAACTTTTGCTTATATACCCAGTCTGCACTGATAAAATGTCTTCAGTAGTATCTTATGTATCATTTGAAAGCATAAATTCACCGAAAATTTGTTCACCCCAAATCTGAAAAATTTACCCATGCCGGCATCACAGATTTTTTAAATTTTTGAACAAAAACACAAACTCACAAAATTCTTAATAAATCTCAAACTTTTGCTAATTTACCCAGTCCGCACTGATAAAATGTCTGCAGTAGTATCTTCTGTATCATTTGAAAGCATAAATTCACCGAAAATTTGTTCACCCCAAATCTGAAAAATCGACCCATGCCGGCATCACAATTTTTTGGGGATTTTTGACCAAAAACACAAACTAACAAAATTCTTAATAAATCTCTAACTTTTGCTAATTTACCCAGTCCGCACTGATAAAATGTCTGCAGTAGTATCTTATGTATCATTTGAAAGCATAAATTCACTGAAAAATTTTTCACCCCAAATCTGAAAAATCGACCCATGCCGGCATCACAATTTTTTGGGGATTTTTGACCAAAAACACAAACTCACAAAATTCGTAATAAATATCTAACTTTTGCTTATATACCCAGTTCGCACTGATAAAATGTCTTCAGTAGTATCTTCTGTATCATTTGAAAGCATAAATTCACCGAAAATTTGTTCACCCCCAATCTGAAAAATTTACCCATGCCGGCATCACAGATTTTTTAAATTTTTGACCAAAAACACAAACTCACAAAATTCTTAATAAATCTCAAACTTTTGCTAATTTACCCAGTCCGCACTGATAAAATGTCTGCAGTAGTATCTTCTGTATCATTTGAAAGCATAAATTCACCGAAAATTTGTTCACCCCAAATCTGAAAAATCGACCCATGCCGGCATCACAATTTTTTGTTGATTTTTGACCAAAAACACAAACTAACAAAATTCTTAATAAATCTCTAACTTTTGCTCATTTACCCAGTCCGCACTGATAAAATGTCTTCAGTAGTATCTTATGTATCATTTGAAAGCATAAATTCACCGAAAATTTGTTCACCCCAAATCTGAAAAAATTTACCCATCCGGCATCACAGATTTTTTAAATTTTTGAACAAAAACACAAACTCACAAAATTCTTAATAAATCTCTAACTTTTGCTTATATACCCAGTCTGCACTGATAAAATGTCTTCAGTAGTATCTTATGTATCATTTGAAAGCATAAATTCACCGAAAATTTGTTCACCCCAAATCTGAAAAATTTACCCATGCCGGCATCACAGATTTTTTAAATTTTTGAACAAAAACACAAACTCACAAAATTCTTAATAAATCTCAAACTTTTGCTAATTTACCCAGTCCGCACTGATAAAATGTCTGCAGTAGTATCTTATGTATCATTTGAAAGCATAAATTCACCGAAAATTTGTTCACCCCAAATCTGAAAAATCGACCCATGCCGGCATCACAATTTTTTGGGGTTTTTTGACCAAAAACACAAACTAACAAAATTCTTAATAAATCTCTAACTTTTGCTAATTTACCCAGTCCGCACTGATAAAATGTCTGCAGTAGTATCTTATGTATCATTTGAAAGCATAAATTCACTGAAAAATTTTTCACCCCAAATCTGAAAAATCGACCCATGCCGGCATCACAATTTTTTGGGGATTTTTGACCAAAAACACAAACTCACAAAATTCGTAATAAATATCTAACTTTTGCTTATATACCCAGTTCGCACTGATAAAATGTCTTCAGTAGTATCTTCTGTATCATTTGAAAGCATAAATTCACCGAAAATTTGTTCACCCCCAATCTGAAAAATTTACCCATGCCGGCATCACAGAATTTTTAAATTTTTGACCAAAAACACAAACTCACAAAATTCTTAATAAATCTCAAACTTTTGCTAATTTACCCAGTCCGCACTGATAAAATGTCTGCAGTAGTATCTTCTGTATCATTTGAAAGCATAAATTCACCGAAAATTTGTTCACCCCAAATCTGAAAAATCGACCCATGCCGGCATCACAATTTTTTGTTGATTTTTGACCAAAAACACAAACTAACAAAATTCTTAATAAATCTCTAACTTTTGCTTATATACCCAGTCCGCACTGATAAAATGTCTTCAGTAGTATCTTCTGTATCATTTGAAAGCATAAATTCACCGAAAAATTTTTCACCCCAAATCTGAAAAATCGACCCATGCCGGCATCACAATTTTTTTGGGGATTTTTGACCAAAAACACAAACTCACAAAATTCGTAATAAATCTCAAACTTTTGCTTATATACCCAGTCCGCACTGATAAAATGTCTTCAGTAGTATCTTGTGTATCATTTGAAAGCATAAATTCACCGAAAATGTGTTCACCCCAAATCTTAAAAATTTACCCATGCCGGCATCACAGATTTTTTAAATTTTTGAACAAAACTGAAACTCACAAAATTCTTAATAAATCTCAAACTTTTGCTAATTTACCCAGTCCGCACTGATAAAATGTCTTCAGTAGTATCTTCTGTATCATTTGAAAGCATAAATTCATCGAAAATTTGTTCACCCCCAATCTGAAAAATTTACCCATGCCGGCATCACAGATTTTTTAAATTTTTCACCAAAAACACAAACTCACAAAATTCTTAATAAATCTCAAACTTTTGCTAATTTACCCAGTCCGCACTGATAAAATGTCTTCAGTAGTATCTTCTGTATCATTTGAAAGCATAAATTCACCGAAAATGTGTTCACCCCAAATATGAAAAATTTACCCATGCCGGCATCACAGATTTTTTAAATTTTTGAACAAAAACAGAAACTCACAAAATTCTTAATAAATCTCAAACTTTTGCCAATTTACCCAGTCCGCACTGATAAAATGTCTTCAGTAGTATCTTCTGTATCATTTGAAAGCATAAATTCACCGAAAATTTGTTCACCCCAAATCTGAAAAATCGACCCATGCCGGCATCACAATTTTTGGGGGATTTTTGACCAAAAACACAAACTCACAAAATTCTTAATAAATCTCTAACTTTTGCTTATATACCCAGTCCGCACTGATAAAATGACTTCAGTAGTATCTTATGTATCATTTGAAAGCATAAATTCACCAAAAATTTGTTCACCCCAAATCTGAAAAATCGACCCATGCCGGCATCACAATTTTTTGTTGATTTTTGACCAAAAACACAAACTAACAAAATTCTTAATAAATCTCTAACTTTTGCTCATTTACCCAGTCCGCACTGATAAAATGTCTTCAGTAGTATCCTATGTATCATTTGAAAGCATAAATTCACCGAAATTTTTTTCACCCCAAATCTGAAAAATCGACCCATGCCGGCATCACATTTTTTTTTGGATTTTTGACCAAAAACACAAACTCACAAAATTCGTAATAAATCTCTAACTTTTGCTTATATACCCAGTCCGCACTGATAAAATGTCTTCAGTAGTATCTTATGTATCATTTGAAAGCATAAATTAACCGAAAATTTGTTCACCCCAAATCTGAAAAATTTACCCATGCCGGCATCACAGATTTTTTAAATTTTTGAACAAAAACACAAACTCACAAAATTCTTAATAAATCTCAAACTTTTGCTAATTTACCCAGTCCGCACTGATAAAATGTCTGCAGTAGTATCTTCTGTATCATTTGAAAGCATAAATTCACCGAAAATGTGTTCACCCCAAATCTGAAAAATCGACCCATGCCGGCATCACAATTTTTTGTTGATTTTTGACCAAAAACACAAACTAACAAAATTCTTAATAAATCTCAAACTTTTGCTAATTTACCCAGTCCGCACTGATAAAATGTCTGCAGTAGTATCTTATGTATCATTTGAAAGCATAAATTCACTGAAAAATTTTTCACCCCAAATCTGAAAAATCGACCCATGCCGGCATCACAATTTTTTGGGGATTTTTGACCAAAAACACAAACTCACAAAATTCGTAATAAATATCTAACTTTTGCTTATATACCCAGTTCGCACTGATAAAATGTCTTCAGTAGTATCTTCTGTATCATTTGAAAGCATAAATTCACCGAAAATTTGTTCACCCCCAATCTGAAAAATTTACCCATGCCGGCATCACAGATTTTTAAAATTTTTCACCAAAAACACAAACTCACAAAATTCTTAATAAATCTCAAACTTTTGCTAATTTACCCAGTCCGCACTGATAAAATGTCTGCAGTAGTATCTTATGTATCATTTGAAAGCATAAATTCACTGAAAAATTTTTCACCCCAAATCTGAAAAATCGACCCATGCCGGCATCACAATTTTTTGGGGATTTTTGACCAAAAACACAAACTCACAAAATTCGTAATAAATATCTAACTTTTGCTTATATACCCAGTTCGCACTGATAAAATGTCTTCAGTAGTATCTTCTGTATCATTTGAAAGCATAAATTCACCGAAAATTTGTTCACCCCCAATCTGAAAAATTTACCCATGCCGGCATCACAGATTTTTTAAATTTTTGACCAAAAACACAAACTCACAAAATTCTTAATAAATCTCAAACTTTTGCTAATTTACCCAGTCCGCACTGATAAAATGTCTGCAGTAGTATCTTCTGTATCATTTGAAAGCATAAATTCACCGAAAATTTGTTCACCCCAAATCTGAAAAATCGACCCATGCCGGCATCACAATTTTTTGTTGATTTTTGACCAAAAACACAAACTAACAAAATTCTTAATAAATCTCTAACTTTTGCTCATTTACCCAGTCCGCACTGATAAAATGTCTTCAGTAGTATCTTATGTATCATTTGAAAGCATAAATTCACCGAAAATTTGTTCACCCCAAATCTGAAAAAATTTACCCATCCGGCATCACAGATTTTTTAAATTTTTGAACAAAAACACAAACTCACAAAATTCTTAATAAATCTCTAACTTTTGCTTATATACCCAGTCTGCACTGATAAAATGTCTTCAGTAGTATCTTATGTATCATTTGAAAGCATAAATTCACCGAAAATTTGTTCACCCCAAATCTGAAAAATTTACCCATGCCGGCATCACAGATTTTTTAAATTTTTGAACAAAAACACAAACTCACAAAATTCTTAATAAATCTCAAACTTTTGCTAATTTACCCAGTCCGCACTGATAAAATGTCTGCAGTAGTATCTTCTGTATCATTTGAAAGCATAAATTCACCGAAAATTTGTTCACCCCAAATCTGAAAAATCGACCCATGCCGGCATCACAATTTTTTGGGGATTTTTGACCAAAAACACAAACTAACAAAATTCTTAATAAATCTCTAACTTTTGCTAATTTACCCAGTCCGCACTGATAAAATGTCTGCAGTAGTATCTTATGTATCATTTGAAAGCATAAATTCACTGAAAAATTTTTCACCCCAAATCTGAAAAATCGACCCATGCCGGCATCACAATTTTTTGGGGATTTTTGACCAAAAACACAAACTCACAAAATTCGTAATAAATATCTAACTTTTGCTTATATACCCAGTTCGCACTGATAAAATGTCTTCAGTAGTATCTTCTGTATCATTTGAAAGCATAAATTCACCGAAAATTTGTTCACCCCCAATCTGAAAAATTTACCCATGCCGGCATCACAGATTTTTTAAATTTTTGACCAAAAACACAAACTCACAAAATTCTTAATAAATCTCAAACTTTTGCTAATTTACCCAGTCCGCACTGATAAAATGTCTGCAGTAGTATCTTCTGTATCATTTGAAAGCATAAATTCACCGAAAATTTGTTCACCCCAAATCTGAAAAATCGACCCATGCCGGCATCACAATTTTTTGTTGATTTTTGACCAAAAACACAAACTAACAAAATTCTTAATAAATCTCTAACTTTTGCTTATATACCCAGTCCGCACTGATAAAATGTCTTCAGTAGTATCTTCTGTATCATTTGAAAGCATAAATTCACCGAAAAATTTTTCACCCCAAATCTGAAAAATCGACCCATGCCGGCATCACAATTTTTTGGGGATTTTTGACCAAAAACACAAACTCACAAAATTCGTAATAAATCTCAAACTTTTGCTTATATACCCAGTCCGCACTGATAAAATGTCTTCAGTAGTATCTTGTGTATCATTTGAAAGCATAAATTCACCGAAAATGTGTTCACCCCAAATCTTAAAAATTTACCCATGCCGGCATCACAGATTTTTTAAATTTTTGAACAAAACTGAAACTCACAAAATTCTTAATAAATCTCAAACTTTTGCTAATTTACCCAGTCCGCACTGATAAAATGTCTTCAGTAGTATCTTCTGTATCATTTGAAAGCATAAATTCACCGAAAATTTGTTCACCCCCAATCTGAAAAATTTACCCATGCCGGCATCACAGATTTTTTAAATTTTTCACCAAAAACACAAACTCACAAAATTCTTAATAAATCTCAAACTTTTGCTAATTTACCCAGTCCGCACTGATAAAATGTCTTCAGTAGTATCTTCTGTATCATTTGAAAGCATAAATTCACCGAAAATGTGTTCACCCCAAATATGAAAAATTTACCCATGCCGGCATCACAGATTTTTTAAATTTTTGAACAAAAACACAAACTCACAAAATTCTTAATAAATCTCAAACTTTTGCCAATTTACCCAGTCCGCACTGATAAAATGTCTTCAGTAGTATCTTCTGTATCATTTGAAAGCAGAAATTCACCGAAAATTTGTTAACCCCAAATCTGAAAAATCGACCCATGCCGGCATCACAATTTTTGGGGGATTTTTGACCAAAAACACAAACTCACAAAATTCTTAATAAATCTCTAACTTTTGCTTATATACCCAGTCCGCACTGATAAAATGTCTTCAGTAGTATCTTATGTATCATTTGAAAGCATAAATTCACCAAAAATTTGTTCACCCCAAATCTGAAAAATCGACCCATGCCGGCATCACAATTTTTTGTTGATTTTTGACCAAAAACACAAACTAACAAAATTCTTAATAAATCTCTAACTTTTGCTCATTTACCCAGTCCGCACTGATAAAATGTCTTCAGTAGTATCCTATGTATCATTTGAAAGCATAAATTCACCGAAAAATTTTTCACCCCAAATCTGAAAAATCGACCCATGCCGGCATCACATTTTTTTTTGGATTTTTGACCAAAAACACAAACTCACAAAATTCGTAATAAATCTCTAACTTTTGCTTATATACCCAGTCCGCACTGATAAAATGTCTTCAGTAGTATCTTATGTATCATTTGAAAGCATAAATTAACCGAAAATTTGTTCACCCCAAATCTGAAAAATTTACCCATGCCGGCATCACAGATTTTTTAAATTTTTGAACAAAAACACAAACTCACAAAATTCTTAATAAATCTCAAACTTTTGCTAATTTACCCAGTCCGCACTGATAAAATGTCTGCAGTAGTATCTTCTGTATCATTTGAAAGCATAAATTCACCGAAAATGTGTTCACCCCAAATCTGAAAAATCGACCCATGCCGGCATCACAATTTTTTGTTGATTTTTGACCAAAAACACAAACTAACAAAATTCTTAATAAATCTCAAACTTTTGCTAATTTACCCAGTCCGCACTGATAAAATGTCTGCAGTAGTATCTTATGTATCATTTGAAAGCATAAATTCACTGAAAAATTTTTCACCCCAAATCTGAAAAATCGACCCATGCCGGCATCACAATTTTTTGGGGATTTTTGACCAAAAACACAAACTCACAAAATTCGTAATAAATATCTAACTTTTGCTTATATACCCAGTTCGCACTGATAAAATGTCTTCAGTAGTATCTTCTGTATCATTTGAAAGCATAAATTCACCGAAAATTTGTTCACCCCCAATCTGAAAAATTTACCCATGCCGGCATCACAGATTTTTAAAATTTTTCACCAAAAACACAAACTCACAAAATTCTTAATAAATCTCAAACTTTTGCTAATTTACCCAGTCCGCACTGATAAAATGTCTGCAGTAGTATCTTCTGTATCATTTGAAAGCATAAATTCACCGAAAATTTGTTCACCCCAAATCTGAAAAATCGACCCATGCCGGCATCACAATTTTTTGTTGATTTTTGACCAAAAACACAAACTAACAAAATTCTTAATAAATCTCTAACTTTTGCTTATATACCCAGTCCGCACTGATAAAATGTCTTCAGTAGTATCTTCTGTATCATTTGAAAGCATAAATTCACCGAAAATTTGTTCACCCCCAATCTGAAAAATTTACCCATGCCGGCATCACAGATTTTTAAAATTTTTCACCAAAAACACAAACTCACAAAATTCTTAATAAATCTCAAACTTTTGCTAATTTACCCAGTCCGCACTGATAAAATGTCTGCAGTAGTATCTTCTGTATCATTTGAAAGCATAAATTCACCGAAAATTTGTTCACCCCAAATCTGAAAAATCGACCCATGCCGGCATCACAATTTTTTGTTGATTTTTGACCAAAAACACAAACTAACAAAATTCTTAATAAATCTCTAACTTTTGCTTATATACCCAGTCCGCACTGATAAAATGTCTTCAGTAGTATCTTCTGTATCATTTGAAAGCATAAATTCACCGAAAAATTTTTCACCCCAAATCTGAAAAATCGACCCATGCCGGCATCACAATTTTTTGGGGATTTTTGACCAAAAACACAAACTCACAAAATTCGTAATAAATCTCAAACTTTTGCTTATATACCCAGTCCGCACTGATAAAATGTCTTCAGTAGTATCTTGTGTATCATTTGAAAGCATAAATTCACCGAAAATGTGTTCACCCCAAATCTGAAAAATTTACCCATGCCGGCATCACAGATTTTTTAAATTTTTGAACAAAACTGAAACTCACAAAATTCTTAATAAATCTCAAACTTTTGCTAATTTACCCAGTCCGCACTGATAAAATGTCTTCAGTAGTATCTTCTGTATCATTTGAAAGCATAAATTCACCGAAAATTTGTTCACCCAAAATCTGAAAAATTTACCCATGCCGGCATCACAGATTTTTTAAATTTTTGAACAAAAACACAAACTCACAAAATTCTTAATAAATCTCTAACTTTTGCTTATATACCCAGTCCGCACTGATAAAATGTCTTCAGTAGTATCTTATGTATCATTTGAAAGCATAAATTCACCGAAAATTTGTTCACCCCAAATCTGAAAAATTTACCCATGCCGGCATCACAGATTTTTTAAATTTTTGACCAAAAACACAAACTCACAAAATTCTTAATAAATCTCAAACTTTTGCCAATTTACCCAGTCCGCACTGATAAAATGTCTGCAGTAGTATCTTGTGTATCATTTGAAAGCATAAATTCACCGAAAATTTGTTCACCCCAAATCTGAAAAATCGACCCATGCCGGCATCACAATTTTTGGGGGATTTTTGACCAAAAACACAAACTAACAAAATTCTTAATAAATCTCAAACTTTTGCTAATTTACCCAGTCCGCACTGATAAAATGTCTTCAGTAGTATCTTCTGTATCATTTGAAAGCATAAATTCACCGAAAATTTGTTCACCCCAAATCTGAAAAATTTACCCATGCCGGCATCACAGATTTTTTAAATTTTTGAACAAAAACACAAACTCACAAAATTCTTAATAAATCTCAAACTTTTGCTAATTTACCCAGTCCGCACTGATAAAATGTCTTCAGTAGTATCTTCTGTATCATTTGAAAGCATAAATTCACCGAAAATGTGTTCACCCCAAATCTGAAAAATTTACCCATGCCGGCATCACAGATTTTTTAAATTTTTGAACAAAAACACAAACTCACAAAATTCTTAATAAATCTCAAACTTTTGCCAATTTACCCAGTCCGCACTGATAAAATGTCTTCAGTAGTATCTTCTGTATCATTTGAAAGCATAAATTCACCGAAAATTTGTTCACCCCAAATCTGAAAAATCGACCCATGCCGGCATCACAATTTTTGGGGGATTTTTGACCAAAAACACAAACTCACAAAATTCGTAATAAATCTCTAACTTTTGCTTATATACCCAGTCCGCACTGATAAAATGTCTTCAGTAGTATCTTATGTATCATTTGAAAGCATAAATTCACCAAAAATTTGTTCACCCCAAATCTGAAAAATCGACCCATGCCGGCATCACAATTTTTTGTTGATTTTTGACCAAAAACACAAACTAACAAAATTCTTAATAAATCTCTAACTTTTGCTCATTTACCCAGTCCGCACTGATAATATGTCTTCAGTAGTATCTTATGTATCATTTGAAAGCATAAATTCACCGAAAAATTTTTCACCCCAAATCTGAAAAATCGACCCATGCCGGCATCACATTTTTTTTTGGATTTTTGACCAAAAACACAAACTCACAAAATTCGTAATAAATCTCTAACTTTTGCTTATATACCCAGTCCGCACTGATAAAATGTCTTCAGTAGTATCTTATGTATCATTTGAAAGCATAAATTCACCGAAAATTTGTTCACCCCAAATCTGAAAAATTTACCCATGCCGGCATCACAGATTTTTAAAATTTTTGACCAAAAACACAAACTCACAAAATTCTGAATAAATCTCAAACTTTTGCTAATTTACCCAGTCCGCACTGATAAAATGTCTGCAGTAGTATCTTCTGTATCATTTGAAAGCATAAATTCACCGAAAATTTGTTCACCCCAAATCTGAAAAATCGACCCATGCCGGCATCACAATTTTTTGGGGATTTTTGACCAAAAACACAAAGTCACTAAATTCTTAATAAATCTCAAACTTTTGCTATTTTACCCAGTCCGCACAGATAAAATTTCTGCAGTAGTATCTTCTGTATCATTTGAAAGCATAAATTCACCGAAAATTTGTTCACCCCAAATCTGAAAAATTGACCCATGCCGGCATCACAGATTTTTTAAATTTTTGACCAAAAACACAAACTCACAAAATTCTTAATAAATCTCAAACTTTTGCTAATTTACCCAGTCCGCACTGATAAAATGTCTTCAGTAGTATCTTCTGTATCATTTGAAAGCATAAATTCACCGAAAATTTGTTCACCCCAAATCTGAAAAATTGACCCATGCCGGCATCACTGATTTTTTAAATTTTTGAACAAAAACACAAACTCACAAAATTCTTAATAAATCTCTAACTTTTGCTTATATACCCAGTCCGCACTGATAAAATGTCTTCAGTAGTATCTTATGTATCATTTAAAAGCATAAATTCACCAAAAATTTGTTCACCCCAAATCTGAAAAATCGACCCATGCCGGCATCACAATTTTTTGTTGATTTTTGACCAAAAACACAAACTAACAAAATTCTTAATAAATCTCTAACTTTTGCTCATTTACCCAGTCCGCACTGATAATATGTCTTCAGTAGTATCTTATGTATCATTTGAAAGCATAAATTCACCGAAAAATTTTTCACCCCAAATCTGAAAAATCGACCCATGCCGGCATCACATTTTTTTTTTGGATTTTTGACCAAAAACACAAACTCACAAAATTCGTAATAAATCTCTAACTTTTGCTTATATACCCAGTCCGCACTGATAAAATGTCTTCAGTAGTATCTTATGTATCATTTGAAAGCATAAATTCACCGAAAATTTGTTCACCCCAAATCTGAAAAATTTACCCATGCCGGCATCACAGATTTTTAAAATTTGTGACCAAAAACACAAACTCACAAAATTCTGAATAAATCTCAAACTTTTGCTAATTTACCCAGTCCGCACTGATAAAATGTCTGCAGTAGTATCTTCTGTATCATTTGAAAGCATAAATTCACCGAAAATTTGTTCACCCCAAATCTGAAAAATCGACCCATGCCGGCATCACAATTTTTTGGGGATTTTTGACCAAAAACACAAAGTCACTAAATTCTTAATAAATCTCAAACTTTTGCTATTTTACCCAGTCCGCACAGATAAAATTTCTGCAGTAGTATCTTCTGTATCATTTGAAAGCATAAATTCACCGAAAATTTGTTCACCCCAAATCTGAAAAATTGACCCATGCCGGCATCACAGATTTTTTAAATTTTTGACCAAAAACACAAACTCACAAAATTCTTAATAAATCTCAAACTTTTGCTAATTTACCCAGTCCGCACTGATAAAATGTCTTCAGTAGTATCTTCTGTATCATTTGAAAGCATAAATTCACCGAAAATTTGTTCACCCCAAATCTGAAAAATCGACCCATGCCGGCATCACAATTTTTTGAGTATTTTTGACCAAAAACACAAACTCACAAAATTCGTAATAAATCTCTAACTTTTGCTTATATACCCAGTCCGCACTGATAAAATGTCTTCAGTAGTATCTTATGTATCATTTGAAAGCATAAATTCACCGAAAATTTGTTCACCCCAAATCTGAAAAATTTACCCATGCCGGCATCACAGATTTTTTTTTATTTTTGACCAAAAACACAAACTCACTAAATTCTTAATAAATCTCAAACTTTTGCTCATTTGCCCAGTCCGCACTGATAAAATGTCTTCAGTAGTATCTTTTGTATCATTTGAAAGCATAAATTCACAAAAAAAATTTCACCCCAAATCTGAAAAATCGACCCATGCTGGCATCACAACTTTTTGGGGATTTTTGACCAAAACACAAACTCACAAAATTCGTAATAAATCTTTAAATTTTGCTTATATACCCAGTCCGCACTGATAAAATGTCTTCAGTAGTATCTTATGTATTATTTGAAAGCATAAATTCACCGAAAATTTGTTCACCCCAAATCTGAAAAAATTACCCATGCCGGCATCACAGATTTTTTTAAATTTTTGACCAAAAACACAAACTCACAAAATTCTTAATAAATCTCAAACTTTTGCTAATTTACCCAGTCCGCACTGATAAAATGTCTGCAGTTGTATCTTCTGTATCATTTGAAAGCATAAATTCACCAAAAATTTGTTCAATTAAATCTGAAAAATCGACCCATGCCGGCATCACAGATTTTTTTGGATTTTTGACCAAAAACACAAACTCACTAAATTCTTAATAAATCTCAAACTTTTGCTCATTTGCCCAGTCCGCACTGATAAAATGTCTTCAGTAGTATCTTTTGTATCATTTGAAAGCATAAATTCACAAAAAAAATTTCACCCCAAATCTGAAAAATCGACCCATGCCGGCATCACAATTTTTTTTGGATTTTTGACCAAAAACACAAACTCACAAAATTCGTAATAAATCTCTAAATTTTGCTTATATACCCAGTCCGCACTGATAAAATGTCTTCAGTTGTATCTTCTGTATCATTTGAAAGCATAAATTCACAGAAAATTTGTTCACCCCAAATCTGAAAAATCGACCCATGCCGGCATCACAGATTTTTTGGGATTTTTGAACAAAAACACAAACTCACAAAATTCTTAATAAATCTCAAACTTTTGCTAATTTACCCAGTCCGCACTGATAAAATGTCTGCAGTAGTATCTTCTGTATCATTTGAAAGCATAAATTCACCAAAAATTTGTTCACCCCAAACCTGAAAAATCGACCCATGCCGGCATCACAGTTTTCTGGGGATTTTTGACCAAAAACACAAACTCACAAAATTTATAATAAATCTCTAACTTTTGCTTATATACCCAGTCCGCACTGATAAAATGTCTTCAGTAGTATCTTATGTATCATTTGAAAGCATAAATTCACCGAAAATTTGTTCACCCCAAATCTGAAAAATTTACCCATGCCGGCATCACAGATTTTTTAAATTTTTGACCAAAAACACAAACTCACAAAATTCTTAATAAATCTCAAACTTTTGCTAATTTACCCAATCCGCACTGATAAAATGTCTACAGTAGTATCTTCTGTATCATTTGAAAGCATAAATTCACAGAAAATTTGTTCACCCCAAATCTGAAAAATCGACCCATGCCGGCATCACAATTTTTGGGGGATTTTTGACCAAAAACACAAACTAACAAAATTCTTAATAAATCTCAAACTTTTGCTAATTTACCCAGTCCGCACTGATAAAATGTCTTCAGTAGTATCTTCTGTATCATTTGAAAGCATAAATTCACCGAAAATTTGTTCACCCCAAATCTGAAAAATTTACCCATGCCGGCATCACAGATTTTTTAAATTTTTGAACAAAAACACAAACTCACAAAATTCTTAATAAATCTCAAACTTTTGCTAATTTACCCAGTCCGCACTGATAAAATGTCTTCAGTAGTATCTTCTGTATCATTTGAAAGCATAAATTCACCGAAAATGTGTTCACCCCAAATCTGAAAAATTTACCCATGCCGGCATCACAGATTTTTTAAATTTTTGAACAAAAACACAAACTCACAAAATTCTTAATAAATCTCAAACTTTTGCCAATTTACCCAGTCCGCACTGATAAAATGTCTTCAGTAGTATCTTCTGTATCATTTGAAAGCATAAATTCACCGAAAATTTGTTCACCCCAAATCTGAAAAATCGACCCATGCCGGCATCACAATTTTTGGGGGATTTTTGACCAAAAACACAAACTCACAAAATTCGTAATAAATCTCTAACTTTTGCTTATATACCCAGTCCGCACTGATAAAATGTCTTCAGTAGTATCTTATGTATCATTTGAAAGCATAAATTCACCAAAAATTTGTTCACCCCAAATCTGAAAAATCGACCCATGCCGGCATCACAATTTTTTGTTGATTTTTGACCAAAAACACAAACTAACAAAATTCTTAATAAATCTCTAACTTTTGCTCATTTACCCAGTCCGCACTGATAATATGTCTTCAGTAGTATCTTATGTATCATTTGAAAGCATAAATTCACCGAAAAATTTTTCACCCCAAATCTGAAAAATCGACCCATGCCGGCATCACATTTTTTTTTGGATTTTTGACCAAAAACACAAACTCACAAAATTCGTAATAAATCTCTAACTTTTGCTTATATACCCAGTCCGCACTGATAAAATGTCTTCAGTAGTATCTTATGTATCATTTGAAAGCATAAATTCACCGAAAATTTGTTCACCCCAAATCTGAAAAATTTACCCATGCCGGCATCACAGATTTTTAAAATTTTTGACCAAAAACACAAACTCACAAAATTCTGAATAAATCTCAAACTTTTGCTAATTTACCCAGTCCGCACTGATAAAATGTCTGCAGTAGTATCTTCTGTATCATTTGAAAGCATAAATTCACCGAAAATTTGTTCACCCCAAATCTGAAAAATCGACCCATGCCGGCATCACAATTTTTTGGGGATTTTTGACCAAAAACACAAAGTCACTAAATTCTTAATAAATCTCAAACTTTTGCTATTTTACCCAGTCCGCACAGATAAAATTTCTGCAGTAGTATCTTCTGTATCATTTGAAAGCATAAATTCACCGAAAATTTGTTCACCCCAAATCTGAAAAATTGACCCATGCCGGCATCACAGATTTTTTAAATTTTTGACCAAAAACACAAACTCACAAAATTCTTAATAAATCTCAAACTTTTGCTAATTTACCCAGTCCGCACTGATAAAATGTCTTCAGTAGTATCTTCTGTATCATTTGAAAGCATAAATTCACCGAAAATTTGTTCACCCCAAATCTGAAAAATTGACCCATGCCGGCATCACTGATTTTTTAAATTTTTGAACAAAAACACAAACTCACAAAATTCTTAATAAATCTCTAACTTTTGCTTATATACCCAGTCCGCACTGATAAAATGTCTTCAGTAGTATCTTATGTATCATTTAAAAGCATAAATTCACCAAAAATTTGTTCACCCCAAATCTGAAAAATCGACCCATGCCGGCATCACAATTTTTTGTTGATTTTTGACCAAAAACACAAACTAACAAAATTCTTAATAAATCTCTAACTTTTGCTCATTTACCCAGTCCGCACTGATAATATGTCTTCAGTAGTATCTTATGTATCATTTGAAAGCATAAATTCACCGAAAAATTTTTCACCCCAAATCTGAAAAATCGACCCATGCCGGCATCACATTTTTTTTTTGGATTTTTGACCAAAAACACAAACTCACAAAATTCGTAATAAATCTCTAACTTTTGCTTATATACCCAGTCCGCACTGATAAAATGTCTTCAGTAGTATCTTATGTATCATTTGAAAGCATAAATTCACCGAAAATTTGTTCACCCCAAATCTGAAAAATTTACCCATGCCGGCATCACAGATTTTTAAAATTTGTGACCAAAAACACAAACTCACAAAATTCTGAATAAATCTCAAACTTTTGCTAATTTACCCAGTCCGCACTGATAAAATGTCTGCAGTAGTATCTTCTGTATCATTTGAAAGCATAAATTCACCGAAAATTTGTTCACCCCAAATCTGAAAAATCGACCCATGCCGGCATCACAATTTTTTGGGGATTTTTGACCAAAAACACAAAGTCACTAAATTCTTAATAAATCTCAAACTTTTGCTATTTTACCCAGTCCGCACAGATAAAATTTCTGCAGTAGTATCTTCTGTATCATTTGAAAGCATAAATTCACCGAAAATTTGTTCACCCCAAATCTGAAAAATTGACCCATGCCGGCATCACAGATTTTTTAAATTTTTGACCAAAAACACAAACTCACAAAATTCTTAATAAATCTCAAACTTTTGCTAATTTACCCAGTCCGCACTGATAAAATGTCTTCAGTAGTATCTTCTGTATCATTTGAAAGCATAAATTCACCGAAAATTTGTTCACCCCAAATCTGAAAAATCGACCCATGCCGGCATCACAATTTTTTGAGTATTTTTGACCAAAAACACAAACTCACAAAATTCGTAATAAATCTCTAACTTTTGCTTATATACCCAGTCCGCACTGATAAAATGTCTTCAGTAGTATCTTATGTATCATTTGAAAGCATAAATTCACCGAAAATTTGTTCACCCCAAATCTGAAAAATTTACCCATGCCGGCATCACAGATTTTTTTTTATTTTTGACCAAAAACACAAACTCACTAAATTCTTAATAAATCTCAAACTTTTGCTCATTTGCCCAGTCCGCACTGATAAAATGTCTTCAGTAGTATCTTTTGTATCATTTGAAAGCATAAATTCACAAAAAAAATTTCACCCCAAATCTGAAAAATCGACCCATGCTGGCATCACAACTTTTTGGGGATTTTTGACCAAAACACAAACTCACAAAATTCGTAATAAATCTTTAAATTTTGCTTATATACCCAGTCCGCACTGATAAAATGTCTTCAGTAGTATCTTATGTATTATTTGAAAGCATAAATTCACCGAAAATTTGTTCACCCCAAATCTGAAAAAATTACCCATGCCGGCATCACAGATTTTTTTAAATTTTTGACCAAAAACACAAACTCACAAAATTCTTAATAAATCTCAAACTTTTGCTAATTTACCCAGTCCGCACTGATAAAATGTCTGCAGTTGTATCTTCTGTATCATTTGAAAGCATAAATTCACCAAAAATTTGTTCAATTAAATCTGAAAAATCGACCCATGCCGGCATCACAGATTTTTTTGGATTTTTGACCAAAAACACAAACTCACTAAATTCTTAATAAATCTCAAACTTTTGCTCATTTGCCCAGTCCGCACTGATAAAATGTCTTCAGTAGTATCTTTTGTATCATTTGAAAGCATAAATTCACAAAAAAAATTTCACCCCAAATCTGAAAAATCGACCCATGCCGGCATCACAATTTTTTTTGGATTTTTGACCAAAAACACAAACTCACAAAATTCGTAATAAATCTCTAAATTTTGCTTATATACCCAGTCCGCACTGATAAAATGTCTTCAGTTGTATCTTCTGTATCATTTGAAAGCATAAATTCACAGAAAATTTGTTCACCCCAAATCTGAAAAATCGACCCATGCCGGCATCACAGATTTTTTGGGATTTTTGAACAAAAACACAAACTCACAAAATTCTTAATAAATCTCAAACTTTTGCTAATTTACCCAGTCCGCACTGATAAAATGTCTGCAGTAGTATCTTCTGTATCATTTGAAAGCATAAATTCACCAAAAATTTGTTCACCCCAAACCTGAAAAATCGACCCATGCCGGCATCACAGTTTTCTGGGGATTTTTGACCAAAAACACAAACTCACAAAATTTATAATAAATCTCTAACTTTTGCTTATATACCCAGTCCGCACTGATAAAATGTCTTCAGTAGTATCTTATGTATCATTTGAAAGCATAAATTCACCGAAAATTTGTTCACCCCAAATCTGAAAAATTTACCCATGCCGGCATCACAGATTTTTTAAATTTTTGACCAAAAACACAAACTCACAAAATTCTTAATAAATCTCAAACTTTTGCTAATTTACCCAATCCGCACTGATAAAATGTCTACAGTAGTATCTTCTGTATCATTTGAAAGCATAAATTCACAGAAAATTTGTTCACCCCAAATCTGAAAAATCGACCCATGCCGGCATCACAATTTTTTGGGGATTTTTGACCAAAAACACAAACTAACAAAATTCTTAATAAATCTCTAACTTTTGCTCATTTACCCAGTCCGCACTGATAAAATGTCTTCATTAGTATCTTCTGTATCATTTGAAAGCATAAATTCACCGAAAATTTGTTCACCCCAAATCTGAAAAATCGACCCATGCCGGCATCACAGAATTTTTTGGGGATTTTGACCAAAAACACAAACTCACTAAATTCTTAATAAATCTCAAACTTTTGCTCATTTACCCAGTCCGCACTGATAAAATGTCTTCAGTAGTATCTTATGTATCATTTGAAAGCATAAATTCACCGAAAATTTTTTCACCCCAAATCTGAAAAATCGACCCATGCCGGCATCACAATTTTTGGGGGATTTTTGACCAAAAACACAAACTCACAAAATTCGTAATAAATCTCTAAATTTTGCTTATATACCCAGTCCGCACTTAAAAAATGTCTTCAGTAGTATCTTCTGTATCATTTGAAAGCATAAGTTCACCGAAAATTTGTTCACCCCAAATCTGAAAAATTGACCCATGCCGGCATCACAGATTTTTTTTGATTTTTGACCAAAAACACAAAGTCACTAAATTCTTAATAAATCTCAAACTTTTGCTAATTTACCCAGTCCGCACTGATAAAATGTCTTTAGTAGTATCTTCTGTATCATTTGTAAGCATAAATTCACCAAGTTTGTTCACTCCAAATCTGAAAAATCGACCCATGCCGACATCACAATTTTTTGGGGGATTTTTGACCAAAAACACAAACTCACAAATTTCGTAATAAATCTCAAACTTTCGCTTATATACCCAGTCCGCACTGATAAAATGTCTTCAGTAGTATCTTCTGTATCATTTGAAAGCATAAATTCACCGAAAATTTGTTCACCCCAAATCTTAAAAATTGACCCATGATGGCATCACAGATTTTTGGGGATTTTTGGCCAAAAACACAAACTCACAAAATTCGTAATAAATCTCAAACTTTTGCTAATTTACCCAGTCCGCACTGATAACATGTCTTCAGTAGTATCTTCTGTATCATTTGAAAGCATAAAATCACAGAAATTTTGTTCACCCCTAATCTGAAAAATCGACCCATGCCAGCATCACAGATTTACTGGGATTTTTGGCCAAAAACACAAACTCACTAAATTCTGAATAAATCTCAAACTTTTGCTAATTTACCCAGTCCGCACTGATAAAATGTCTTCAGTAGTATCTTCTGTATCATTTGAAAGCATAAAATCACAGAAATTTTGTTCACCCCAAATCCGAAAAATCGACCCATGCCAGCATCACAGTTTTTTGGGATTTTTGGCCAAAAACACAAACTCACTAAATTCTTAATAAATCTCAAACTTTTGTTTAGTTACCCAGTCCGCACTGATAAAATGTCTTCAGTTGTATCTACTGTATCATTTGAAATCATAAATTTACCGAAAAGTTGTTCACCCCAAATCTGAAAAATCGACCCATGCCGGCATCACAGATTTTTTTTTTGATTTTTGACCAAAAACACAAACTCACAAAATTCTTAATAAATCTCAAAGTTTCGCTATTTTACCCAGTCCCCACTGATAAAATGTCTTCATTGGTATCTTCTGTATCATTTGAAAGCATAAATTCACAGAAAATTTGTTCACCCACATTCTGAAAAATCCACCCATGCCGGCATCACAGATTTTTTTGGATTTTTGGCCCAAAACACAAACTCACAAAATTCTTAATAAATCTCAAACTTTTGCTAAGTTACCCAGTCCGCACTGATAAAATGTCTTCAGTAGTATCTACTGTATCATTTGAAATCATAAATTCACTGAAAATTTGTTCACCCCAAATCTGAAAAATCGACCCATGCCGGCACCACAGATTTTGTTTGGATTTTTGACCAAAAACACAAACTCACTAAATTCCTAATAAATCTCAAACTTTTGCTAATTTACCCAGTCCGTACTGATAAAATGTCTTCAGTAGTATCATCTGTATCATTTGAAAGCATAAATTCACCGAAAATTTGTTCACCCCAAATCTGAAAAATCGACCCACGCCGGCATCACAGATTTTTTGGATTTTCGACAAAAAACACAAACTCACAAAATTCGTAATAAATCTCAACCTTTCGCTTATGTACCCAGTCCGCACTGATAAAATGTCTTCAGTAGTATCTTCTGTATCATTTGAAAGCATAAAATCACCGAAAATTTGTTCACCCCAAATCTGAAAAATCGACCCATGCCGGCACCACAGATTTTGTTTGGATTTTTGACCAAAAACACAAACTCACTAAATTCCTAATAAATCTCAAACTTTTGCTAATTTACCCAGTCCGTACTGATAAAATGTCTTCAGTAGTATCATCTGTATCATTTGAAAGCATAAATTCACCGAAAATTTGTTCACCCCAAATCTGAAAAATCGACCCACGCCGGCATCACAGATTTTTTGGATTTTCGACAAAAAACACAAACTCACAAAATTCGTAATAAATCTCAACCTTTCGCTTATGTACCCAGTCCGCACTGATAAAATGTCTTCAGTAGTATCTTCTGTATCATTTGAAAGCATAAATTCATCGAAAATTTGTTCACCCCAAATCTGAAAAATCGACCCATGCCGGCATCACAGATTTTTTGGGATTTTTGACCAAAAACACAAACTCACAAAATTTTTAATAAATATCAAACTTTTGCCAGTCCGCACTGATAAAATGTCTGCAGTAGTATCTTCTGTATCATTTGAAAGCATAAATTCATCGAAAATTTGTTCACCCCAAATCTGAAAAATCGACCCATGCCGGCATCACAATTTTTTGGGATTTTAGACCAAAAACACAAGCTCACAAAATTCTTTAAAAATTTCACCTTTTCGCTTATATACCCTGTCCGCACTGATAAAATGTCTTCAGTAGTATCTTCTGTATCATTTGAAAGCATAAATTCACCGAAAATTTGTTCACCCCAAATCTGAAAAATCGACCCATGCTGGCATCACAACTTTTTTGGGATTTTTGACCAAAACACAAACTCACAAAATTCGTAATAAATCTTTAAATTTTGCTTATATACCCAGTCCGCACTGATAAAATGTCTTCAGTAGTATCTTATGTATCATTTGAAAGCATAAATTCACCGAAAATTTGTTCACCCCAAATCTGAAAAAATTACCCATGCCGGCATCACAGATTTTTTTAATTTTTGACCAAAAACACAAACTCACAAAATTCTTAATAAATCTCAAACTTTTGCTAATTTACCCAGTCCGCACTGATAAAATGTCTGCAGTTGTATCTTCTGTATCATTTGAAAGCATAAATTCACCAAAAATTTGTTCAATTAAATCTGAAAAATCGACCCATGCCGGCATCACAGATTTTTTTGGATTTTTGACCAAAAACACAAACTCACTAAATTCTTAATAAATCTCAAACTTTTGCTCATTTGCCCAGTCCGCACTGATAAAATGTCTTCAGTAGTATCTTTTGTATCATTTGAAAGCATAAATTCACAAAAAAAATTTCACCCCAAATCTGAAAAATCGACCCATGCCGGCATCACAATTTTTTTTGGATTTTTGACCAAAAACACAAACTCACAAAATTCGTAATAAATCTCTAAATTTTGCTTATATACCCAGTCCGCACTGATAAAATGTCTTCAGTTGTATCTTCTGTATCATTTGAAAGCATAAATTCACAGAAAATTTGTTCACCCCAAATCTGAAAAATCGACCCATGCCGGCATCACAGATTTTTTGGGATTTTTGAACAAAAACACAAACTCACAAAATTCATAATGAATCCCTAACTTTTGCTTATATACCCAGTCTGCACTGATAAAATGTCTTCAGTAGTATCTTCTGTATTATTTGAAAGCATAAATTCACCGAAAATGTGTTCACCCCAAATCTGAAAAATTGACCCATGCCGGCATCACAGATTTTTTTAAATTTTTGACCAAAAACACAAACTCACAAAATTCTTAATAAATCTCAAACTTTTGCTAATTTACCCAGTCCGCACTGATAAAATGTCTGCAGTAGTATCTTCTGTATCATTTGAAAGCATAAATTCACCAAAAATTTGTTCACCCCAAACCTGAAAAATCGACCCATGCCGGCATCACAGTTTTCTGGGGATTTTTGACCAAAAACACAAACTCACAAAATTTATAATAAATCTCTAACTTTTGCTTATATACCCAGTCCGCACTGATAAAATGTCTTCAGTAGTATCTTATGTATCATTTGAAAGCATAAATTCACCGAAAATTTGTTCACCCCAAATCTGAAAAATTTACCCATGCCGGCATCACAGATTTTTTAAATTTTTGACCAAAAACACAAACTCACAAAATTCTTAATAAATCTCAAACTTTTGCTAATTTACCCAATCCGCACTGATAAAATGTCTACAGTAGTATCTTCTGTATCATTTGAAAGCATAAATTCACAGAAAATTTGTTCACCCCAAATCTGAAAAATCGACCCATGCCGGCATCACAATTTTTTGGGGATTTTTGACCAAAAACACAAACTAACAAAATTCTTAATAAATCTCTAACTTTTGCTCATTTACCCAGTCCGCACTGATAAAATGTCTTCATTAGTATCTTCTGTATCATTTGAAAGCATAAATTCACCGAAAATTTGTTCACCCCAAATCTGAAAAATCGACCCATGCCGGCATCACAGAATTTTTTGGGGATTTTGACCAAAAACACAAACTCACTAAATTCTTAATAAATCTCAAACTTTTGCTCATTTACCCAGTCCGCACTGATAAAATGTCTTCAGTAGTATCTTATGTATCATTTGAAAGCATAAATTCACCGAAAATTTTTTCACCCCAAATCTGAAAAATCGACCCATGCCGGCATCACAATTTTGTGGGGATTTTTGACCAAAAACACAAACTCACAAAATTCGTAATAAATCTCTAAATTTTGCTTATATACCCAGTCCGCACTTAAAAAATGTCTTCAGTAGTATCTTCTGTATCATTTGAAAGCATAAGTTCACCGAAAATTTGTTCACCCCAAATCTGAAAAATTGACCCATGCCGGCATCACAGATTTTTTTTGATTTTTGACCAAAAACACAAAGTCACTAAATTCTTAATAAATCTCAAACTTTTGCTAATTTACCCAGTCCGCACTGATAAAATGTCTTTAGTAGTATCTTCTGTATCATTTGTAAGCATAAATTCACCAAGTTTGTTCACTCCAAATCTGAAAAATCGACCCATGCCGACATCACAATTTTTTGGGGGATTTTTGACCAAAAACACAAACTCACAAATTTCGTAATAAATCTCAAACTTTCGCTTATATACCCAGTCCGCACTGATAAAATGTCTTCAGTAGTATCTTCTGTATCATTTGAAAGCATAAATTCACCGAAAATTTGTTCACCCCAAATCTTAAAAATTGACCCATGCCGGCATCACAGATTTTTGGGGATTTTTGGCCAAAAACACAAACTCACAAAATTCGTAATAAATCTCAAACTTTTGCTAATTTACCCAGTCCGCACTGATAACATGTCTTCAGTAGTATCTTCTGTATCATTTGAAAGCATAAAATCACAGAAATTTTGTTCACCCCTAATCTGAAAAATCGACCCATGCCAGCATCACAGATTTACTGGGATTTTTGGCCAAAAACACAAACTCACTAAATTCTGAATAAATCTCAAACTTTTGCTAATTTACCCAGTCCGCACTGATAAAATGTCTTCAGTAGTATCTTCTGTATCATTTGAAAGCATAAAATCACAGAAATTTTGTTCACCCCAAATCTGAAAAATCGACCCATGCCAGCATCACAGTTTTTTGGGATTTTTGGCCAAAAACACAAACTCACTAAATTCTTAATAAATCTCAAACTTTTGTTTAGTTACCCAGTCCGCACTGATAAAATGTCTTCAGTTGTATCTACTGTATCATTTGAAATCATAAATTTACCGAAAAGTTGTTCACCCCAAATCTGAAAAATCGACCCATGCCGGCATCACAGATTTTTTTTTTGATTTTTGACCAAAAACACAAACTCACAAAATTCTTAATAAATCTCAAACTTTCGCTATTTTACCCAGTCCCCACTGATAAAATGTCTTCATTGGTATCTTCTGTATCATTTGAAAGCATAAATTCACAGAAAATTTGTTCACCCACATTCTGAAAAATCCACCCATGCCGGCATCACAGATTTTTTTGGATTTTTGGCCCAAAACACAAACTCACAAAATTCTTAATAAATCTCAAACTTTTGCTAAGTTACCCAGTCCGCACTGATAAAATGTCTTCAGTAGTATCTACTGTATCATTTGAAATCATAAATTCACTGAAAATTTGTTCACCCCAAATCTGAAAAATCGACCCATGCCGGCACCACAGATTTTTTGGGGATTTTTGACCAAAAACACAAACTCACTAAATTCCTAATAAATCTCAAACTTTTGCTAATTTACCCAGTCCGTACTGATAAAATGTCTTCAGTAGTATCATCTGTATCATTTGAAAGCATAAATTCACCGAAAATTTGTTCACCCCAAATCTGAAAAATCGACCCACGCCGGCATCACAGATTTTTTGGATTTTCGACAAAAAACACAAACTCACAAAATTCGTAATAAATCTCAACCTTTCGCTTATGTACCCAGTCCGCACTGATAAAATGTCTTCAGTAGTATCTTCTGTATCATTTGAAAGCATAAAATCACCGAAAATTTGTTCACCCCAAATCTGAAAAATCGACCCATGCCGGCACCACAGATTTTGTTTGGATTTTTGACCAAAAACACAAACTCACTAAATTCCTAATAAATCTCAAACTTTTGCTAATTTACCCAGTCCGTACTGATAAAATGTCTTCAGTAGTATCATCTGTATCATTTGAAAGCATAAATTCACCGAAAATTTGTTCACCCCAAATCTGAAAAATCGACCCACGCCGGCATCACAGATTTTTTGGATTTTCGACAAAAAACACAAACTCACAAAATTCGTAATAAATCTCAACCTTTCGCTTATGTACCCAGTCCGCACTGATAAAATGTCTTCAGTAGTATCTTCTGTATCATTTGAAAGCATAAAATCACCGAAAAGTTGTTCACCCCAAATCTGAAAAATCGACCCATGCCGGCATCACAGATTTTTTGGGATTTTTGACCAAAAACACAAACTCACAAAATTTTTAATAAATATCAAACTTTTGCCAGTCCGCACTGATAAAATGTCTGCAGTAGTATCTTCTGTATCATTTGAAAGCATAAATTCATCGAAAATTTGTTCACCCCAAATCTGAAAAATCGACCCATGCCGGCATCACAATTTTTTGGGATTTTAGACCAAAAACACAAACTCACAAAATTCTTTAAAAATTTCACCTTTTCGCTTATATACCCTGTCCGCACTGATAAAATGTCTTCAGTAGTATCTTCTGTATCATTTGAAAGCATAAATTCACCGAAAATTTGTTCACCTCAAATCTGAAAAATCGACCCATGCCGGCATCACAGATTTTTTTGGATTTTTGACCAAAAACACAAACTCACAAAATTCTTAATAAATCTCAAACTTTTGCTAATTTACCCAATCCGCACTGATAAAATGTCTTCAGTAGTATCTTCTGTATCATTTGAAAGCATAAATTCACAGAAATTTTATTCACCCCAAATCTGAAAAATCGACCCATGCCGGCATCACAGATTTTTTTGGATTATTGACCAAAAACACAAACTCACAAAATTCTACTTATAACTAGTATCGTTTAAAATGACACCACCTGTAGCTACACGCGTACCATGATTATCCATTCCAATTTATCTAGTTTGTACTTTCTTAAGTAATTATGTTCCTGTTAATTTTCCTTTTTGTTATCAACTCTCAATATGTATTTAAGGCTGTATAGCAAACAAATTGTGTAAAACAGTTTAATTACAAACAAACATTTTTTTGTGTTATTTTTTGTTGTATGCATTATACCTTTCACTGTACTTTTATTTCATCAATCAACATTGTTATTGTTATAAAGTAAAACCAATTAATTTATGTTATAAAGGGTCCAGGCTCTGTACAAGGCTTTTTCCTGGTGCCCTCCTCTTATCACCCTTTGTTCTTTTTTCTTGTATGTTTTATTATTATTTGTTGTAATATTTGGAAATAAAAAGCAAACAAACAAACAAACAAAATCATTGGAAATATTTTGACCCCCAAATCTGAAAATTTGACCATACCGGTATGGTCGACTTTTTTCATTTTGGACCAAAAAACAAAACTCACAAAATTCTCAATAAATCTAAAAATTTTGGCTGTTAACCCAGTCTCAACTGGAACCATAAAATCAGCGAAAAATTTGTGACGACAATTCCGAATTTTTTTCTTTACAAGCTTCTAATCATCAAAACAGCCCTAAAATCTTTTTGTTACATTTACTACAACTTAATGTTATTTTTTCTTTACTCCATAGGTCTATGTTATTGTCAATATTTTTTATGGACGTATGGAAATAAATGAGTTTTAGAAATAGTTGAATTGAACTCCATGACCATCTTACAAATACTGTTCCATAGTAGGATTGTAGTATCAACATAATGCTGTTTTCTAAAGCTAACAAAACTAGCAATAAGACACTTCAGATGCTTAGGATACAAAACGGATCCGGGTCATTTTATGTGACCCGGATTCCGGTTCATTTCATATGACCCGGAATCCGGGTCAAATTGTTTTGACCCGGATTCCGGGTCATATGAAATGACCCGGATTCCGGGTCATCTGAAATTACCAGGAATCCGGGTAATTTCAAATAAATCTAGAAAAATTAGAAAATTCTCAATAAATCAAAAAAATGTTGGTTGTTAACCCAGTCTCAACTGATCAAATGTCTTCAGTAGTCCGTTCTGTATCATTTGGAACAAAAAAATCAGCGGAAATTTTTTGACCTCAATTTTGATTTTGTTTTTACAAGCTTCTGCTTATCAAAACTAGCAATAAGACACTTCAGATGCTTAAAGTCACCTGGAAATAGAATTTTTTTTCTTTCAACATAAGAGTATATGCTTACGAACAATAAAACAATTTTTTTAGTAATTGTTTGTCACGATTTATATGTTTAAAAAATATAAAAAGTACAAAACAAACGGTGACTAAAAGAAAGTGTGTTTATCTTTTAATATCTGCAGAGTGATGTGTCATCGCCAGCCCATGCCTTAATAGACCCGGAGCCATTCTATAATGCATGTCTGTACGATTGGTGCACCTGCCAAATGCAAGATAAATGCCTCTGTGATGTTCTCTCAGCTTATGCACACAGAGCAAGGGAAAAAGGAATCACGTTAGATTGGCAGAGAGAAAATTATTGTGGTGAGTAAAATCCCCTAGGCGTGACACTTGTGTCCTTAAGCGAGACACTTAACCATTGCTTCGTCCTTCGGATTGGATGTAAAGCCGTTGGTCCCATGTGTTGTGTAACGCATGTAACAGAACCCAGTGCACTTAGATTTATTTGAAATGACCCGGATTCTGGCTCGTTTCAGATTACGCGGAATCCGGGTCATTTCAGATGACCCGGCTTCCGGGTCAAAACAATTTGACCCGGAAGCCGGGTCATTTTATATGACTCGAAATCTGGGTCATTTCAGATGACCCGGAATCCGGGTCAAAAGAATTTGACCCGGAATCCGGGTCATTTTATGTGACCCGGATTCCGGGTCATTTCAGATGACCCGGAATCCGGGTCAAAACAATTTGAGCCGGTTTCCGGGTCATTTAAGATGACCCGGATTCCGGGTCATTTCAGATGACCCGGAATCCGGGTCAAAACAATTTGACCCGGATTCTGGGTCATTTAAGATGACCCAGATTCCGGGTCATTTAAGATGACCCGAGTCCGGGTCAAATTGTTTTGACCTGGATTCCGGGTCATCTGAAATGACCCGGATTCCGGGTCATTTCAAATAAATCTAAAAAACATAGAAAATTCTCAATAAATCAAAAAAATGTTGGTTGTTAACCCAGTCTCAACTGATCAAGTCCTCAGTAGTCCGTTCTGTATCATTTGGAACAATAAAATCAGCGGAAATTTTTTGACCTCAATTTTGATTTTTTTTTACAAGCTTCTGCTTATAAAACAGCCCTAAAATCTTTATATAATTGTAACAACAAGATTTTAGGGCTGTTTACTGCTTACTACAACTTCATGTTATTTTTTCTTTACTCCATAGGTCTATGTTATTGTCAATATTTTTATGGACGTATGGAAATAAATGAGTATTAGAAATTAGTTGAATTGAACTCCATGTACAGCTTACAAAATACTGTACAATTTACAATAAGACCGACAAAATACAACAATGAGATACACACACATGCGAGTCAATGAACAATATCACACCGCAAGAACAGGATATAGATATAATCTTAAAAATTGAAAAGATACAAAGATTCGAAGATAATGTCTTTTAAAAAAGAAATGCTTTGAGTTGAGTTGCTGACTGCAATTATTAAGAATTAAATAATGTCTTATTTTTCCTGCAGCCATTTCTTGTCCGAGAGGAGCCTACTATGCAGAATGCACCCCGCCATGTGAAGTTACTTGTCAATCAATCAATTCACTAGAGGCTCAAGAATGTGTACAATCACAATGTGTACCTGGATGTAAATGCCCTGCTGGAATGGTGCTACATGACTTTGAATGTATTAGTATAAGTGACTGCCCTGAACAATGAATGCAACTGTCATCCACTGGGTAAAAATGGGATACAGTGGGAGTTATCAATGATTTAGGCATTAATCAACTGGGTAAAAATGGGATACAGTGGGAGTTATCAATGATTTAGGCATTAATCAACTGGGTATAAATGGGATACAGTGGGAGTTATCAATGATTTAGGCACTTATCAACTGGGTATAAATGGGATACAGTGGGAGTTATCAATAGGTAACTACAGGGTGTGTTTGTGAAACTACCAGTTTGGTGATAGTATATAGCTCAAGTTCCATGGGGTACTCTGGGAGAACCACTGGGAATGTAGTGGGTACATCTAGGTGACACTGGGTATAATTATATGTAATGAATATACCATACATCTGGTTGACACTAGGAACCACTGGGGATGTAGTGGGTACATCTAGGTGACACTGGGTATAAATATATGTAATGAATATACCATACATCTGGGTGACACTAGGAACCACTGGGGATGTAGTGGGTACATCTGGGTGACACTGGGTATAATTATATGTAATGAATATACCATACATCTGGTTCACATTGGGAACCACTGGGGATGTAGTGGGTACATCTGGGTGACACTGGGTATAATTATATGTAATGAATATACCATACATCTGGTTCACATTGGGAACCACTGGGGATGTAGTGGGTACATCTAGGTGACACTGGGTATAATTATATGTAATGAATATACCATACATCTGGTTCACATTGGGAACCACTGGGAATGTAGTGGGTACATATGGGTATAAATACATGAAGTGTATACCTGGTGTAAATACATGAAGTGTATACCTGGTGTATATTGGGACTTACTTATAACTGTTGGAGGATAAAGGTCTTTGAAGGATGTTTGTTGTAATATTTAGAATTAAATGGATTTATTCCTAGCTGTGGTTTAATTTGATTGGATCTTAAATCCTCATCATGGTGCACACATGAGCCTGTTTAACATGAATCTTTTTACTTTTTATATTGAACAATATCATGTAAAATGTATAGGTACTGCAGTGTATAATACTTGGAGGTTTAGCAGAGCGACCAATCTAAAGGAAAATGTAACCCATCCAAACACAATGCATTGATTTGAAGATGGATATTCTTACTTAATATACCTTTATCATGGTGCCGCCATCTTGAATTTCTCCCCTTGATATCATTGTTACCAAACCGAGGCTGGCAGTACAAAATAGTCTGGTTCCTATTTGCAAAATGATTATTAGCATTCATTATTGTTATTCGATACGAGGAACATGACCAAGATGGAGACAGCATGATAAAGGTCTGTTGATTCACTGCTCTGTTACCCTTGGGTTTCAGTGAGGCCATTTCATGTATGTCAAAAATTACACTTTTGAGAAAAGCAAGTACAAATTTAAGCCGTGTTGCCATAAAATGGGATAAAAGTGTAAAAAGGGGCCAAGATACGACATGTTGTTTTTTGAACAAGAATACATTAGTATAATTATAATATGCCCGTGAAACTTTGAAATGAAAATTTCTGCCACGAAAGGGCAGAGTCGCTAACATGCTGTAATTATCTTTTGAGTGGTTAGATACATTCATGTGAACATTATGCTCGGCAGGAACAATTGATCATTATAATGTGATTGTAAGGGTTTATGTACTTGATTTGGGGGTATATTAATCAAAGAAAAAATGACTAGAGTGGGACTCAAACCAACGACCTCTGGATTAACGTGCCGGTGCTCTACCAACTGAGCTGTCTAGCCCTATGTTGGCGATCTCCCTTCTGGTTTATAATATTTGACACAAGATTAAACTTGTAAGAATGCTTTAATGTTGCACAACCATGAATTAACTACCTGGCAATGTTTGTCAGTTGTAATTATTTTATTTTAGAAAAACCCTCCCTCAGTTTAAAGGAGCAATACATAACACTGGCTAATAATCAGTATTTGTTCTTATCCTCTATCCAGGTGTTGCCATGGTGATATGTGTGCTATTATTAAACAAACGTTGTTAAGGGCTTGATTCCCGGCTGTCTTCCACACGATGGTGCTGCATATATATATATAAATATATATATAATGTGAGATTACTCACATTTAAGTTATACCTGCACCTCTAATTTTTTAAGTTATGATGTGCCTTTATAAAAAGGCTATATTTTGAAATATTGTAAACAAGTAAACTGAAAACAATTAACCAAAACTATTTTTGGAGAGACTTTTACAAAATATGTTGTGGTGCTTTTACATACTTGATATAAGGATCTCATTGTACATAGGCGATCTTTAATAGTTCTTCAAAGTAAACTTTAATGTTTGTGATGGAGATTTCTTTTTGACCATGTTTTTTTTTTAAACATGAGTAGATGTTATCTTTTGGAGAAGTCGTCTGTTGAGTATTTTACTTTTTTTTATCGATTGTTCTCAACATTTTTAAACTTATCAAGATTGACTGTTGATGAAATCATAATGAAATCCAAAATACATATCTTAGGTAGAGTTGTATGTAAATGACTGTTCCAAAGATCTGAAACATTTGATATTTCTAGTTTAATAGTTCATCTGCACTACTGACATATGATTAATTGTCAATTTGTCTTGTACACTGGCCAGGAACTACCACAAAACATGTCCATCTCCTGTTTTTCTGGAACACTTAAAAGCAAATGCTCAGATAAGGATTATTTGGGGATCCCCTAAATGGTTAGAAGTAATCCTTGCTTTATTCGTTTATTATTTCTTTTCTTTAAAATCTAGAAAGACCTAAAAACATTTGTAATCATCGTACCTCCATTACCAATGTAGAAGACAAATTAATAATGACAATTAATGAATCTGTCGACACTGAATACAAATAACAATCAAATTGATCAGCAAATTGATGATTGGCTTGAAATCATGGAAGATTAGACTACATTCCAACTGTCTTGACTTATTATTGTTTTAAAGACACTGGACACTATTGGTAAATTGTCAAAGACTAGTAGTCGCAGTTGGTGTATCTCAACATATGCATAAAATAACAAACCTGTGAAAATTTGAGCTGAATTGGCCGTCGAAGAACCTTGTCCGCACCATGGCCACAAGAAGTTGTGTGCTTTCAGATGCTTGATTTCGAGACCTCGAATTCTAAATCTGAGGTCTGGAAAATAACTTCTTTCTCGAAAACTACAAGTTCAGAGGGAGCCGTCTTACACAATGTTTTATACTATCGACCTCTCCCCATTACTCGTTTACCAAGTAAGTTTTTATGCTAATAATTATTTTTAGTAATTAGGCCCTACCAATAGTGTCAAGTGTCTTAAATTCACACAAACATTCTCCAAAACGCATCCTTGCGGAACATTCTTATCCTATAGCGTTGTACAAAAACTTTCCTTGCATGATCTTTTAAATTTCCACGTGGAAACGTTTTGTTATCCTTCAGGTTTGTTTTTTTCTTACGTGGTCTCCACAGAAGTTATCTAAACTAAGCCCAATTGAAGTCAATTAAATTTCATATCAAAAGGCAAATTGTACAATGCTTTAAAGTTATGTGATTATTTGATCTGGCATATACATGTATCATATCATATCAGTCATCTAGAACTTGTTGGGTTTTTTTTAGTACATTTTAACTCGTTATTATTCATTTCAATATTACTGTAAAATGCTGTATTAAAATTTTGGTATTCTTTACAACATTAAATGATCAACATTTTTAAATATTTTAAGTTTGAAGGAAATCCGTAAGTCCTAAAATGCTTGTGTGTTAAAGTTTGATTATGTTGGGCGCGATCGGTCAATTTGCGCGATCAACCGATCGCGCTGCGCTATTGAACGATCAAATTAAGATCAATTGGTCGCGCAGCAATCGGTCGATCGCGCAACAATCGGTCGATCGCGCAACAATCGGTCGATCGCGCAATGACATCTTTGCGCGATTGATCGATTGCGCTACGAGTATTTTTTCCCGTTATCAGCGGATCGCGCAGGAAAGGCTTTGCGCGATCTACCGATCGTGCAGGAATGGGTTTGCGCGATCGACCGATAGTGCAGGAAAAGTTTTGCGCGATCAACCGATCGTGCAGGGAAAAGTTTTGCGCGATCTACCGATCGTGCAGGAATGGGTTTGCGCGATCGACCGATCGTGCAGGAATGGTTTCGCGCGTTCGACCGATCGTGCAGGTAAACTATTCCTTGGGGCGATTTCTCAAAGCAATAAAATTCATAGCAGGACAAATTTTCAGTATCACCATAGTGATTTATATAGTGACGTCACACTACGATTGATTTGCAGTTACAATCAATGTTACATCTTTGTGAATTCGGCCCCTGAACATCAGCCGATCGCGCCAAACAATTCCTGCACAATCGGCCGATCACTCATAACCATTCCTGCACAATCGGCCGATCGCGCAACAATCGGTCGATCGCGCAATGACATCTTTGCGCGATTGATCGATTGCGCTACGAGTATTTTTTCCCGTTATCAGCGGATCGCGCAGGAAAGGCTTTGCGCGATCTACCGATCGTGCAGGAATGGGTTTGCGCGATCGACAGATAGTGCAGGAAAAGTTTTGCGCGATCAACCGATCGTGCAGGGAAAAGTTTTGCGCGATCTACCGATCGTGCAGGAATGGGTTTGCGCGATCGACCGATCGTGCAGGAATGGTTTCGCGTAGGTAAACTATTCCTTAGGGCAATTTCTCAAAGCAATCAAATTCATAGCAGGACAAATTTTCAGTATCACCATAGTGATTTATGTAGTGACGTCACACTACGATTGATTTGCAATTACAATCAATGTTACATCTTTGTGAATTCGGCCCCTGAACATCAGCCGATCGCGCCAAATAATTCCTGCACAATCGGCCGATCGCGCAAAACCATTCCTGCACAATCGGCCGATCACTCATAACTGTTGGGCGCGATCGGTCAATCTGCGCGATCAACCGATCGCTCTGCGCTATCGACCGATCGTGCTGCGCTATTGAAATATCTTTTGGTCGCGCAGCAATCGGTCGATCGCGCATCAATCGGTCGATCGCGCAACATTCGGCAACGAACATGCGCGATCAACCGATCGTGCAGGAATGGCTCGGCGCGATCGGCCGATTGTGCAGGAATGATTTTGCGCGATCGGCCGATTGTGCAGGAATGGTAACGGGAAAAAATACTCGTAGCGCAATCGATCAATCGCGCAAAGATGTCATTGCGCGATCGACCGATTGTTGCGCGATCAACCGATTGTTGCGCGATCGACTGATTGTTGCGCGATCGACCGATTGTTGCGCGATCGACCGATTGCGCCCAACATAACCATTCCTGCACAATCGGCCGATCGCGCAAAATCATTCCTGCACAATCGGCCGATCGCGCCGAGCCATTCCCGCACGATCGGTTGATCGCGCATGTTCGTTGCCGAATGTTGCGCGATCGACCGATTGTTGCGCGATCGACCGATTGATGCGCGATAAGGTCTATGTGCATAATATACTAATGAAGATCACTGACCACAAATATTTGCAACTAAATAGAACCGAATCATCTTGAAAACGGTGCTTGTCTTAGGTACAGCGACGCGGAAACTGCATATATTTATAGTTGACATCGGCAGAGTATTTTGTCACAATTTCAGTATTTTACTCTGTGCTTAATTTAAAAAAAAAATCAAGAATGTATTAAATCGTCATACATGCAGCCATCTCAAAGAAATCACATAGATTGTCGAGGAAGTTAAATTTCCATATAAAGTGAGAAGGGAAACGATTTTCTCGTGTCTTTGTGCACAAAATATTAGGCACAAGTTCACCGCAGCAGTGACGCGCGGCGCCCACTGACCAATATTTGCAACTAAATAGAAACCGAATCATCTTAAAACGGTGAATGTCTTGGGTGAGTTAGAGGAAAAAGACACGTAAACTGCATAAAAGTCGCTAAAATGCGTTACATTTTGTCAGAATTTCAGTATTTTACTTTGTGCTTAATTTAAACAACAAAATTATCAAGAATGTAGTACATCGTTGTATCATGTAAACCATGTCAGGGTAAATTGCATAGATTGTTAGAGGAAGACATTCAATTTCCCTAAAAAGTGAAAAAGAACGATTTTATCATGTTTTTTTATGCACAAAAATAGGCACAAAGACACACCGCATCGTGGCGCGCGGCACCCAGCACTTGCACGCCTGGATTTGTCTATAATTATTCTCCATTCTCATCCATAGATATAGAATGTTTTAATTCTATATCTAAGTTCTCATCAAAAGAATTATACAAATATTGAGTGGCTCCGAGTGGAATGGGAGGAATAACATCGCAAGGTAAAATTTGGACTGTTCCATTTCACGAGGCGAAGCCGAGTGAAATGGAACAGTCCAAATTTTACCGAGTGGTAATAATTATTCCTTCCATTCCACGAATTAAAGCCACTCAATATTTGTTTTAGATAACTGACATAGATCCTTGTCATTTGAAGTATTTTTTAAAGTATAACATTATGAAAAATCACACAAATTACTGACAACCAATATTCATATAGCGCCGCGGAGCGGCAACAATGCACAAATCGGATCACAACCTTTTGCGCAGGTGCTCCTTTGTTTTAGCAGCGGCGCGGCGGCGCTGTACTGCTTAAAAACATTGGGAACAAGAATGATTCTAACTGTTGAATGGGAAATGCTATTCCCCATAGGCGAATAGGTCTTTTTGATCGCCGGTGCGGAATGGAGTAATAGTGAATGTCACGTGAAGTAAGTTCCACCAATCAAATGACAAGGATCTGTATGTCAGTTATATAAAGCTATGCGCCCACACGGCTTCAAAACATTAGTGCGTGTTTAGCGGGATGTTATTATTATCGGTTTATTAAAACACATTCAAACATCGCAGCTACAAGCTGAATGTTAGCGCTCTAGTCAATATATATAGCTCTACGTCCTCATCTAGTTTCTGTTTCCATAAACAGTGAAAAGGAACAACTTCCTTTCTTTGAACTTTGATTGGCTGGTTGCGCAGGAACGAAAAAAAGTTTAACTTTTACTTTTAATGGTCAGGAACCATGACAAACAAATATTGAAAACGTTTTTTATAAAACACATAAGAATTGGTCACGTGATATTGTCGGGATCTCGACAAAAACTAATTTTGACCACTTTATCACTGCTACTAATAATTGGCGGACTTTTACGAGCACGGCTCGGACGAAAGCTTGTAACTTTCTCGACCCCCATCAAATCAATATCAATATTGTTGGGTCAAATCGGCCAAAAATCTGACATAGCATTTTTAACGGTAAGCAAGTTTGCGTGCTTTCTGTAGCAGAAAAATTTGCTTAAGCCTTAGCGTATTTCACAGGTTAGCAGAAAAAAACGGGCGGCCATTATTGCGTGTTTACCGTGGATTTGCATTGTGATGTCATTTATGTTCGTGCGGTAAGCACCGGAAGATTAGCATACCCTTTCGTGTGCTTACGGTTGGCAGCGCTATGAAATAGAAATTGCACAGTAAGCAAAAAATCGGCCGCTAAGCAGCGCTATGAAAATGGGCCCTGGTGTAATTTGGTTATTAACCATAGATACAGAACTAAAATAATATATCTATGTTATTAACTTACGCGCAATGTACCTGCTCTAATTTGGTTTAAAACAGACCAATCATAAAGTCTGTGTGTAGTGCAAACTACCACCATTAACTAGCATAGCGCCCTCTTTGTTGTGTTGTTGCACTAACACAGTCCACACGCTCCATCATTAAATACCAAAAGAGCAACTTGGTTTCGTATCCAAAATGTTCGACCCCATGAGTAGCTTGTGTACGAAACAACTTCTGTTGTAGACAACCCGGGTATATCATGTGAGTGTGAGAACTGCAACAAGTTGTCAAATTTCTCTTCTTTTCTCATCACATTTGCTGTACTGCCTGTGGAGTGTTATTTCCTCGATAGAAAGATGCCACCGAAGAAGAAGAACAAGAAGAAGAAGCAGTGCAATGGTTTTTATATGTACATGATGGATAAGAAACGAGGTTTTGAGATAGAATGTGATGTGGCAAAGATCTGACAACGCGATTCCCCAGTTGGCTCATCCAGGATGGAAGGTAGGCTTGAATTTCTTCTTGAAAAGACCTTTGGTGGATTTCACAAAGAGTTAAGACTAGACTTATCTTGCGTTAGGACGAGCTACTCATTCTAACTTAGGACTAGCCACACGTTTTGTGTATCTCCTAGGTGTAGGACTAGTCTTACGTTAGGACTCGTAGTCGTAGTCATGTCTTTGTGAAATGGACACGGGGACTATTGAATTCCCCTGTTGCCTTATTGGTAAATGTCAAAGACTTACTTCAATAAACTATTAAAGGCATCCCTGTGAGCCTTAAAGGGGTCTAAAATTTTGGGCCTCCTAAACGCTATACGCTTTTAAAATCAGCGATGATAGATGAAAGTTTTACGACCAAGTTTGTTCACTTTGGACCAAAAATCAAAACTCACAAAATTCTCAATAAATCTAAACATTTTTGTTGTTTACCCAGTCTCAACTGATCAAATGTCTTCAGTAGTCCATTCTGTATCAATTGGGACAATAAAATCATCAAAACTTTTTTGACCCCCAAATCTGAAAATTTGACCATACCGGTATGGTCGATTTTGTTCATTTTGGACCAAAAATCCAAACTCGCAAAATTCTCAATAAATAAATTTGTTCACCCCAAATCTGAAAAATCGACCCATGCCGGCATCACAATTTTTTTTGGATTTTTGACCAAAAACACAAACTCACAAAAATTCGTAATAAATCTCTAACTTTTGCTTATATACCCAGTCCGCACTGATAAAATGTCTTCAGTAGTATCTTCTGTATCATTTGAAAGCATAAATTCACCGAAAAATTTTCACCCCAAATCTGAAAAATCGACCCATGCCGGCATCACAATTTTTTGGGGATTTTTGACCAAAA
The DNA here is from genome assembly GCF_032118995.1 of Asterias amurensis. Classification (NCBI taxonomy): domain Eukaryota; kingdom Metazoa; phylum Echinodermata; class Asteroidea; order Forcipulatida; family Asteriidae; genus Asterias; species Asterias amurensis. The sequence goes on from NC_092666.1 coordinate 5,888,219, forward strand.
ACACAAACTCACAAAATTCGTAATAAATCTCTAACTTTTGCTTATATACCCAGTCCGCACTGATAAAATGTCTTCAGTAGTATCTTGTGTATCATTTGAAAGCATAAATTCACCGAAAATGTGTTCACCCCAAATCTGAAAAATTTACCCATGCCGGCATCACAGATTTATTAAATTTTTGACCAAAAACACAAACTCACAAAATTCTTAATAAATCTCAAACTTTTGCTAATTTACCCAGTCCGCACTGATAAAATGTCTGCAGTAGTATCTTCTGTATCATTTGAAAGCATAAATTCACCGAAAATTTGTTCACCCCAAATCTGAAAAATCGACCCATGCCGGCATCACAATTTTTGGGGGATTTTTGACCAAAAACACAAACTAACAAAATTCTTAATAAATCTCTATCTTTTGCTTATATACCCAGTCCGCACTGATAAAATGTCTTCAGTAGTATCTTCTGTATCATTTGAAAGCATAAATTCACCGAAAATTTTTTCACCCCAAATCTGAAAAATCGACCCATGCCGGCATCACAATTTTTTGGGGATTTTTGACCAAAAACACAAACTCACAAAATTCGTAATAAATCTCTAACTTTTGCTTATATACCCAGTCCGCACTGATAAAATGTCTTCAGTAGTATCTTATGTATCATTTGAAAGCATAAATTCACCGAAAATTTGTTCACCCCAAATCTGAAAAATTTACCCATGCCGGCATCACAGATTTTTTAAATTTTTGACCAAAAACACAAACTCACAAAATTCGTAATAAATCTCTAACTTTTGCTTATATACGCAGTCCGCACTGATAAAATGTCTTCAGTAGTATCTTATGTATCATTTGAAAGCATAAATTCACCGAAAATTTGTTCACCCCAAATCTGAAAATTTACCCATGCCGGCATCACAGATTTTTTAAATTTTTGAACAAAAACACAAACTCACAAAATTCTTAATAAATCTCAAACTTTTGCTAATTTACCCAGTCCGCACTGATAAAATGTCTGCAGTAGTATCTTCTGTATCATTTGAAAGCATAAATTCACCGAAAATTTGTTCACCCCAAATCTGAAAAATCGACCCATGCCGGCATCACAATCTTTTGGGGATTTTTGACCAAAAACACAAACTAACAAAATTCTTAATAAATCTCTAACTTTTGCTTATATACCCAGTCCGCACTGATAAAATGTCTTCAGTAGTATCTTCTGTATCATTTGAAAGCATAAATTCACTGAAAAATTTTTCACGCCAAATCTGAAAAATCGACCCATGCTGGCATCACAATTTTTTGGGGATTTTTGACCAAAAACACAAACTCACAAAATTCGTAATAAATCTCTAACTTTTGCTTATATACGCAGTCCGCACTGATAAAATGTCTTCAGTAGTATCTTATGTATCATTTGAAAGCATAAATTCACCGAAAATTTGTTCACCCCAAATCTGAAAAATTTACCCATGCCGGCATCACAGATTTTTTAAATTTTTGAACAAAAACACAAACTCACAAAATTCTTAATAAATCTCTAACTTTTGCTTGTATACCCAGTCCGCACTGATAAAATGTCTTCAGTAGTATCTTATGTATCATTTGAAAGCATAAATTCACCGAAAATTTGTTCACCCCCAAATCTGAAAAATTTACCCATGCCGGCATCACAGATTTTTTAAATTTTTGAACAAAAACACAAACTCACAAAATTCTTATTAAATCTCAAACTTTTGCTAATTTACCCAGTCCGCACTGATAAAATGTCTTCAGTAGTATCTTCTGTATCGTTTGAAAGCATAAATTCACCGAAAATTTGTTCACCCCAAATCTGAAAAATCGACCCATGCCGGCATCACAATTTTTTGGGGATTTTTGACCAAAAACACAAACTCACAAAATTCTTAATAAATCTCTAACTTTTGCTTATATACGCAGTCCGCACTGATAAAATGTCTTCAGTAGTATCTTATGTATCATTTGAAAGCATAAATTCACCGAAAATTTGTTCACCCCAAATCTGAAAAATTTACCCATGCCGGCATCACAGATTTTTTAAATTTTTGACCAAAAACACAAACTCACAAAATTCTTAATAAATCTCAAACTTTTGCTAATTTACCCAGTCCGCACTGATAAAATGTCTGCAGTAGTATCTTCTGTATCATTTGAAAGCATAAATTCACCGAAAATTTGTTCACCCCAAATCTGAAAAATCGACCCATGCCGGCATCACAATTTTTTTGGGATTTTTGACCAAAAACACAAACTAACAAAATTCTTAATAAATCTCTAACTTTTGCTTATATACCCAGTCCGCACTGATAAAATGTCTTCAGTAGTATCTTCTGTATCATTTGAAAGCATAAATTCACTGAAAAATTTTTCACCCCAAATCTGAAAAATCGACCCATGCCGGCATCACAATTTTTGGGGGATTTTTGACCAAAAACACAAACTCACAAAATTCTTAATAAATCTCAAACTTTTGCTTTTATACCCAGTCCGCACTGATAAAATGTCTTCAGTAGTATCTTATGTATCATTTGAAAGCATAAATTCACCGAAAATTTGTTCACCCCAAATCTGAAAAATTTACCCATGCCGGCATCACAGATTTTTTAAATTTTTGAACAAAAACACAAACTCACAAAATTCTTAATAAATCTCAAACTTTTGCTAATTTACCCAGTCCGCACTGATAAAATGTCTTCAGTAGTATCTTCTGTATCATTTGAAAGCATAAATTCACCGAAAATTTGTTCACCCAAAATCTGAAAAATTTACCCATCCGGCATCACAGATTTTTTAAATTTTTGAACAAAAACACAAACTCACAAAATTCTTAATAAATCTCTAACTTTTGCTTATATACCCAGTCCGCACTGATAAAATGTCTTCAGTAGTATCTTATGTATCATTTGAAAGCATAAATTCACCGAAAATTTGTTCACCCCAAATCTGAAAAATCGACCCATGCCGGCATCACAATTTTTTGGGGATTTTTGACCAAAAACACAAACTAACAAAATTCTTAATAAATCTCTAACTTTTGCTTATATACCCAGTCCGCACTGATTAAATGTCTGCAGTAGTATCTTATGTATCATTTGAAAGCATAAATTCACCGAAAATTTGTTCACCCCAAATCTGAAAAATTTACCCATGCCGGCATCACAGATTTTTTAAATTTTTGAACAAAAACACAAACACACAAAATTCTTAATAAATCTCAAACTTTTGCTAATTTACCCAGTCCGCACTGATAAAATGTCTTCAGTAGTATCTTCTGTATCGTTTGAAAGCATAAATTCACCGAAAATTTGTTCACCCCAAATCTGAAAAATCGACCCATGCCGGCATCACAATTTTTGGGGGATTTTTGACCAAAAACACAAACTAACAAAATTCTTAATAAATCTCTAACTTTTGCTCATTTACCCAGTCCGCACTGATAAAATGTCTTCAGTAGTATCTTATGTATCATTTGAAAGCATAAATTCACCGAAAATTTGTTCACCCCAAATCTGAAAAATTTACCCATCCGGCATCACAGATTTTTTAACTTTTTGAACAAAAACACAAACTCACAAAATTCTTAATAAATCTCAAACTTTTGCTTTTATACCCAGTCCGCACTGATAAAATGTCTTCAGTAGTATCTTATGTATCATTTGAAAGCATAAATTCACCGAAAATTTGTTCACCCCAAATCTGAAAAATTTACCCATGCCGGCATCACAGATTTTTTAAATTTTTGAACAAAAACACAAACTCACAAAATTCTTAATAAATCTCAAACTTTTGCTAATTTACCCAGTCCGCACTGATAAAATGTCTTCAGTAGTATCTTCTGTATCATTTGAAAGCATAAATTCACCGAAAGGTTGTTCACCCCAAATCTGAAAAATCGACCCATGCCGGCATCACAATTTTTGGGGGATTTTTGACCAAAAACACAAACTCACAAAATTCGTAATAAATCTCAAACTTTTGCTTATATACCCAGTCCGCACTGATAAAATGTCTTCAGTAGTATCTTGTGTATCATTTGAAAGCATAAATTCACCGAAAATGTGTTCACCCCAAATCTGAAAAATTTACCCATGCAGGCATCACAGATTTTTTAAATTTTTGAACAAAAACACAAACTCACAAAATTCTTAATAAATCTCAAACTTTTGCTAATTTACCCAGTCCGCACTGATAAAATGTCTTCAGTAGTATCTTCTGTATCATTTGAAAGCATAAATTCACCGAAAATTTGTTCACCCAAAATCTGAAAAATTTACCCATCCGGCATCACAGATTTTTTAAATTTTTGAACAAAAACACAAACTCACAAAATTCTTAATAAATCTCAAACTTTTGCTAATTTACCCAGTCCGCACTGATAAAATGTCTGCAGTAGTATCTTCTGTATCATTTGAAAGCATAAATTCACCGAAAATTTGTTCACCCCAAATCTGAAAAATCGACCCATGCCGGCATCACAATTTTTTTGGGATTTTTGACCAAAAACACAAACTAACAAAATTCTTAATAAATCTCTAACTTTTGCTTATATACCCAGTCCGCACTGATAAAATGTCTTCAGTAGTATCTTCTGTATCATTTGAAAGCATAAATTCACTGAAAAAATTTTCACCCCAAATCTGAAAAATCGACCCTACCGGCATCACAATTTTTTGGGGATTTTTGACCAAAAACACAAACTCACAAAATTCGTAATAAATCTCTAACTTTTGCTTATATACCCAGTCCGCACTGATTAAATGTCTTCAGTAGTATCTTATGTATTATTTGAAAGCATAAATTCACCGAAAATTTGTTCACCCCAAATCTGAAAAATTTACCCATGCCGGCATCACAGATTTTTTAAATTTTTGAACAAAAACACAAACACACAAAATTCTTAATAAATCTCAAACTTTTGCTAATTTACCCAGTCCGCACTGATAAAATGTCTTCAGTAGTATCTTCTGTATCGTTTGAAAGCATAAATTCACCGAAAATTTGTTCACCCCAAATCTGAAAAATCGACCCATGCCGGCATCACAATTTTTGGGGGATTTTTGACCAAAAACACAAACTCACAAAATTCGTAATAAATCTCTAACTTTTGCTTATATACCCAGTCCGCACTGATAAAATGTCTTCAGTAGTATCTTATGTATCATTTGAAAGCATAAATTCACCGAAAATTTGTTCACCCCAAATCTGAAAAATTTACCCATCCGGCATCACAGATTTTTTAACTTTTTGAACAAAAACACAAACTCACAAAATTCTTAATAAATCTCAAACTTTTGCTTTTATACCCAGTCCGCACTGATAAAATGTCTTCAGTAGTATCTTCTGTATCATTTGAAAGCATAAATTCACCGAAAGGTTGTTCACCCCAAATCTGAAAAATCGACCCATGCCGGCATCACAATTTTTGGGGGATTTTTGACCAAAAACACAAACTCACAAAATTCGTAATAATTCTCAAACTTTTGCTTATATACCCAGTCCGCACTGATAAAATGTCTTCAGTAGTATCTTGTGTATCATTTGAAAGCATAAATTCACCGAAAATGTGTTCACCCCAAATCTGAAAAATTTACCCATGCCGGCATCACAGATTTTTTAAATTTTTGAACAAAAACACAAACTCACAAAATTCTTAATAAATCTCAAACTTTTGCTAATTTACCCAGTCCGCACTGATAAAATGTCTTCAGTAGTATCTTCTGTATCATTTGAAAGCATAAATTCACCGAAAATTTGTTCACCCAAAATCTGAAAAATTTACCCATCCGGCATCACAGATTTTTTAAATTTTTGAACAAAAACACAAACTGACAAAATTCTTAATAAATCTCAAACTTTTGCTAATTTACCCAGTCCGCACTGATAAAATGTCTGCAGTAGTATCTTCTGTATCATTTGAAAGCATAAATTCACCGAAAATTTGTTCACCCCAAATCTGAAAAATCGACCCATGCCGGCATCACAATTTTTTGGGGATTTTTGACCAAAAACACAAACTAACAAAATTCTTAATAAATCTCTAACTTTTGCTTATATACCCAGTCCGCACTGATAAAATGTCTTCAGTAGTATCTTCTGTATCATTTGAAAGCATAAATTCACTGAAAAATTTTTCACCCCAAATCTGAAAAATCGACCCATGCCGGCATCACAATTTTTTGGGGATTTTTGACCAAAAACACAAACTCACAAAATTCGTAATAAATCTCTAACTTTTGCTTATATACGCAGTCCGCACTGATAAAATGTCTTCAGTAGTATCTTATGTATCATTTGAAAGCATAAATTCACCGAAAATTTGTTCACCCCAAATCTGAAAAATTTACCCATCCGGCATCACAGATTTTTTAAATTTTTGAACAAAAACACAAACTCACAAAATTCTTAATAAATCTCAAACTTTTGCTTTTATACCCAGTCCGCACTGATAAAATGTCTTCAGTAGTATCTTATGTATCTTTTGAAAGCATAAATTCACCGAAAATTTGTTCACCCCAAATCTGAAAAATTTACCCATGCCGGCATCACAGATTTTTTAAATTTTTGAACAAAAACACAAACTCACAAAATTCTTAATAAATCTCAAACTTTTGCTAATTTACCCAGTCCGCACTGATAAAATGTCTTCAGTAGTATCTTCTGTATCATTTGAAAGCATAAATTCACCGAAAATTTGTTCACCCAAAATCTGAAAAATTTACCCATCCGGCATCACAGATTTTTTAAATTTTTGAACAAAAACACAAACTCACAAAATTCTTAATAAATCTCTAACTTTTGCTTATATACCCAGTCCGCACTGATAAAATGTCTTCAGTAGTATCTTATGTATCATTTGAAAGCATAAATTCACCGAAAATGTGTTCACCCCAAATCTGAAAAATCGACCCATGCCGGCATCACAATTTTTGGGGGATTTTTGACCAAAAACACAAACTAACAAAATTCTTAATAAATCTCTAACTTTTGCTTATATACCCAGTCCGCACTGATAAAATGTCTTCAGTAGTATCTTCTGTATCATTTGAAAGCATAAATTCACTGAAAAATTTTTCACCCCAAATCTGAAAAATCGACCCATGCCGGCATCACAATTTTTTGGGGATTTTTGACCAAAAACACAAACTCACAAAATTCGTAATAAATCTCTAACTTTTGCTTATATACGCAGTCCGCACTGATAAAATGTCTTCAGTAGTATCTAATGTATCATTTGAAAGCATAAATTCACCGAAAATTTGTTCACCCCAAATCTGAAAAATTTACCCATCCGGCATCACAGATTTTTTAAATTTTTGAACAAAAACACAAACTCACAAAATTCTTAATAAATCTCAAACTTTTGCTTTTATACCCAGTCCGCACTGATAAAATGTCTTCAGTAGTATCTTATGTATCTTTTGAAAGCATAAATTCACCGAAAATTTGTTCACCCCAAATCTGAAAAATTTACCCATGCCGGCATCACAGATTTTTTAAATTTTTGAACAAAAACACAAACTCACAAAATTCTTAATAAATCTCAAACTTTTGCTAATTTACCCAGTCCGCACTGATAAAATGTCTTCAGTAGTATCTTCTGTATCATTTGAAAGCATAAATTCACCGAAAATTTGTTCACCCAAAATCTGAAAAATTTACCCATCCGGCATCACAGATTTTTTAAATTTTTGAACAAAAACACAAACTCACAAAATTCTTAATAAATCTCTAACTTTTGCTTATATACCCAGTCCGCACTGATAAAATGTCTTCAGTAGTATCTTATGTATCATTTGAAAGCATAAATTCACCGAAAATTTGTTCACCCCAAATCTGAAAAATCGACCCATGCCGGCATCACAATTTTTGGGGGATTTTTGACCAAAAATACAAACTAACAAAATTCTTAATAAATCTCTAACTTTTGCTTATATACCCAGTCCGCACTGATAAAATGTCTTCAGTAGTATCTTCTGTATCATTTGAAAGCATAAATTCACCGAAAAATTTTTCACCCCAAATCTGAAAAATCGACCCATGCAGGCATCACAATTTTTTGGGGATTTTTGACCAAAAACACAAACTCACAAAATTCGTAATAAATCTCAAACTTTTGCTTATATACCCAGTCCGCACTGATTAAATGTCTTCAGTAGTATCTTATGTATCATTTGAAAGCATAAATTCACCGAAAATTTGTTCACCCCAAATCTGAAAAATTTACCCATGCCGGCATCACAGATTTTTTAAATTTTTGAACAAAAACACAAACACACAAAATTCTTAATAAATCTCAAACTTTTGCTAATTTACCCAGTCCGCACTGATAAAATGTCTTCAGTAGTATCTTCTGTATCATTTGAAAGCATAAATTCACCGAAAGGTTGTTCACCCCAAATCTGAAAAATCGACCCATGCCGGCATCACAATTTTTGGGGGATTTTTGACCAAAAACACAAACTCACAAAATTCGTAATAAATCTCAAACTTTTGCTTATATACCCAGTCCGCACTGATAAAATGTCTTCAGTAGTATCTTGTGTATCATTTGAAAGCATAAATTCACCGAAAATGTGTTCACCCCAAATCTGAAAAATTTACCCATGCCGGCATCACAGATTTTTTAAATTTTTGAACAAAAACACAAACTCACAAAATTCTTAATAAATCTCAAACTTTTGCTAATTTACCCAGTCCGCACTGATAAAATGTCTTCAGTAGTATCTTCTGTATCATTTGAAAGCATAAATTCACCAAAAATTTTTCACCCCAAATCTGAAAAATCGACCCATGCCGGCATCACAATTTTTGGGGGATTTTTGAACAAAAACACAAACTCACAAAATTCTTAATAAATCTCTAACTTTTGCTTATATACCCAGTCCGCACTGATAAAATGTCTTCAGTAGTATCTTATGTATCATTTGAAAGCATAATATCACCGAAAATTTGTTCACCCCAAATCTGAAAAATTGACCCATGCCGGCATCACAGATTTTTAAAATTTTTGACCAAAAACACAAACTCACAAAATTCTTAATAAATCTCAAACTTTTGCTAATTTACCCAGTCCGCACTGATAAAATGTCTGCAGTAGTATCTTCTGTATCATTTGAAAGCATAAATTCACCGAAAATTTGTTCACCCCAAATCTGAAAAATCGACCCATGCAGGCATCACAATTTTTTGGGGATTTTTGACCAAAAACACAAACTAACAAAATTCTTAATAATTCTCTAACTTTTGCTCATTTACCCAGTCCGCACTGATAAAATGTCTTCAGTAGTATCTTATGTATCATTTGAAAGCATAAATTCACCGAAAAATTTTTCACCCCAAATCTGAAAAATCGACCCATGCCGGCATCACAATTTTTTGGGGATTTTTGACCAAAAACACAAACTCACAAAATTCGTAATAAATCTGTAACTTTTGCTTATATACCCAGTCCGCACTGATAAAATGTCTTCAGTAGTATCTTGTGTATCATTTGAAAGCATAAATTCACCGAAAATGTGTTCACCCCAAATCTGAAAAATTTACCCATGCCGGCATCACAGATTTATTAAATTTTTGACCAAAAACACAAACTCACAAAATTCTTAATAAATCTCAAACTTTTGCTAATTTACCCAGTCCGCACTGATAAAATGTCTGCAGTAGTATCTTCTGTATCATTTGAAAGCATAAATTCACCGAAAATTTGTTCACCCCAAATCTGAAAAATCGACCCATGCCGGCATCACAATTTTTTGTTGATTTTTGACCAAAAACACAAACTAACAAAATTCTTAATAAATCTCTAACTTTTGCTCATTTACCCAGTCCGCACTGATAAAATGTCTTCAGTAGTATCTTATGTATCATTTGAAAGCATAAATTCACCGAAAAAATTTTCACCCCAAATCTGAAAAATTTACCCATGCCGGCATCACAGATTTATTAAATTTTTGACCAAAAACACAAACTCACAAAATTCTTAATAAATCTCAAACTTTTGCTAATTTACCCAGTCCGCACTGATAAAATGTCTGCAGTAGTATCTTCTGTATCATTTGAAAGCATAAATTCACCGAAAATTTGTTCACCCCAAATCTGAAAAATCGACCCATGCCGGCATCACAATTTTTGGGGGATTTTTGACCAAAAACACAAACTAACAAAATTCTTAATAAATCTCTATCTTTTGCTTATATACCCAGTCCACACTGATAAAATGTCTTCAGTAGTATCTTCTGTATCATTTGAAAGCATAAATTCACCGAAAATTTGTTCACCCCAAATCTGAAAAATCGACCCATGCCGGCATCACAATTTTTTTGGGATTTTTGACCAAAAACACAAACTAACAAAATTCTTAATAAATCTCTAACTTTTCCTCATTTACCCAGTCCGCACTGATAAAATGTCTGCAGTAGTATCTTATGTATCATTTGAAAGCATAAATTCACTGAAAATTTTTTCACCCCAAATCTGAAAAATCGACCCATGCCGGCATCACAATTTTTTGGGGATTTTTGACCAAAAACACAAACTCACAAAATTTGTAATAAATCTCTAACTTTTGCTTATATACCCAGTCCGCACTGATAAAATGTCTTCAGTAGTATCTTATGTATCATTTGAAAGCATAAATTCACCGAAACTTTGTTCACCCCCAATCTGAAAAATTTACCCATGCCGGCATCACAGATTTTTTAAATTTTTGACCAAAAACACAAACTCACAAAATTCTTAATAAATCTCAAACTTTTGCTAATTTACCCAGTCCGCACTGATAACATGTCTTCAGTAGTATCTTCTGTATCATTTGAAAGCATAAATTCACCGAAAATTTTTTCACCCCAAATCTGAAAAATCGACCCATGCCGGCATCACAATTTTTTGGGGATTTTTGACCAAAAACACAAACTAATAAAATTCTTAATAAATCTCTAACTTTTGCTCATTTACCCAGTCCGCACTGATAAAATGTCTTCAGTAGTATCTTATGTATCATTTGAAAGCATAAATTCACCGAAAATTTGTTTACCCCAAATCTGAAAAATTTACCCATCCGGCATCACAGATTTTTTAAATTTTTGAACAAAAACACAAACTCACAAAATTCTTAATAAATCTCTAACTTTTGCTTATATACCCAGTCCGCACTGATAAAATGTCTTCAGTAGTATCTTATGTATCATTTGAAAGCATAAATTCACCGAAAATTTGTTCACCCCAAATCTGAAAAATTTACCCATGCCGGCATCACAGATTTTTTAAATTTTTGACCAAAAACACAAACTCACAAAATTCTTAATAAATCTCAAACTTTTGCTAATTTACCCAGTCCGCACTGATAAAATGTCTGCAGTAGTATCTTCTGTATCATTTGAAAGCATAAATTCACCGAAAATTTGTTCACCCCAAATCTGAAAAATCGACCCATGCCGGCATCACAATTTTTGGGGGATTTTTGACCAAAAACACAAACTAACAAAATTCTTAATAAATCTCTATCTTTTGCTTATATACCCAGTCCACACTGATAAAATGTCTTCAGTAGTATCTTCTGTATCATTTGAAAGCATAAATTCACCGAAAATTTGTTCACCCCAAATCTGAAAAATCGACCCATGCCGGCATCACAATTTTTTGGGGATTTTTGACCAAAAACACAAACTAACAAAATTCTTAATAAATCTCTAACTTTTCGTCATTTACCCAGTCCGCACTGATAAAATGTCTGCAGTAGTATCTTATGTATCATTTGAAAGCATAAATTCACTGAAAAATTTTTCACCCCAAATCTGAAAAATCGACCCATGCCGGCATCACAATTTTTTGGGGATTTTTGACCAAAAACACAAACTCACAAAATTTGTAATAAATCTCTAACTTTTGCTTATATACCCAGTCCGCACTGATAAAATGTCTTCAGTAGTATCTTCTGTATCATTTGAAAGCATAAATTCACCGAAAATTTGTTCACCCCCAATCTGAAAAATTTACCCATGCCGGCATCACAGATTTTTTAAATTTTTGACCAAAAACACAAACTCACAAAATTCTTAATAAATCTCAAACTTTTGCTAATTTACCCAGTCCGCACTGATAAAATGTCTGCAGTAGTATCTTCTGTATCATTTGAAAGCATAAATTCACCGAAAATTTGTTCACCCAAAATCTGAAAAATCGACCCATGCCGGCATCACAATTTTTTGGGGATTTTTGACCTAAAACACAAACTAACAAAATTCTTAATAAATCTCTAACTTTTCCTCATTTACCCAGTCCGCACTGATAAAATGTCTGCAGTAGTATCTTATGTATCATTTGAAAGCATAAGTTCACTGAAAAATTTTTCACCCCAAATCTGAAAAATCGACCCATGCCGGCATCACAATTTTTTGGGGATTTTTGACCAAAAACACAAACTCACAAAATTTGTAATAAATCTCTAACTTTTGCTTATATACCCAGTCCGCACTGATAAAATGTCTTCAGTAGTATCTTCTGTATCATTTGAAAGCATAAATTCACCGAAAATTTGTTCACCCCCAATCTGAAAAATTTACCCATGCCGGCATCACAGATTTTTTAAATTTTTGACCAAAAACACAAACTCACAAAATTCTTAATAAATCTCAAACTTTTGTCAATTTACCCAGTCCGCACTGATAAAATGTCTTCAGTAGTATCTTATGTATCATTTGAAAGCATAAATTCACCGAAAAATTTTTCACCCCAAATCTGAAAAATTTACCCATGCCGGCATCACAGATTTATTAAATTTTTGACCAAAAACACAAACTCACAAAATTCTTAATAAATCTCAAACTTTTGCTAATTTACCCAGTCCGCACTGATAAAATGTCTGCAGTAGTATCTTCTGTATCATTTGAAAGCATAAATTCACCGAAAATTTGTTCACCCCAAATCTGAAAAATCGACCCATGCCGGCATCACAATTTTTTGGGGATTTTTGACCAAAAACACAAACTAACAAAATTCTTAATAAATCTCTAACTTTTGCTCATTTACCCAGTCCGCACTGATAAAATGTCTTCAGTAGTATCTTATGTATCATTTGAAAGCATAAATTCACCGAAAATTTTTTCACCACAAATCTGAAAAATTTACCCATCCGGCATCACAGATTTTTTAAATTTTTGAACAAAAACACAAACTCACAAAATTCGTAATAAATCTCTAACTTTTGCTTATATACCCAGTCCGCACTGATAAAATGTCTTCAGTAGTATCTTGTGTATCATTTGAAAGCATAAATTCACCGAAAATGTCTTCACCCCAAATCTGAAAAATTTACCCATGCCGGCATCACAGATTTTTTAAATTTTTGACCAAAAACACAAACTCACAAAATTCTTAATAAATCTCAAACTTTTGCTAATTTACCCAGTCCGCTCTGATAAAATGTCTGCAGTAGTATCTTCTGTATCATTTGAAAGCATAAATTCACCGAAAATTTGTTCACCCCAAATCTGAAAAATCGACCCATGCCGGCATCACAATTTTTTGGGGATTTTTGACCAAAAACACAAACTAACAAAATTCTTAATAAATCTCTAACTTTTGCTTATATACCCAGTCCGCACTGATAAAATGTCTTCAGTAGTATCTTCTGTATCATTTGAAAGCATAAATTCACCGAAAAATTTTTCACCCCAAATCTGAAAAATCGACCCATGCCGGCATCACAATTTTTTGGGGATTTTTGACCAAAAACACAAACTCACAAAATTCGTAATAAATCTCAAACTTTTGCTTATATACCCAGTCGGCACTGATAAAATGTCTTCAGTAGTATCTTGTGTATCATTTGAAAGCATAAATTCACCGAAAATGTGTTCACCCCAAATCTGAAAAATTTACCCATGCCGGCATCACAGATTTTTTAAATTTTTGAACAAAAACACAAACTCACAAAATTCTTAATAAATCTCAAACTTTTGCTAATTTACCCAGTCCGCACTGATAAAATGTCTTCAGTAGTATCTTCTGTATCATTTGAAAGCATAAATTCACCGAAAATTTGTTCACCCTAAATCTGAAAAATTTACCCATCCGGCATCACAGATTTTTTAAATTTTTGAACAAAAACACAAACTCACAAAATTCTTAATAAATCTCTAACTTTTGCTTATATACCCAGTCTGCACTGATAAAATGTCTTCAGTAGTATCTTATGTATCATTTGAAAGCATAAATTCACCGAAAATTTGTTCACCCCAAATCTGAAAAATTTACCCATGCCGGCATCACAGATTTTTTAAATTTTTGACCAAAAACACAAACTCACAAAATTCTTAATAAATCTCAAACTTTTGCTAATTTACCCAGTCCGCACTGATAAAATGTCTGCAGTAGTATCTTCTGTATCATTTGAAAGCATAAATTCACCGAAAATTTGTTCACCCCAAATCTGAAAAATCGACCCATGCCGGCATCACAATTTTTTGGGGATTTTTGACCAAAAACACAAACTAACAAAATTCTTAATAAATCTCTAACTTTTCCTCATTTACCCAGTCCGCACTGATAAAATGTCTGCAGTAGTATCTTATGTATCATTTGAAAGCATAAATTCACTGAAAAATTTTCACCCCAAATCTGAAAAATCGACCCATGCCGGCATCACAATTTTTTTGGGATTTTTGACCAAAAACACAAACTCACAAAATTTGTAATAAATCTCTAACTTTTGCTTATATACCCAGTCCGCACTGATAAAATGTCTTCAGTAGTATCTTCTGTATCATTTGAAAGCATAAATTCACCGAAAGTTTGTTCACCCCCAATCTGAAAAATTTACCCATGCCGGCATCACAGATTTTTTAAATTTTTGACCAAAAACACAAACTCACAAAATTCTTAATAAATCTCAAACTTTTGCTAATTTACCCAGTCCGCACTGATAAAATGTCTGCAGTAGTATCTTTTGTATCATTTGAAAGCATAAATTCACCGAAAATTTGTTCACCCCAAATCTGAAAAATCGACCCATGCCGGCATCACAATTTTTTGGGGATTTTTGACCAAAAACACAAACTAACAAAATTCTTAATAAATCTCTAACTTTTGCTTATATACCCAGTCCGCACTGATAAAATGTCTTCAGTAGTATCTTATGTATCATTTGAAAGCATAAATTCACCGAAAATTTTTTCACCCCAAATCTGAAAAATCGACCCATGCCGGCATCACAATTTTTTGGGGATTTTTGACCAAAAACACAAACTAACAAAATTCTTAATAAATCTCTAACTTTTGCTTATATACCCAGTCCGCACTGATAAAATGTCTTCAGTAGTATCTTATGTATCATTTGAAAGCATAAATTCACCGAAAATTTTTTCACCCCAAATCTGAAAAATCGACCCATGCCGGCATCACAATTTTTTGGGGATTTTTGACCAAAAACACAAACTAACAAAATTCTTAATAAATCTCTAACTTTTGCTCATTTACCCAGTCCGCACTGATAAAATGTCTTCAGTAGTATCTTATGTATCATTTGAAAGCATAAATTCACCGAAAATTTTTTCACCACAAATCTGAAAAATTTACCCATCCGGCATCACAGATTTTTTAAATTTTTGAACAAAAACACAAACTCACAAAATTCGTAATAAATCTCTAACTTTTGCTTATATACCCAGTCCGCACTGATAAAATGTCTTCAGTAGTATCTTGTGTATCATTTGAAAGCATAAATTCACCGAAAATGTCTTCACCCCAAATCTGAAAAATTTACCCATGCCGGCATCACAGATTTTTTAAATTTTTGACCAAAAACACAAACTCACAAAATTCTTAATAAATCTCAAACTTTTGCTAATTTACCCAGTCCGCTCTGATAAAATGTCTGCAGTAGTATCTTCTGTATCATTTGAAAGCATAAATTCACCGAAAATTTGTTCACCCCAAATCTGAAAAATCGACCCATGCCGGCATCACAATTTTTTGGGGATTTTTGACCAAAAACACAAACTAACAAAATTCTTAATAAATCTCTAACTTTTGCTTATATACCCAGTCCGCACTGATAAAATGTCTTCAGTAGTATCTTCTGTATCATTTGAAAGCATAAATTCACCGAAAACTTTTTCACC
Organism: Asterias amurensis; assembly: GCF_032118995.1. Lineage (NCBI taxonomy): Eukaryota > Metazoa > Echinodermata > Asteroidea > Forcipulatida > Asteriidae > Asterias > Asterias amurensis. Next base: position 5,904,355 of record NC_092666.1, read on the forward strand.
CCAAATCTGAAAAATCGACCCATGCCGGCATCACAATTTTTTGGGGATTTTTGACCAAAAACACAAACTCACAAAATTCGTAATAAATCTCAAACTTTTGCTTATATACCCAGTCGGCACTGATAAAATGTCTTCAGTAGTATCTTGTGTATCATTTGAAAGCATAAATTCACCGAAAATGTGTTCACCCCAAATCTGAAAAATTTACCCATGCCGGCATCACAGATTTTTTAAATTTTTGAACAAAAACACAAGCTCACAAAATTCTTAATAAATCTCAAACTTTTGCTAATTTACCCAGTCCGCACTGATAAAATGTCTTCAGTAGTATCTTCTGTATCATTTGAAAGCATAAATTCACCGAAAATTTGTTCACCCTAAATCTGAAAAATTTACCCATCCGGCATCACAGATTTTTTAAATTTTTGAACAAAAACACAAACTCACAAAATTCTTAATAAATCTCTAACTTTTGCTTATATACCCAGTCTGCACTGATAAAATGTCTTCAGTAGTATCTTATGTATCATTTGAAAGCATAAATTCACCGAAAATTTGTTCACCCCAAATCTGAAAAATTTACCCATTGCCGGCATCACAGATTTTTTAAATTTTTGACCAAAAACACAAACTCACAAAATTCTTAATAAATCTCAAACTTTTGCTAATTTACCCAGTCCGCACTGATAAAATGTCTGCAGTAGTATCTTCTGTATCATTTGAAAGCATAAATTCACCGAAAATTTGTTCACCCCAAATCTGAAAAATCGACCCATGCCGGCATCACAATTTTTTGGGGATTTTTGACCAAAAACACAAACTAACAAAATTCTTAATAAATCTCTAACTTTTCCTCATTTACCCAGTCCGCACTGATAAAATGTCTGCAGTAGTATCTTATGTATCATTTGAAAGCATAAATTCACTGAAAAATTTTCACCCCAAATCTGAAAAATCGACCCATGCCGGCATCACAATTTTTTTGGGATTTTTGACCAAAAACACAAACTCACAAAATTTGTAATAAATCTCTAACTTTTGCTTATATACCCAGTCCGCACTGATAAAATGTCTTCAGTAGTATCTTCTGTATCATTTGAAAGCATAAATTCACCGAAAGTTTGTTCACCCCCAATCTGAAAAATTTACCCATGCCGGCATCACAGATTTTTTAAATTTTTGACCAAAAACACAAACTCACAAAATTCTTAATAAATCTCAAACTTTTGCTAATTTACCCAGTCCGCACTGATAAAATGTCTGCAGTAGTATCTTTTGTATCATTTGAAAGCATAAATTCACCGAAAATTTGTTCACCCCAAATCTGAAAAATCGACCCATGCCGGCATCACAGATTTTTTAAATTTTTGACCAAAAACACAAACTAACAAAATTCTTAATAAATCTCTAACTTTTGCTTATATACCCAGTCCGCACTGATAAAATGTCTTCAGTAGTATCTTATGTATCATTTGAAAGCATAAATTCACCGAAAATTTTTTCACCCCAAATCTGAAAAATCGACCCATGCCGGCATCACAATTTTTGGGGGATTTTTGACCAAAAACACAAACTCACAAAATTCGTAATAAATCTCAAACTTTTGCTTTTATACCCAGTCCGCACTGATAAAATGTCTTCAGTAGTATCTTATGTATCATTTGAAAGCATAAATTCACCGAAAATTTGTTCACCCCAAATCTGAAAAATTTACCCATGCCGGCATCACAGATTTTTTAAATTTTTGAACAAAAACACAAACTCACAAAATTCTTAATAAATCTCAAACTTTTGCTAATTTACCCAGTCCGCACTGATAAAATGTCTTCAGTAGTATCTTCTGTATCATTTGAAAGCATAAATTCACCGAAAATTTGTTCACCCAAAATCTGAAAAATTTACCCATCCGGCATCACAGATTTTTTAAATTTTTGAACAAAAACACAAACTCACAAAATTCTTAATAAATCTCTAACTTTTGCTTATATACCCAGTCCGCACTGATAAAATGTCTTCAGTAGTATCTTATGTATCATTTGAAAGCATAAATTCACCGAAAATTTGTTCACCCCAAATCTGAAAAATTTACCCATGCCGGCATCACAGATTTTTTAAATTTTTGACCAAAAACACAAACTCACAAAATTCTTAATAAATCTCAAACTTTTGCTAATTTACCCAGTCCGCACTGATAAAATGTCTGCAGTAGTATCTTCTGTATCATTTGAAAGCATAAATTCACCGAAAATTTGTTCACCCCAAATCTGAAAAATGGACCCATGCCGGCATCACAATTTTTTGTTGATTTTTGACCAAAAACACAAACTAACAAAATTCTTAATAAATCTCTAACTTTTGCTCATTTACCCAGTCCGCACTGATAAAATGTCTTCAGTAGTATCTTATGTATCATTTGAAAGCATAAATTCACCGAAAATTTGTTCACCCCAAATCTGAAAAATCGACCCATGCCGGCATCACAATTTTGGGGGGATTTTTGACCAAAAACACAAACTAACAAAATTCTTAATAAATCTCTATCTTTTGCTTATATACCCAGTCCGCACTGATAAAATGTCTTCAGTAGTATCTTGTGTATCATTTGAAAGCATAAATTCACCGAAAAATTTTTCACCCCAAATCTGAAAAATCGTCCCATGCCGGCATCACAATTTTTTGGGGATTTTTGACCAAAAACACAAACTCACAAAATTCGTAATAAATCTCTAACTTTTGCTTATATACCCAGTCCGCACTGATAAAATGTCTTCAGTAGTATCTTATGTATCATTTGAAAGCATAAATTCACCGAAAATTTGTTCACCCCAAATCTGAAAAATTTACCCATGCCGGCATCACAGATTTTTTAAACTTTTGACCAAAAACACAAACTCACAAAATTCTTAATAAATCTCAAACTTTTGCTAATTTACCCAGTCCGCACTGATAAAATGTCTGCAGTAGTATCTTCTGTACCATTTGAAAGCATAAATTCACCGAAAATTTGTTCACCCCAAATCTGAAAAATCGACCCATGCCGGCATCACAATTTTTTGTTGATTTTTGACCAAAAACACAAACTAACAAAATTCTTAATAAATCTCTAACTTTTGCTTATATACCCAGTCCGCACTGATAAAATGTCTTCAGTAGTATCTTCTGTATCATTTGAAAGCATAAATTCACCGAAAAATTTTTCACCCCAAATCTGAAAAATCGACCCATGCCGGCATCACAATTTTTTGGGGATTTTTGACCAAAAACACAAACTCACAAAATTCGTAATAAATCTCTAACTTTTGCTTATATACCCAGTCGGCACTGATAAAATGTCTTCAGTAGTATCTTGTGTATCATTTGAAAGCATAAATTCACCGAAAATGTGTTCACCCCAAATCTGAAAAATTTACCCATGCCGGCATCACAGATTTTTTAAATTTTTGAACAAAAACACAAACTCACAAAATTCTTAATAAATCTCAAACTTTTGCTAATTTACCCAGTCCGCACTGATAAAATGTCTTCAGTAGTATCTTCTGTATCATTTGAAAGCATAAATTCACCGAAAATTTGTTCACCCCAAATCTGAAAAATTTACCCATCCGGCATCACAGATTTTTTAAATTTTTGAACAAAAACACAAACTCACAAAATTCTTAATAAATCTCTAACTTTTGCTTATATACCCAGTCTGCACTGATAAAATGTCTTCAGTAGTATCTTATGTATCATTTGAAAGCATAAATTCACCGAAAATTTGTTCACCCCAAATCTGAAAAATTTACCCATGCCGGCATCACAGATTTTTTAAATTTTTGACCAAAAACACAAACTCACAAAATTCTTAATAAATCTCAAACTTTTGCTAATTTACCCAGTCCGCACTGATAAAATGTCTGCAGTAGTATCTTCTGTATCATTTGAAAGCATAAATTCACCGAAAATTTGTTCACCCCAAATCTGAAAAATCGACCCATGCCGGCATCACAATTTTTTGGCGATTTTTGACCAAAAACACAAACTAACAAAATTCTTAATAAATCTCTAACTTTTCCTCATTTACCCAGTCCGCACTGATAAAATGTCTGCAGTAGTATCTTATGTATCATTTGAAAGCATAAATTCACTGAAAAATTTTCACCCCAAATCTGAAAAATCGACCCATGCCGGCATCACAATTTTTTGGGGATTTTTGACCAAAAACACAAACTCACAAAATTTGTAATAAATCTCTAACTTTTGCTTATATACCCAGTCCGCACTGATAAAATGTCTTCAGTAGTATCTTCTGTATCATTTGAAAGCATAAATTCACCGAAAATTTGTTCACCCCAAATCTGAAAAATTTACCCATGCCGGCATCACAGATTTTTTAAATTTTTGACCAAAAACACAAACTCACAAAATTCTTAATAAATCTCAAACTTTTGCTAATTTAACCAGTCCGCACTGATAAAATGTCTACAGTAGTATCTTATGTATCATTTGAAAGCATAAATTCACCGAAAATTTGTTCACCCCAAATCTGAAAAATCGACCCATGCCGGCATCACAATTTTTTGTTGATTTTTGACCAAAAACACAAACTAACAAAATTCTTAATAAATCTCTAACTTTTGCTCATTTACCCAGTCCGCACTGATAAAATGTCTTCAGTAGTATCTTATGTATCATTTGAAAGCATAAATTCACCGAAAATGTCTTCACCCCAAATCTGAAAAATCGACCCATGCCGGCATCACAATTTTTTGGGGATTTTTGACCAAAAACACAAACTCACAAAATTTGTAATAAATCTCTAACTTTTGCTTATATACCCAGTCCGCACTGATAAAATGTCTTCAGTAGTATCTTGTGTATCATTTGAAAGCATAAATTCACCGAAAATTTGTTCACCCCAAATCTGAAAAATTTACCCATGCCGGCATCACAGATTTTTTAAATTTTTGACCAAAAACACAAACTCACAAAATTCTTAATAAATCTCAAACTTTTGCTAATTTAACCAATCCGCACTGATAAAATGTCTACAGTAGTATCTTCTGTATCATTTGAAAGCATAAATTCACCGAAAATTTGTTCACCCCAAATCTGAAAAATCGACCCATGCCGGCATCACAATTTTTTGGGGATTTTTGACCAAAAACACAAACTCACAAAATTTGTAATAAATCTCTAACTTTTGCTTATATACCCAGTCCGCACTGATAAAATGTCTTCAGTAGTATCTTATGTATCATTTGAAAGCATAAATTCACCGAAAATTTGTTCACCCCAAATCTGAAAAATTTACCCATGCCGGCATCACAGATTTTTTAAATTTTTGACCAAAAACACAAACTCACAAAATTCTTAATAAATCTCAAACTTTTGCTAATTTACCCAGTCCGCACTGATAAAATGTCTTCAGTAGTATCTTCTGTATCATTTGAAAGCATAAATTCACCGAAAATTTGTTCACCCCAAATCTGAAAAATTTACCCATCCGGCATCACAGATTTTTTAAATTTTTGAACAAAAACACAAACTCACAAAATTCTTAATAAATCTCTAACTTTTGCTTATATACCCAGTCTGCACTGATAAAATGTCTTCAGTAGTATCTTATGTATCATTTGAAAGCATAAATTCACCGAAAATTTGTTCACCCCAAATCTGAAAAATTTACCCATGCCGGCATCACAGATTTTTTAAATTTTTGACCAAAAACACAAACTCACAAAATTCTTAATAAATCTCAAACTTTTGCTAATTTACCCAGTCCGCACTGATAAAATGTCTGCAGTAGTATCTTCTGTATCATTTGAAAGCATAAATTCACCGAAAATTTGTTCACCCCAAATCTGAAAAATCGACCCATGCCGGCATCACAATTTTTTGGCGATTTTTGACCAAAAACACAAACTAACAAAATTCTTAATAAATCTCTAACTTTTCCTCATTTACCCAGTCCGCACTGATAAAATGTCTGCAGTAGTATCTTATGTATCATTTGAAAGCATAAATTCACTGAAAAATTTTCACCCCAAATCTGAAAAATCGACCCATGCCGGCATCACAATTTTTTGGGGATTTTTGACCAAAAACACAAACTCACAAAATTTGTAATAAATCTCTAACTTTTGCTTATATACCCAGTCCGCACTGATAAAATGTCTTCAGTAGTATCTTCTGTATCATTTGAAAGCATAAATTCACCGAAAATTTGTTCACCCCAAATCTGAAAAATTTACCCATGCCGGCATCACAGATTTTTTAAATTTTTGACCAAAAACACAAACTCACAAAATTCTTAATAAATCTCAAACTTTTGCTAATTTAACCAGTCCGCACTGATAAAATGTCTACAGTAGTATCTTATGTATCATTTGAAAGCATAAATTCACCGAAAATTTGTTCACCCCAAATCTGAAAAATCGACCCATGCCGGCATCACAATTTTTTGTTGATTTTTGACCAAAAACACAAACTAACAAAATTCTTAATAAATCTCTAACTTTTGCTCATTTACCCAGTCCGCACTGATAAAATGTCTTCAGTAGTATCTTATGTATCATTTGAAAGCATAAATTCACCGAAAATGTCTTCACCCCAAATCTGAAAAATCGACCCATGCCGGCATCACAATTTTTTGGGGATTTTTGACCAAAAACACAAACTCACAAAATTTGTAATAAATCTCTAACTTTTGCTTATATACCCAGTCCGCACTGATAAAATGTCTTCAGTAGTATCTTGTGTATCATTTGAAAGCATAAATTCACCGAAAATTTGTTCACCCCAAATCTGAAAAATTTACCCATGCCGGCATCACAGATTTTTTAAATTTTTGACCAAAAACACAAACTCACAAAATTCTTAATAAATCTCAAACTTTTGCTAATTTAACCAATCCGCACTGATAAAATGTCTACAGTAGTATCTTCTGTATCATTTGAAAGCATAAATTCACCGAAAATTTGTTCACCCCAAATCTGAAAAATCGACCCATGCCGGCATCACAATTTTTTGTTGATTTTTGACCAAAAACACAAACTAACAAAATTCTTAATAAATCTCTAACTTTTGCTCATTTACCCAGTCCGCACTGATAAAATGTCTTCAGTAGTATCTTATGTATCATTTGAAAGCATAAATTCACCGAAAATGTCTTCACCCCAAATCTGAAAAATCGACCCATGCCGGCATCACAATTTTTGGGGGATTTTTGACCAAAAACACAAACTCACAAAATTTGTAATAAATCTCTAACTTTTGCTTATATACCCAGTCCGCACGGATAAAATGTCTTCAGTAGTATCTTGTGTATCATTTGAAAGCATAAATTCACCGAAAATGTCTTCACCCCAAATCTGAAAAATTTACCCATGCCGGCATCACAGATTTTTTAAATTTTTGACCAAAAACACAAACTCACAAAATTCTTAATAAATCTCAAACTTTTGCTAATTTACCCAGTCCGCACTGATAAAATGTCTGCAGTAGTATCTTCTGTATCATTTGAAAGCATAAATTCACCGAAAATTTGTTCACCCCAAATCTGAAAAATCGACCCATGCCGGCATCACAATTTTTGGGGGATTTTTGACCAAAAACACAAACTAACAAAAATCTTAATAAATCTCTAACTTTTGCTTATATAACCAGTCCGCACTGATAAAATGTCTTCAGTAGTATCTTCTGTATCATTTGAAAGCATAAATTCACCGAAAAATTTTCACCCCAAATCTGAAAAATCGACCCATGCCGGCATCACAATTTTTTGGGGATTTTTGACCAAAAACACAAACTCACAAAATTCGTAATAAATCTCTAACTTTTGCTTATATACCCAGTCCGCACTGATAAAATGTCTTCAGTAGTATCTTGTGTATCATTTGAAAGCATAAATTCACCGAAAATGTGTTCACCCCAAATCTGAAAAATTTACCCATGCCGGCATCACAGATTTATTAAATTTTTGACCAAAAACACAAACTCACAAAATTCTTAATAAATCTCAAACTTTTGCTAATTTACCCAGTCCGCACTGATAAAATGTCTGCAGTAGTATCTTCTGTATCATTTGAAAGCATAAATTCACCGAAAATTTGTTCACCCCAAATCTGAAAAATCGACCCATGCCGGCATCACAATTTTTGGGGGATTTTTGACCAAAAACACAAACTAACAAAATTCTTAATAAATCTCTATCTTTTGCTTATATACCCAGTCCGCACTGATAAAATGTCTTCAGTAGTATCTTCTGTATCATTTGAAAGCATAAATTCACCGAAAATTTTTTCACCCCAAATCTGAAAAATCGACCCATGCCGGCATCACAATTTTTTGGGGATTTTTGACCAAAAACACAAACTCACAAAATTTGTAATAAATCTCTAACTTTTGCTTATATACCCAGTCCTCACTGATAAAATGTCTTCAGTAGTATCTTATGTATCATTTGAAAGCATAAATTCACCGAAAATTTGTTCACCCCAAATCTGAAAAATTTACCCATGCCGGCATCACAGATTTTTTAAATTTTTGACCAAAAACACAAACTCACAAAATTCTTAATAAATCTCAAACTTTTGCTAATTTACCCAGTCCGCACTGATAAAATGTCTGCAGTAGTATCTTCTGTATCATTTGAAAGCATAAATTCACCGAAAATTTGTTCACCCCAAATCTGAAAAATCGACCCATGCCGGCATCACAATTTTGGGGGGATTTTTGACCAAAAACACAAACTAACAAAATTCTTAATAAATCTCTAACTTTTGCTCATTTACCCAGTCCGCACTGATAAAATGTCTTCAGTAGTATCTTATGTATCATTTGAAAGCATAAATTCACCGAAAAATTTTTCACCCCAAATCTGAAAAATCGACCCATGCCGGCATCACAATTTTTTGGGGATTTTTGACCAAAAACACAAACTCACAAAATTCGTAATAAATCTCTAACTTTTGCTTATATACCCAGTCCGCACTGATAAAATGTCTTCAGTAGTATCTTGTGTATCATTTGAAAGCATAAATTCACCGAAAATGTGTTCACCCCAAATCTGAAAAATTTACCCATGCCGGCATCACAGATTTATTAAATTTTTGACCAAAAACACAAACTCACAAAATTCTTAATAAATCTCAAACTTTTGCTAATTTACCCAGTCCGCACTGATAAAATGTCTGCAGTAGTATCTTCTGTATCATTTGAAAGCATAAATTCACCGAAAATTTGTTCACCCCAAATCTGAAAAATCGACCCATGCCGGCATCACAATTTTTGGGGGATTTTTGACCAAAAACACAAACTAACAAAATTCTTAATAAATCTCTATCTTTTGCTTATATACCCAGTCCGCGCTGATAAAATGTCTTCAGTAGTATCTTCTGTATCATTTGAAAGCATAAATTCACCGAAAAATTTTTCACCCCAAATCTGAAAAATCGTCCCATGCCGGCATCACAATTTTTTGGGGATTTTTGACCAAAAACACAAACTCACAAAATTTGTAATAAATCTCTAACTTTTGCTTATATACCCAGTCCGCACTGATAAAATGTCTTCAGTAGTATCTTATGTATCATTTGAAAGCATAAATTCACCGAAAATTTGTTCACCCCAAATCTGAAAAATTTACCCATGCCGGCATCACAGATTTTTTTGGATTTTTGACCAAAAACACAAAGTCACTAAATTCTTAATAAATCTTAAACTTTTGCTAATTTACCCAGTCCACACTGATAAAATGTCTGCAGTAGTATCTTCTGCATCATTTGAAAGCATAAATTCACCGAAAATTCTTTCACCCCAAATCTGAAAAATCGACCCATGCCGGCATCACAATTTTTTGGGGATTTTTGACCAAAAACACAAACTCACAAAATTTGTAATAAATCTCTAACTTTTGCTTATATACCCAGTCCGCACTGATAAAATGTTTTCAGTAGTATCTTATGTATCATTTGAAAGCATAAATTCACCGAAAAATTTTTCACCCCAAATCTGAAAAATCGACCCATGCCGGCATCACAATTTTTTGGGGATTTTTGACCAAAAACACAAACTCACAAAATTCGTAATAAATCTCTAACTTTTGCTTATATACCCAGTCCGCACTGATAAAATGTCTTCAGTAGTATCTTGTGTATCATTTGAAAGCATAAATTCACCGAAAATGTGTTCACCCCAAATCTGAAAAATTTACCCATGCCGGCATCACAGATTTATTAAATTTTTGACCAAAAACACAAACTCACAAAATTCTTAATAAATCTCAAACTTTTGCTAATTTACCCAGTCCGCACTGATAAAATGTCTTCAGTAGTATCTTATGTATCATTTGAAAGCATAAATTCACCGAAAATTTGTTCACCCCAAATCTGAAAAATTTACCCATGCCGGCATCACAGATTTTTTAAATTTTTGACCAAAAACACAAACTCACAAAATTCTTAATAAATCTCAAACTTTTGCTAATTTACCCAGTCCGCACTGATTAAATGTTTTCAGTAGTATCTTATGTATCATTTGAAAGCATAAATTCACCGAAAAATTTTTCACCCCAAATCTGAAAAATCGACCCATGCCGGCATCACAATTTTTTGGGGATTTTTGACCAAAAACACAAACTCACAAAATTCGTAATAAATCTCTAACTTTTGCTTATATACCCAGTCCGCACTGATAAAATGTCTTCAGTAGTATCTTGTGTATCATTTGAAAGCATAAATTCACCGAAAATGTGTTCACCCCAAATCTGAAAAATTTACCCATGCCGGCATCACAGATTTATTAAATTTTTGACCAAAAACACAAACTCACAAAATTCTTAATAAATCTCAAACTTTTGCTAATTTACCCAGTCCGCACTGATAAAATGTCTTCAGTAGTATCTTATGTATCATTTGAAAGCATAAATTCACCGAAAATTTGTTCACCCCAAATCTGAAAAATTTACCCATGCCGGCATCACAGATTTTTTAAATTTTTGACCAAAAACACAAACTCACAAAATTCTTAATAAATCTCAAACTTTTGCTAATTTACCCAGTCCGCACTGATAAAATGTCTGCAGTAGTATCTTCTGTATCATTTGAAAGCATAAATTCACCGAAAATTTGTTCACCCCAAATCTGAAAAATCGACCCATGCCGGCATCACAATTTTTTGGCGATTTTTGACCAAAAACACAAACACACAAAATTCTTAATAAATCTCAAACTTTTCCTCATTTACCCAGTCCGCACTGATAAAATGTCTGCAGTAGTATCTTATGTATCATTTGAAAGCATAAATTCACTGAAAAATTTTCACCCCAAATCTGAAAAATCGACCCATGCCGGCATCACAATTTTTTTGGGATTTTTGACCAAAAACACAAACTCACAAAATTTGTAATAAATCTCTAACTTTTGCTTATATACCCAGTCCGCACTGATAAAATGTCTTCAGTAGTATCTTCTGTATCATTTGAAAGCATAAATTCACCGAAAGTTTGTTCACCCCCAATCTGAAAAATTTACCCATGCCGGCATCACAGATTTTTTAAATTTTTGACCAAAAACACAAACTCACAAAATTCTTAATAAATCTCAAACTTTTGCTAATTTACCCAGTCCGCACTGATAAAATGTCTGCAGTAGTATCTTTTGTATCATTTGAAAGCATAAATTCACCGAAAATTTGTTCACCCCAAATCTGAAAAATCGACCCATGCCGGCATCACAATTTTTTGGGGATTTTTGACCAAAAACACAAACTAACAAAATTCTTAATAAATCTCTAACTTTTGCTTATATACCCAGTCCGCACTGATAAAATGTCTTCAGTAGTATCTTATGTATCATTTGAAAGCATAAATTCACCGAAAATTTTTTCACCCCAAATCTGAAAAATCGACCCATGCCGGCATCACAATTTTTGGGGGATTTTTGACCAAAAACACAAACTCACAAAATTCGTAATAAATCTCAAACTTTTGCTTTTATACCCAGTCCGCACTGATAAAATGTCTTCAGTAGTATCTTATGTATCATTTGAAAGCATAAATTCACCGAAAATTTGTTCACCCCAAATCTGAAAAATTTACCCATGCCGGCATCACAGATTTTTTAAATTTTTGAACAAAAACACAAACTCACAAAATTCTTAATAAATCTCAAACTTTTGCTAATTTACCCAGTCCGCACTGATAAAATGTCTTCAGTAGTATCTTCTGTATCATTTGAAAGCATAAATTCACCGAAAATTTGTTCACCCAAAATCTGAAAAATTTACCCATCCGGCATCACAGATTTTTTAAATTTTTGAACAAAAACACAAACTCACAAAATTCTTAATAAATCTCTAACTTTTGCTTATATACCCAGTCCGCACTGATAAAATGTCTTCAGTAGTATCTTATGTATCATTTGAAAGCATAAATTCACCGAAAATTTGTTCACCCCAAATCTGAAAAATTTACCCATGCCGGCATCACAGATTTTTTAAATTTTTGACCAAAAACACAAACTCACAAAATTCTTAATAAATCTCAAACTTTTGCTAATTTACCCAGTCCGCACTGATAAAATGTCTGCAGTAGTATCTTCTGTATCATTTGAAAGCATAAATTCACCGAAAATTTGTTCACCCCAAATCTGAAAAATGGACCCATGCCGGCATCACAATTTTTTGTTGATTTTTGACCAAAAACACAAACTAACAAAATTCTTAATAAATCTCTAACTTTTGCTCATTTACCCAGTCCGCACTGATAAAATGTCTTCAGTAGTATCTTATGTATCATTTGAAAGCATAAATTCACCGAAAATTTGTTCACCCCAAATCTGAAAAATCGACCCATGCCGGCATCACAATTTTGGGGGGATTTTTGACCAAAAACACAAACTAACAAAATTCTTAATAAATCTCTATCTTTTGCTTATATACCCAGTCCGCACTGATAAAATGTCTTCAGTAGTATCTTGTGTATCATTTGAAAGCATAAATTCACCGAAAAATTTTTCACCCCAAATCTGAAAAATCGTCCCATGCCAGCATCACAATTTTTTGGGGATTTTTGACCAAAAACACAAACTCACAAAATTCGTAATAAATCTCTAACTTTTGCTTATATACCCAGTCCGCACTGATAAAATGTCTTCAGTAGTATCTTATGTATCATTTGAAAGCATAAATTCACCGAAAATTTGTTCACCCCAAATCTGAAAAATTTACCCATGCCGGCATCACAGATTTTTTAAACTTTTGACCAAAAACACAAACTCACAAAATTCTTAATAAATCTCAAACTTTTGCTAATTTACCCAGTCCGCACTGATAAAATGTCTGCAGTAGTATCTTCTGTACCATTTGAAAGCATAAATTCACCGAAAATTTGTTCACCCCAAATCTGAAAAATCGACCCATGCCGGCATCACAATTTTTTGTTGATTTTTGACCAAAAACACAAACTAACAAAATTCTTAATAAATCTCTAACTTTTGCTTATATACCCAGTCCGCACTGATAAAATGTCTTCAGTAGTATCTTCTGTATCATTTGAAAGCATAAATTCACCGAAAAATTTTTCACCCCAAATCTGAAAAATCGACCCATGCCGGCATCACAATTTTTTGGGGATTTTTGACCAAAAACACAAACTCACAAAATTCGTAATAAATCTCTAACTTTTGCTTATATACCCAGTCGGCACTGATAAAATGTCTTCAGTAGTATCTTGTGTATCATTTGAAAGCATAAATTCACCGAAAATGTGTTCACCCCAAATCTGAAAAATTTACCCATGCCGGCATCACAGATTTTTTAAATTTTTGAACAAAAACACAAACTCACAAAATTCTTAATAAATCTCAAACTTTTGCTAATTTACCCAGTCCGCACTGATAAAATGTCTTCAGTAGTATCTTCTGTATCATTTGAAAGCATAAATTCACCGAAAATTTGTTCACCCCAAATCTGAAAAATTTACCCATCCGGCATCACAGATTTTTTAAATTTTTGAACAAAAACACAAACTCACAAAATTCTTAATAAATCTCTAACTTTTGCTTATATACCCAGTCTGCACTGATAAAATGTCTTCAGTAGTATCTTATGTATCATTTGAAAGCATAAATTCACCGAAAATTTGTTCACCCCAAATCTGAAAAATTTACCCATGCCGGCATCACAGATTTTTTAAATTTTTGACCAAAAACACAAACTCACAAAATTCTTAATAAATCTCAAACTTTTGCTAATTTACCCAGTCCGCACTGATAAAATGTCTGCAGTAGTATCTTCTGTATCATTTGAAAGCATAAATTCACCGAAAATTTGTTCACCCCAAATCTGAAAAATCGACCCATGCCGGCATCACAATTTTTTGGCGATTTTTGACCAAAAACACAAACTAACAAAATTCTTAATAAATCTCTAACTTTTCCTCATTTACCCAGTCCGCACTGATAAAATGTCTGCAGTAGTATCTTATGTATCATTTGAAAGCATAAATTCACTGAAAAATTTTCACCCCAAATCTGAAAAATCGACCCATGCCGGCATCACAATTTTTTGGGGATTTTTGACCAAAAACACAAACTCACAAAATTTGTAATAAATCTCTAACTTTTGCTTATATACCCAGTCCGCACTGATAAAATGTCTTCAGTAGTATCTTCTGTATCATTTGAAAGCATAAATTCACCGAAAATTTGTTCACCCCAATCTGAAAAATTTACCCATGCCGGCATCACAGATTTTTTAAATTTTTGACCAAAAACACAAACTCACAAAATTCTTAATAAATCTCAAACTTTTGCTAATTTACCCAGTCCGCACTGATAAAATGTCTGCAGTAGTATCTTTTGTATCATTTGAAAGCATAAATTCACCGAAAATTTGTTCACCCCAAATCTGAAAAATCGACCCATGCCGGCATCACAATTTTTTGGGGATTTTTGACCAAAAACACAAACTAACAAAATTCTTAATAAATCTCTAACTTTTGCTTATATACCCAGTCCGCACTGATAAAATGTCTTCAGTAGTATCTTATGTATCATTTGAAAGCATAAATTCACCGAAAATTTGTTCACCCCAAATCTGAAAAATTTACCCATGCCGGCATCACAGATTTTTTAAATTTTTGACCACAAACACAAACTCACAAAATTCTTAATAAATCTCAAACTTTTGCTAATTTAACCAGTCCGCACTGATAAAATGTCTACAGTAGTATCTTATGTATCATTTGAAAGCATAAATTCACCTAAAATTTGTTCACCCCAAATCTGAAAAATCGACCCATGCCGGCATCACAATTTTTTGTTGATTTTTGACCAAAAACACAAACTAACAAAATTCTTAATAAATCTCTAACTTTTGCTCATTTACCCAGTCCGCACTGATAAAATGTCTTCAGTAGTATCTTATGTATCATTTGAAAGCATAAATTCACCGAAAATGTCTTCACCCCAAATCTGAAAAATCGACCCATGCCGGCATCACAATTTTTTGGGGATTTTTGACCAAAAACACAAACTCACAAAATTTGTAATAAATCTCTAACTTTTGCTTATATACCCAGTCCGCACTGATAAAATGTCTTCAGTAGTATCTTGTGTATCATTTGAAAGCATAAATTCACCGAAAATTTGTTCACCCCAAATCTGAAAAATTTACCCATGCCGGCATCACAGATTTTTTAAATTTTTGACCAAAAACACAAACTCACAAAATTTTTAATAAATCTCAAACTTTTGCTAATTTAACCAATCCGCACTGATAAAATGTCTACAGTAGTATCTTCTGTATCATTTGAAAGCATAAATTCACCGAAAATTTGTTCACCCCAAATCTGAAAAATCGACCCATGCCGGCATCACAATTTTTTGTTGATTTTTGACCAAAAACACAAACTAACAAAATTCTTAATAAATCTCTAACTTTTGCTCATTTACCCAGTCCGCACTGATAAAATGTCTTCAGTAGTATCTTATGTATCATTTGAAAGCATAAATTCACCGAAAATGTCTTCACCCCAAATCTGAAAAATCGACCCATGCCGGCATCACAATTTTTGGGGGATTTTTGACCAAAAACACAAACTCACAAAATTTGTAATAAATCTCTAACTTTTGCTTATATACCCAGTCCGCACGGATAAAATGTCTTCAGTAGTATCTTGTGTATCATTTGAAAGCATAAATTCACCGAAAATGTCTTCACCCCAAATCTGAAAAATTTACCCATGCCGGCATCACAGATTTTTTAAATTTTTGACCAAAAACACAAACTCACAAAATTCTTAATAAATCTCAAACTTTTGCTAATTTACCCAGTCCGCACTGATAAAATGTCTGCAGTAGTATCTTCTGTATCATTTGAAAGCATAAATTCACCGAAAATTTGTTCACCCCAAATCTGAAAAATCGACCCATGCCGGCATCACAATTTTTGGGGGATTTTTGACCAAAAACACAAACTAACAAAAATCTTAATAAATCTCTAACTTTTGCTTATATAACCAGTCCGCACTGATAAAATGTCTTCAGTAGTATCTTCTGTATCATTTGAAAGCATAAATTCACCGAAAAATTTTCACCCCAAATCTGAAAAATCGACCCATGCCGGCATCACAATTTTTTGGGGATTTTTGACCAAAAACACAAACTCACAAAATTCGTAATAAATCTCTAACTTTTGCTTATATACCCAGTCCGCACTGATAAAATGTCTTCAGTAGTATCTTGTGTATCATTTGAAAGCATAAATTCACCGAAAATGTGTTCACCCCAAATCTGAAAAATTTACCCATGCCGGCATCACAGATTTATTAAATTTTTGACCAAAAACACAAACTCACAAAATTCTTAATAAATCTCAAACTTTTGCTAATTTACCCAGTCCGCACTGATAAAATGTCTGCAGTAGTATCTTCTGTATCATTTGAAAGCATAAATTCACCGAAAATTTGTTCACCCCAAATCTGAAAAATCGACCCATGCCGGCATCACAATTTTGGGGGGATTTTTGACCAAAAACACAAACTAACAAAATTCTTAATAAATCTCTATCTTTTGCTTATATACCCAGTCCGCACTGATAAAATGTCTTCAGTAGTATCTTCTGTATCATTTGAAAGCATAAATTCACCGAAAATTTTTTCACCCCAAATCTGAAAAATCGACCCATGCCGGCATCACAATTTTTTGGGGATTTTTGACCAAAAACACAAACTCACAAAATTTGTAATAAATCTCTAACTTTTGCTTATATACCCAGTCCGCACTGATAAAATGTCTTCAGTAGTATCTTATGTATCATTTGAAAGCATAAATTCACCGAAAATTTGTTCACCCCAAATCTGAAAAATTTACCCATGCCGGCATCACAGATTTTTTAAATTTTTGACCAAAAACACAAACTCACAAAATTCTTAATAAATCTCAAACTTTTGCTAATTTACCCAGTCCGCACTGATAAAATGTCTGCAGTAGTATCTTCTGTATCATTTGAAAGCATAAATTCACCGAAAATTTGTTCACCCCAAATCTGAAAAATCGACCCATGCCGGCATCACAATTTTTGGGGGATTTTTGACCAAAAACACAAACTAACAAAATTCTTAATAAATCTCTAACTTTTGCTCATTTACCCAGTCCGCACTGATAAAATGTCTTCAGTAGTATCTTATGTATCATTTGAAAGCATAAATTCACCGAAAATTTTTTCACCCCAAATCTGAAAAATCGACCCATGCCGGCATCACAATTTTTTGGGGATTTTTGACCAAAAACACAAACTCACAAAATTCGTAATAAATCTCTAACTTTTGCTTATATACCCAGTCCGCACTGATAAAATGTCTTCAGTAGTATCTTGTGTATCATTTGAAAGCATAAATTCACCGAAAATGTGTTCACCCCAAATCTGAAAAATTTACCCATGCCGGCATCACAGATTTATTAAATTTTTGACCAAAAACACAAACTCACAAAATTCTTAATAAATCTCAAACTTTTGCTAATTTACCCAGTCCGCACTGATAAAATGTCTGCAGTAGTATCTTCTGTATCATTTGAAAGCATAAATTCACCGAAAATTTGTTCACCCCAAATCTGAAAAATCGACCCATGCCGGCATCACAATTTTTGGGGGATTTTTGACCAAAAACACAAACTAACAAAATTCTTAATAAATCTCTATCTTTTGCTTATATACCCAGTCCGCGCTGATAAAATGTCTTCAGTAGTATCTTATGTATCATTTGAAAGCATAAATTCACCGAAAAATTTTTCACCCCAAATCTGAAAAATCGTCCCATGCCGGCATCACAATTTTTGGGGGATTTTTGACCAAAAACACAAACTCACAAAATTTGTAATAAATCTCTAACTTTTGCTTATATACCCAGTCCGCACTGATAAAATGTCTTCAGTAGTATCTTATGTATCATTTGAAAGCATAAATTCACCGAAAATTTGTTCACCCCAAATCTGAAAAATTTACCCATGCCGGCATCACAGATTTTTTTTGGATTTTTGACCAAAAACACAAAGTCACTAAATTCTTAATAAATCTTAAACTTTTGCTAATTTACCCAGTCCACACTGATAAAATGTCTGCAGTAGTATCTTCTGCATCATTTGAAAGCATAAATTCACCGAAAATTCTTTCACCCCAAATCTGAAAAATCGACCCATGCCGGCATCACAATTTTTTGGGGATTTTTGACCAAAAACACAAACTCACAAAATTTGTAATAAATCTCTAACTTTTGCTTATATACCCAGTCCGCACTGATAAAATGTTTTCAGTAGTATCTTATGTATCATTTGAAAGCATAAATTCACCGAAAAATTTTTCACCCCAAATCTGAAAAATCGACCCATGCCGGCATCACAATTTTTTGGGGATTTTTGACCAAAAACACAAACTCACAAAATTCGTAATAAATCTCTAACTTTTGCTTATATACCCAGTCCGCACTGATAAAATGTCTTCAGTAGTATCTTGTGTATCATTTGAAAGCATAAATTCACCGAAAATGTGTTCACCCCAAATCTGAAAAATTTACCCATGCCGGCATCACAGATTTATTAAATTTTTGACCAAAAACACAAACTCACAAAATTCTTAATAAATCTCAAACTTTTGCTAATTTACCCAGTCCGCACTGATAAAATGTCTGCAGTAGTATCTTCTGTATCATTTGAAAGCATAAATTCACCGAAAATTTGTTCACCCCAAATCTGAAAAATTTACCCATGCCGGCATCACAGATTTTTTTAAACTTTTGACCAAAAACACAAACTCACAAAATTCTTAATAAATCTCAAACTTTTGCTAATTTACCCAGTCCGCACTGATAAAATGTCTGCAGTAGTATCTTCTGTATCATTTGAAAGCATAAATTCACCGAAAATTTGTTCACCCCAAATCTGAAAAATCGACCCATGCCGGCATCACAATTTTTTGTTGATTTTTGACCAAAAACACAAACTCACAAAATTCGTAATAATCTCTAACTTTTGCTCATTTACCCAGTCCGCACTGATAAAATGTCTTCAGTAGTATCTTCTGTATCATTTGAAAGCATAAATTCACCGAAAAATTTTTCACCCCAAATCTGAAAAATTTACCCGTGCCGGCATCACAGATTTATTAAATTTTTGACCAAAAACACAAACTCACAAAATTCTTAATTAATTTCAAACTTTTGCTAATTTACCCAGTCCGCACTGATAAAATGTCTGCAGTAGTATCTTCTGTATCATTTGAAAGCATAAATTCACCGAAAATTTGTTCACCCCAAATCTGAAAAATCGACCCATGCCGGCATCACAATTTTTGGGGGATTTTTGACCAAAAACACAAACTAACAAAATTCTTAATAAATCTCTATCTTTTGCTTATATACCCAGTCCGCACTGATAAAATGTCTTCAGTAGTATCTTTTGTATCATTTGAAAGCATAAATTCGCCGAAAAATTTTTCACCCCAAATCTGAAAAATCGTCCCATGCCGGCATCACAATTTTTTGGGGATTTTTGACCAAAAACACAAACTCACAAACTTCGTAATAAATCTCTAACTTTTGCTTATATACCCAGTCCGCACTGATAAAATGTCTTCAGTAGTATCTTATGTATCATTTGAAAGCATAAATTCACCGAAAATTTGTTCACCCCAAATCTGAAAAATTTACCCATGCCGGCATCACAGATTTTTTAAATTTTTGACCAAAAACACAAACTCACAAAATTCTTAATAAATCTCAAACTTTTGCTAATTTAACCAATCCGCACTGATAAAATGTCTACAGTAGTATCTTCTGTATCATTTGAAAGCATAAATTCACCGAAAATTTGTTCACCCCAAATCTGAAAAATCGACCCATGCCGGCATCACAATTTTTTGTTGATTTTTGACCAAAAACACAAACTAACAAAATTCTTAATAAATCTCTAACTTTTGCTCATTTACCCAGTCCGCACTGATAAAATGTCTTCAGTAGTATCTTATGTATCATTTGAAAGCATAAATTCACCGAAAATGTCTTCACCCCAAATCTGAAAAATCGACCCATGCCGGCATCACAATTTTTTGGGGATTTTTGACCAAAAACACAAACTCACAAAATTTGTAATAAATCTCTAACTTTTGCTTATATACCCAGTCCGCACTGATAAAATGTCTTCAGTAGTATCTTGTGTATTATTTGAAAGCATAAATTCACCGAAAATGTGTTCACCCCAAATCTGAAAAATTTACCCATGCCGGCATCACAGATTTTTTAAATTTTTGACCAAAAACACAAACTCACAAAATTCTTAATAAATCTCAAACTTTTGCTAATTTACCCAGTCCGCACTGATAAAATGTCTGCAGTAGTATCTTCTGTATCATTTGAAAGCATAAATTCACCGAAAATTTGTTCACCCCAAATCTGAAAAATCGACCCATGCCGGCATCACAATTTTTGGGGGATTTTTGACCAAAAACACAAACTAACAAAAATCTTAATAAATCTCTAACTTTTGCTTATATAACCAGTCCGCACTGATAAAATGTCTTCAGTAGTATCTTCTGTATCATTTGAAAGCATAAATTCACCGAAAAATTTTCACCCCAAATCTGAAAAATCGACCCATGCCGGCATCACAATTTTTTGGGGATTTTTGACCAAAAACACAAACTCACAAAATTCGTAATAAATCTCTAACTTTTGCTTATATACCCAGTCCGCACTGATAAAATGTCTTCAGTAGTATCTTGTGTATCATTTGAAAGCATAAATTCACCGAAAATGTGTTCACCCCAAATCTGAAAAATTTACCCATGCCGGCATCACAGATTTATTAAATTTTTGACCAAAAACACAAACTCACAAAATTCTTAATAAATCTCAAACTTTTGCTAATTTACCCAGTCCGCACTGATAAAATGTCTGCAGTAGTATCTTCTGTATCATTTGAAAGCATAAATTCACCGAAAATTTGTTCACCCCAAATCTGAAAAATCGACCCATGCCGGCATCACAATTTTTGGGGGATTTTTGACCAAAAACACAAACTAACAAAATTCTTAATAAATCTCTATCTTTTGCTTATATACCCAGTCCGCACTGATAAAATGTCTTCAGTAGTATCTTCTGTATCATTTGAAAGCATAAATTCACCGAAAAATTTTTCACCCCAAATCTGAAAAATCGACCCATGCCGGCATCACAATTTTTTGGGGATTTTTGACCAAAAACACAAACTCACAAAATTTGTAATAAATCTCTAACTTTTGCTTATATACCCAGTCCGCACTGATAAAATGTCTTCAGTAGTATCTTATGTATCATTTGAAAGCATAAATTCACCGAAAATTTGTTCACCCCAAATCTGAAAAATTTACCCATGCCGGCATCACAGATTTTTTAAATTTTTGACCAAAAACACAAACTCACAAAATTCTTAATAAATCTCAAACTTTTGCTAATTTACCCAGTCCGCACTGATAAAATGTCTGCAGTAGTATCTTCTGTATCATTTGAAAGCATAAATTCACCGAAAATTTGTTCACCCCAAATCTGAAAAATCGACCCATGCCGGCATCACAATTTTTTGTTGATTTTTGACCAAAAACACAAACTAACAAAATTCTTAATAAATCTCTAACTTTTGCTCATTTACCCAGTCCGCACTGATAAAATGTCTTCAGTAGTATCTTATGTATCATTTGAAAGCATAAATTCACCGAAAAATTTTTCACCCCAAATCTGAAAAATCGACCCATGCCGGCATCACAATTTTTTGGGGATTTTTGACCAAAAACACAAACTCACAAAATTCGTAATAAATCTCTAACTTTTGCTTATATACCCAGTCCGCACTGATAAAA
Source organism: Asterias amurensis (assembly GCF_032118995.1). Classification (NCBI taxonomy): domain Eukaryota; kingdom Metazoa; phylum Echinodermata; class Asteroidea; order Forcipulatida; family Asteriidae; genus Asterias; species Asterias amurensis. The sequence continues at coordinate 5,926,723 of NC_092666.1, forward strand.
TGTCTTCAGTAGTATCTTGTGTATCATTTGAAACCATAAATTCACCGAAAATGTGTTCACCCCAAATCTGAAAAATTTACCCATGCCGGCATCACAGATTTATTAAATTTTTGACCAAAAACACAAACTCACAAAATTCTTAATAAATCTCAAACTTTTGCTAATTTACCCAGTCCGCACTGATAAAATGTCTGCAGTAGTATCTTCTGTATCATTTGAAAGCATAAATTCACCGAAAATTTGTTCACCCCAAATCTGAAAAATCGACCCATGCCGGCATCACAATTTTTGGGGGATTTTTGACCAAAAACACAAACTAACAAAATTCTTAATAAATCTCTATCTTTTGCTTATATACCCAGTCCGCGCTGATAAAATGTCTTCAGTAGTATCTTCTGTATCATTTGAAAGCATAAATTCACCGAAAAATTTTTCACCCCAAATCTGAAAAATCGTCCCATGCCGGCATCACAATTTTTTGGGGATTTTTGACCAAAAACACAAACTCACAAAATTTGTAATAAATCTCTAACTTTTGCTTATATACCCAGTCCGCACTGATAAAATGTCTTCAGTAGTATCTTATGTATCATTTGAAAGCATAAATTCACCGAAAATGTCTTCACCCCAAATCTGAAAAATTTACCCATGCCGGCATCACAGATTTTTTAAATTTTTGACCAAAAACACAAACTCACAAAATTCTTAATAAATCTCAAACTTTTGCTAATTTACCCAGTCCGCACTGATAAAATGTCTGCAGTAGTATCTTCTGTATCATTTGAAAGCATAAATTCACCGAAAATTTGTTCACCCCAAATCTGAAAAATCGACCCATGCCGGCATCACAATTTTTTGTTGATTTTTGACCAAAAACACAAACTAACAAAATTCTTAATAAATCTCTAACTTTTGCTCATTTACCCAGTCCGCACTGATAAAATGTCTTCAGTAGTATCTTATGTATCATTTGAAAGCATAAATTCACCGAAAAATTTTTCACCCCAAATCTGAAAAATTTACCCGTGCCGGCATCACAGATTTATTAAATTTTTGACCAAAAACACAAACTCACAAAATTCTTAATAAATCTCAAACTTTTGCTAATTTACCCAGTCCGCACTGATAAAATGTCTGCAGTAGTATCTTCTGTATCATTTGAAAGCATAAATTCACCGAAAATTTGTTCACCCCAAATCTGAAAAATCGACCCATGCCGGCATCACAATTTTTGGGGGATTTTTGACCAAAAACACAAACTAACAAAATTCTTAATAAATCTCTATCTTTTGCTTATATACCCAGTCCGCACTGATAAAATGTCTTCAGTAATATCTTTTGTATCATTTGAAAGCATAAATTCGCCGAAAAATTTTTCACCCTAAATCTGAAAAATCGTCCCATGCCGGCATCACAATTTTTTGGGGATTTTTGACCAAAAACACAAACTCACAAACTTCGTAATAAATCTCTAACTTTTGCTTATATACCCAGTCCGCACTGATAAAATGTCTTCAGTAGTATCTTATGTATCATTTGAAAGCGTAAATTCACCGAAAATTTGTTCACCCCAAATCTGAAAAATTTACCCATGCCGGCATCACAGATTTTTTAAATTTTTGACCAAAAACACAAACTCACAAAATTCTTAATAAATCTCAAACTTTTGCTAATTTAACCAGTCGGCACTGATAAAATGTCTACAGTAGTATCTTCTGTATCATTTGAAAGCATAAATTCACCGAAAATTTGTTCACCCCAAATCTGAAAAATCGACCCATGCCGGCATCACAATTTTTTGTTGATTTTTGACCAAAAACACAAACTAACAAAATTCTTAATAAATCTCTAACTTTTGCTCATTTACCCAGTCCGCACTGATAAAATGTCTTCAGTAGTATCTTATGTATCATTTGAAAGCATAAATTCACCGAAAAAATTTTCACCCCAAATCTGAAAAATCGACCCATGCCGGCATCACAATTTTTTGGGGATTTTTGACCAAAAACACAAACTCACAAAATTCGTAATAAATCTCTAACTTTTGCTTATATACCCAGTCCGCACTGATAAAATGTCTTCACTAGTATCTTGTGTATCATTTGAAAGTATAAATTCACCGAAAATGTGTTCACCCCAAATCTGAAAAATTTACCCATGCCGGCATCACAGATTTATTAAATTTTTGACCAAAAACACAAACTCACAAAATTCTTAATAAATCTCAAACTTTTGCTAATTTACCCAGTCCGCACTGATAAAATGTCTGCAGTAGTATCTTCTGTATCATTTGAAAGCATAAATTCACCGAAAATTTGTTCACCCCAAATCTGAAAAATCGACCCATGCCGGCATCACAATTTTTGGGGGATTTTTGACCAAAAACACAAACTAACAAAATTCTTAATAAATCTCTATCTTTTGCTTATATACCCAGTCCGCGCTGATAAAATGTCTTCAGTAGTATCTTCTGTATCATTTGAAAGCATAAATTCACCGAAAAATTTTTCACCCCAAATCTGAAAAATCGTCCCATGCCGGCATCACAATTTTTGGGGGATTTTTTTTTACCAAAAACACAAACTCACAAAATTCGTAATAAATCTCTAACTTTTGCTTATATACCCAGTCCGCACTGATAAAATGTCTTCAGTAGTATCTTGTGTATCATTTGAAAGCATAAATTCACCGAAAATGTCTTCACCCCAAATCTGAAAAATTTACCCATGCCGGCATCACAGATTTTTTAAATTTTTGACCAAAAACACAAACTCACAAAATTCTTAATAAATCTCAAACTTTTGCTAATTTACGCAGTCCGCACTGATAAAATGTCTGCAGTAGTATCTTCTGTATCATTTGAAAGCATAAATTCACCGAAAATTTGTTCACCCCAAATCTGAAAAATCGACCCATGCCGGCATCACAATTTTTTGTTGATTTTTGACCAAAAACACAAACTAACAAAATTCTTAATAAATCTCTAACTTTTGCTCATTTACCCAGTCCGCACTGATAAAATGTCTTCAGTAGTATCTTATGTATCATTTGAAAGCATAAATTCACCGAAAAATTTTTCACCCCAAATCTGAAAAATTTACCCATGCCGGCATCACAGATTTATTAAATTTTTGACCAAAAACACAAACTCACAAAATTCTTAATAAATCTCAAACTTTTGCTAATTTACCCAGTCCGCACTGATAAAATGTCTGCAGTAGTATCTTCTGTATCATTTGAAAGCATAAATTCACCGAAAATTTGTTCACCCCAAATCTGAAAAATCGACCCATGCCGGCATCACAAATTTTGGGGGATTTTTGACCAAAAACACAAACTAACAAAATTCTTAATAAATCTCTAACTTTTGCTCATTTACCCAGTCCGCACTGATAAAATGTCTTCAGTAGTATCTTATGTATCATTTGAAAGCATAAATTCACCGAAAATTTGTTCACCCCAAATCTGAAAAATCGACCCATGCCGGCATCACAATTTTTGGGGGATTTTTGACCAAAAACACAAACTAACAAAAATCTTAATAAATCTCTAACTTTTGCTTATATACCCAGTCCGCACTGATAAAATGTCTTCAGTAGTATCTTCTGTATCATTTGAAAGCATAAATTCACCGAAAAATTTTCACCCCAAATCTGAAAAATCGACCCATGCCGGCATCACAATTTTTTGGGGATTTTTGACCAAAAACACAAACTCACAAAATTCGTAATAAATCTCTAACTTTTGCTTATATACCCAGTCCGCACTGATAAAATGTCTTCACTAGTATCTTGTGTATCATTTGAAAGCATAAATTCACCGAAAATGTGTTCACCCCAAATCTGAAAAATTTACCCATGCCGGCATCACAGATTTATTAAATTTTTGACCAAAAACACAAACTCACAAAATTCTTAATAAATCTCAAACTTTTGCTAATTTACCCAGTCCGCACTGATAAAATGTCTGCAGTAGTATCTTCTGTATCATTTGAAAGCATAAATTCACCGAAAATTTGTTCACCCCAAATCTGAAAAATCGACCCATGCCGGCATCACAATTTTTGGGGGATTTTTGACCAAAAACACAAACTAACAAAATTCTAAATAAATCTCAAACTTTTGCTAATTTACCCAGTCCGCACTGATAAAATGTCTGCAGTAGTATCTTTTGTGTTCACTCAAAATCTGAAAAATTTACCCATCCGGCATCACAGATTTTTTAAATTTTTGAACAAAAACACAAACTCACAAAATTCTTAATAAATCTCTAACTTTTGCTTATATACCCAGTCCGCACTGATAAAATGTCTTCAGTAGTATCTTATGTATCATTTGAAAGCATAAATTCACCGAAAATTTGTTCACCCCAAATCTGAAAAATTTACCCATGCCGGCATCACAATTTTTTGTTGATTTTTGACCAAAAACACAAACTAACAAAATTCTTAATAAATCTCTAACTTTTGCTCATTTACCCAGTCCGCACTGATAAAATGTCTTCAGTAGTATCTTATGTATCATTTGAAAGCATAAATTCACCGAAAATTTGTTCACCCCAAATCTGAAAAATCGACCCATGCCGGCATCACAATTTTGGGGGGATTTTTGACCAAAAACACAAACTAACAAAATTCTTAATAAATCTCTATCTTTTGCTTATATACCCAGTCCGCACTGATAAAATGTCTTCAGTAGTATCTTCTGTATCATTTGAAAGCATAAATTCACCGAAAAATTTTTCACCCCAAATCTGAAAAATCGTCCCATGCCGGCATCACAATTTTTGGGGGATTTTTGACCAAAAACACAAACTCACAAAATTCGTAATAAATCTCTAACTTTTGCTTATATACCCAGTCCGCACTGATAAAATGTCTTCAGTAGTATCTTATGTATCATTTGAAAGCATAAATTCACCGAAAATTTGTTCACCCCAAATCTGAAAAATTTACCCATGCCGGCATCACAGATTTTTTAAATTTTTGACCAAAAACACAAACTCACAAAATTCTTAATAAATCTCAAACTTTTGCTAATTTACCCAGTCCGCACTGATAAAATGTCTGCAGTAGTATCTTCTGTATCATTTGAAAGCATAAATTCACCGAAAATTTGTTCACCCCAAATCTGAAAAATTTACCCATGCCGGCATCACAGATTTTTTTAATTTTTGACCAAAAACACAAACTCACAAAATTCTTAATAAATCTCAAACTTTTGCTCATTTACCCAGTCCGCACTGATAAAATGTCTGCAGTAGTATCTTCTGTATCATTTGAAAGTATAAATTCACCGAAAATTTTTTCACCCCAAATCTGAAAAATCGACCCATGCCGGCATCACAATTTTTTGGGGATTTTTGACCAAAAACACAAACTCACAAAATTTGTAATAAATCTCTAACTTTTGCTTATATACCCAGTCCGCACTGATAAAATGTCTTCAGTAGTATCTTATGTATCATTTGAAAGCATAAATTCACAAAAAATTTGTTCACCCCAAATCTGAAAAATCGACCCATGCCGGCATCACAGATTTTTTTTGATTTTTGAACAAAAACACAAAGTCACTAAATTCTTAATAAATCTCAAACTTTTGCTAATTTACCCAGTCCGCACTGATAAAATGTCTGCAGTAGTATCTTCTGTATCATTTGAAAGCATAAATTCACTGAACATTTTTTCACCACAAATCTGAAAAATCGACCCATGCCGGCATCACAATTTTTTGGGGATTTTTGACCAAAAACACAAACTCACAAAATTCGTAATAAATCTCTAACTTTTGCTTATATACCCCGTCCGCACTGATAAAATGTCTTCAGTAGTATCTTCTGTATCATTTGAAAGCATAACTTCACCGAAAATTTGTTCACCCCAAATCTGAAAAATCGACCCATGCCGGCATCACAATTTTTTGGGGATTTTTGACCAAAAACACAAACTCACAAAATTTGTAATAAATCTCTAACTTTTGCTTATATACCCAGTCCGCACTGATGAAATGTCTTCAGTAGTATCTTATGTATCATTTGAAAGCATAAATTCACCGAAAAATTTTTCACCCCAAATCTGAAAAATCGACCCATGCCGGCATCACAATTTTTTGGGGATTTTTGACCAAAAACACAAACTCACAAAATTCGTAATAAATCTCTAACTTTTGCTTATATACCCCGTCCGCACTGATAAAATGTCTTCAGTAGTATCTTATGTATCATTTGAAAGCATAAATTCACTGAAAATTTGTTCACCCCAAATCTGAAAAATTTACCCATGCCGGCATCACAATTTTTTTGGGATTTTTGACCAAAAACACAAACTCACAAAATTTGTAATAAATCTCTAACTTTTGCTTATATACCCAGTCCGCACTGATAAAATGTCTGCAGTAGTATCTTCTGTATCATTTGAAAGCATAAATTCACCGAAAATTTGTTCACCCCAAATCTGAAAAATCGACCCATGCCGGCATCACAGATGTTTTTGGATTTTTGACCAAAAACACAAACTCACAAAATTCATAATGAATCCCTAACTTTTGCTTATATACCCAGTCTGCACTGATAAAATGTCTTCAGTAGTATCTTATGTATCATTTGAAAGCATAAATTCACCAAAAATTTGTTCACCCCAAATCTGAAAAATCGACCCATGCCGGCATCACAGATTTTTTTGGATTTTTGACCAAAAACACAAAGTCACTAAATTCTTAATAAATCTCAAACTTTTGCTAATTTACCCAGTCCGCACTGATAAAATGTCTGCAGTAGTATCTTCTGTATCATTTGAAAGCATAAATTCACCGAAAATTTTTTCACCCCAAATCTGAAAAATCGACCCATGCCGGCATCACAATTTTTTGGGGATTTTTGACCGAAAACACAAACTCACAAAATTTGTAATAAATCTCTAACTTTTGCTTATATACCCAGTCCGCACTGATAAAATGTCTTCAGTAGTATCTTATGTATCATTTGAAAGCATAAATTCACTGTAACATTTTTCACCCCAAATCTGAAAAATCGACCCATGCCGGCATCACAATTTTTTGGGGATTTTTGACCAAAAACACAAACTCACAAAATTCGTAATAAATCTCTAACTTTTGCTTATATACCCAGTCCGCACTGATAAAATGTCTTCAGTAGTATCTTATGTATCATTTGAAAGCATAAATTCACCGAAAATTTGTTCACCCCAAATCTGAAAAATTTACCCATGCCGGCATCACAGATTTTTTTAATTTTTGACCAAAAACACAAACTCACAAAATTCTTAATAAATCTCAAACTTTTGCTAATTTACCCAGTCCGCACTGATAAAATGTCTGCAGTAGTATCTTCTGTATCATATGAAAGCATAAATTCACAGAAAATTTGTTCACCCCAAATCTGAAAAATCGACCCATGCCGGCATCACAGATTTTTTTATATTTTTGACCAAAAACACAAACTCACAAAATTCATAATGAATCCTTAACTTTTGCTTATATACCCAGTCCCCACTGATAAAATGTCTTCAGTAGTATCTTATGTATCATTTGAAAGCATAAATTCACCGAAAATTTGTTCACCCCAAATCTGAAAAATCAACCCATGCCGGCATCACAGATTTTTTTGGATTTTTGAGAAAAAAAACAAAAACTCACAAAATTCGTAATAAATCTCAAACTTTTGCTAATTTACCCAGTCCGCACTGATAAAATGTCTGCAGTAGTATCTTCTGTATCATTTGAAAGTATAAATTCACCGAAAATTTTTTCACCCCAAATCTGAAAAATCGACCCATGCCGGCATCACAATTTTTTGGGGATTTTTGACCAAAAACACAAACTCACAAAATTTGTAATAAATCTCTAACTTTTGCTTATATACCCAGTCCGCACTGATAAAATGTCTTCAGTAGTATCTTATGTATCATTTGAAAGCATAAATTCACAAAAAATTTGTTCACCCCAAATCTGAAAAATCGACCCATGCCGGCATCACAGATTTTTTTTGATTTTTGAACAAAAACACAAAGTCACTAAATTCTTAATAAATCTCAAACTTTTGCTAATTTACCCAGTCCGCACTGATAAAATGTCTGCAGTAGTATCTTCTGTATCATTTGAAAGCATAAATTCACTGAACATTTTTTCACCACAAATCTGAAAAATCGACCCATGCCGGCATCACAATTTTTTGGGGATTTTTGACCAAAAACACAAACTCACAAAATTCGTAATAAATCTCTAACTTTTGCTTATATACCCCGTCCGCACTGATAAAATGTCTTCAGTAGTATCTTCTGTATCATTTGAAAGCATAACTTCACCGAAAATTTGTTCACCCCAAATCTGAAAAATCGACCCATGCCGGCATCACAATTTTTTGGGGATTTTTGACCAAAAACACAAACTCACAAAATTTGTAATAAATCTCTAACTTTTGCTTATATACCCAGTCCGCACTGATAAAATGTCTTCAGTAGTATCTTATGTATCATTTGAAAGCATAAATTCACCGAAAAATTTTTCACCCCAAATCTGAAAAATCGACCCATGCCGGCATCACAATTTTTTGGGGATTTTTGACCAAAAACACAAAGTCACAAAATTCTTAATAAATCTCAAACTTTTGCTAATTTACCCAGTCCGCACTGATAAAATGTCTTCAGTAGTATCTTCTGTATCATTTGAAAGCATAAATTCACCGAAAATTTGTTCACCCCAAATCTGAAAAATCGACCCATGCCGGCATCACAGATTTTTGGGGGATTTTTGACCAAAAACACAAACTCACAAAATTCGTAATAAATCTCTAACTTTTGCTTATATACCCAGTCCGCACTGATAAAATGTCTTCAGTAGTATCTTATGTATCATTTGAAAGCATAAATTCACCGAAAATTTGTTCACCCCAAATCTGAAAAATTTACCCATGCCGGCATCACAGATTTTTTAAATTTTTGACCAAAAACACAAACTAACAAAATTCTTAATAAATCTCTAACTTTTGCTTATATACCCAGTCCGCACTGATAAAATGTCTTCAGTAGTATCTTCTGTATCATTTGAAAGCATAAATTCACCGAAAAATTTTTCACCCCAAATCTGAAAAATCGACCCATGCCGGCATCACAATTTTTTGGGGATTTTTGACCAAAAACACAAACTCACAAAATTCGTAATAAATCTCTAACTTTTGCTTATATACCCAGTCCGCACTGATAAAATGTCTTCAGTAGTATCTTATGTATCATTTGAAAGCATAAATTCACCGAAAATTTGTTCACCCCAAATCTGAGAAATTTACCCATGCCGGCATCACAGATTTTTTTAATTTTTGACCAAAAACACAAACTCACAAAATTCTTAATAAATCTCAAACTTTTGCTTTTTTACCCAGTCCGCACTGATAAAATGTCTGCAGTAGTATCTTCTGTATCATTTGAAAGCATAAATTCACCGAAAATTTGTTCACCCCAAATCTGAAAAATAGACCCATGCCGACATCACAATTTTTTGTTGATTTTTGACCAAAAACACAAACTAACAAAATTCTTAATAAATCTCTAACTTTTGCTCATTTACCCAGTCCGCACTGATAAAATGTCTTCAGTAGTATCTTATGTATCATTTGAAAGCATAAATTCACCGAAAAATTTTTCACCCCAAATCTGAAAAATCGACCCATGCCGGCATCACAATTTTTTTGGGATTTTTGACCAAAAACACAAACTCACAAAATTCGTAATAAATCTCTAACTTTTGCTTATATACCCAGTCCGCACTGATAAAATGTCTTCAGTAGTATCTTGTGTATCATTTGAAAGCATAAATTCACCGAAAATGTGTTCACCCCAAATCTGAAAAATCGACCCATGCCGGCATCACAGATTTTTTTATATTTTTGACCAAAAACACAAACTCACAAAATTCATAATGAATCCTTAACTTTTGCTTATATACCCAGTCCGCACTGATAAAATGTCTTCAGTAGTATCTTATGTATCATTTGAAAGCATAAATTCACCGAAAATTTGTTCACCCCAAATCTGAAAAATCGACCCATGCCGGCATCACAGATTTTTTTGATATTTTGACCAAAAACACAAACTCACTAAATTCTTAATAAATCTCAAACTTTTGCTCATTTACCCAGTCCGCACTGATAAAATGTCTGCAGTAGTATCTTCTGTATCATTTGAAAGTATAAATTCACCGAAAATTTTTTCACCCCAAATCTGAAAAATCAACCCATGCCGGCATCACAATTTTTTGGGGATTTTTGACCAAAAACACAAACTCACAAAATTTGTAATAAATCTCTAACTTTTGCTTATATACCCAGTCCGCACTGATAAAATGTCTTCAGTAGTATCTTATGTATCATTTGAAAGCATAAATTCACAAAAAATTTGTTCACCCCAAATCTGAAAAATCGACCCATGCCGGCATCACAGATTTTTTTTGATTTTTGAACAAAAACACAAAGTCACTAAATTCTTAATAAATCTCAAACTTTTGCTAATTTACCCAGTCCGCACTGATAAAATGTCTGCAGTAGTATCTTCTGTATCATTTGAAAGCATAAATTCACTGAACATTTTTTCACCACAAATCTGAAAAATCGACCCATGCCGGCATCACAATTTTTTGGGGATTTTTGACCAAAAACACAAACTCACAAAATTCGTAATAAATCTCTAACTTTTGCTTATATACCCCGTCCGCACTGATAAAATGTCTTCAGTAGTATCTTCTGTATCATTTGAAAGCATAACTTCACCGAAAATTTGTTCACCCCAAATCTGAAAAATCGACCCATGCCGGCATCACAATTTTTTGGGGATTTTTGACCAAAAACACAAACTCACAAAATTTGTAATAAATCTCTAACTTTTGCTTATATACCCAGTCCGCACTGATAAAATGTCTTCAGTAGTATCTTATGTATCATTTGAAAGCATAAATTCACCGAAATATTTTTCACCCCAAATCTGAAAAATCGACCCATGCCGGCATCACAATTTTTTGGGGATTTTTGACCAAAAACACAAACTCACAAAATTCGTAATAAATCTCTAACTTTTGCTTATATACCCCGTCCGCACTGATAAAATGTCTTCAGTAGTATCTTCTGTATCATTTGAAAGCATAACTTCACCGAAAATTTGTTCACCCCAAATCTGAAAAATCGACCCATGCCGGCATCACAATTTTTTGGGGATTTTTGACCAAAAACACAAACTCACAAAATTTGTAATAAATCTCTAACTTTTGCTTATATACCCAGTCCGCACTGATAAAATGTCTTCAGTAGTATCTTATGTATCATTTGAAAGCATAAATTCACCGAAAATTTTTTCACCCCAAATCTGAAAAATCGACCCATGCCGGCATCACAATTTTTTGGGGATTTTTGACCAAAAACACAAACTCACAAAATTCGTAATAAATCTCTAACTTTTGCTTATATACCCCGTCCGCACTGATAAAATGTCTTCAGTAGTATCTTATGTATCATTTGAAAGCATAAATTCACTGAAAATTTGTTCACCCCAAATCTGAAAAATTTACCCATGCCGGCATCACAATTTTTTGGGGATTTTTGACCAAAAACACAAACTCACAAAATTTGTAATAAATCTCTAACTTTTGCTTATATACCCAGTCCGCACTGGTAAAATGTCTTCAGTAGTATCTTATGTATCATTTGAAAGCATAAATTCACCGAAAATTTTTTCACCCCAAATCTGAAAAATCGACCCATGCCGGCATCACAATTTTTGGGGGATTTTTGACCAAAAACACAAAGTCACAAAATTCTTAATAAATCTCAAACTTTTGCTAATTTACCCAGTCCGCACTGATAAAATGTCTTCAGTAGTATCTTCTGTATCATTTGAAAGCATAAATTCACCGAAAATTTGTTCACCCCAAATCTGAAAAATCGACCCATGCCGGCATCACAGATTTTTGGGGGATTTTTGACCAAAAACACAAACTCACAAAATTTGTAATAAATCTCTAACTTTTGCTTATATACCCAGTCCGCACTGATAAAATGTCTTCAGTAGTATCTTATGTATCATTTGAAAGCATAAATTCACCGAAAATTTGTTCACCCCAAATCTGAAAAATTTACCCATGCCGGCATCACAGATTTTTTAAATTTTTGACCAAAAACACAAACTCACAAAATCCTTAATAAATCTCAAACTTTTGCTAATTTACCCAGTCCGCACTGATAAAATGTCTGCAGTAGTATCTTCTGTATCATTTGAAAGCATAAATTCACCGAAAATTTGTTCACCCCAAATCTGAAAAATCGACCCATGCCGGCATCACAATTTTTTTGGGATTTTTGACCAAAAACACAAAGTCACTAAATTCTTAATAAATCTCAAACTTTTGCTAATTTACCCAGTCCGCACATATAAAATGTCTGCAGTAGTATCTTCTGTATCATTTGAAAGCATAAATTCACCGAAAAATTGTTCACCCCAAATTTGAAAAATTTACCCATGCCGGCATCACAGATTTTTTAAATTTTTGACCAAAAACACAAACTAACAAAATTCTTAATAAATCTCTAACTTTTGCTTATATACCCAGTCCGCACTGATAAAATGTCTTCAGTAGTATCTTCTGTATCATTTGAAAGCATAAATTCACCGAAAAATTTTTCACCCCAAATCTGAAAAATCGACCCATGCCGGCATCACAATTTTTTGGGGATTTTTGACCAAAAACACAAACTCACAAAATTCGTAATAAATCTCTAACTTTTGCTTATATACCCAGTCCGCACTGATAAAATGTCTTCAGTAGTATCTTATGTATCATTTGAAAGCATAAATTCACCGAAAATTTGTTCACCCCAAATCTGAGAAATTTACCCATGCCGGCATCACAGATTTTTTTAATTTTTGACCAAAAACACAAACTCACAAAATTCTTAATAAATCTCAAACTTTTGCTTTTTTACCCAGTCCGCACTGATAAAATGTCTGCAGTAGTATCTTCTGTATCATTTGAAAGCATAAATTCACCGAAAATTTGTTCACCCCAAATCTGAAAAATAGACCCATGCCGACATCACAATTTTTTGTTGATTTTTGACCAAAAACACAAACTAACAAAATTCTTAATAAATCTCTAACTTTTGCTCATTTACCCAGTCCGCACTGATAAAATGTCTTCAGTAGTATCTTATGTATCATTTGAAAGCATAAATTCACCGAAAAATTTTTCACCCCAAATCTGAAAAATCGACCCATGCCGGCATCACAATTTTTTTTGGATTTTTGACCAAAAACACAAACTCACAAAATTTGTAATAAATCTCTAACTTTTGCTTATATACCCAGTCCGCACTGATAAAATGTCTTCAGTAGTATCTTGTGTATCATTTGAAAGCATAAATTCACCGAAAATGTGTTCACCCCAAATCTGAAAAATTTACCCATGCCGGCATCACAGATTTTTTAAATTTTTGACCAAAAACACAAAGTCACAAAATTCTTAATAAATCTCAAACTTTTGCTAATTTACCCAGTCCGCACTGATCAAATGTCTTCAGTAGTATCTTATGTATCATTTGAAAGCATAAATTCACCGAAAATTTGTTCACCCCAAATCTGAAAAATCGACCCATGCCGGCATCACAATTTTTGGGGGATTTTTGACCAAAAACACAAACTCACAAAATTCGTAATAAATCTCAAACTTTTGCTTTTATACCCAGTCCGCACTGATAAAATGTCTTCAGTAGTATCTTATGTATCATTTGAAAGCATAAATTCACCGAAAATGTGTTCACCCCAAATCTGAAAAATTTACCCATGCCGGCATCACAGATTTTTTAAATTTTTGAACAAAAACACAAACTCACAAAATTCTTAATAAATCTCTAACTTTTGCTTATATACCCAGTCCGCACTGATAAAATGTCTTCAGTAGTATCTTATGTATCATTTGAAAGCATAAATTCACCGAAAATTTGTTCACCCAAATCTGAAAAATTTACCCATGCCGGCATCACAGATTTTTTAAATTTTTGACCAAAAACACAAACTCACAAAATTCTTAATAAATCTCTAACTTTTCCTCATTTACCCAGTCCGCACTGATAAAATGTCTGCAGTAGTATCTTATGTATCATTTGAAAGCATAAATTCACTGAAAAATTTTTCACCCCAAATCTGAAAAATCGACCCATGCCGGCATCACAATTTTTTGGGGATTTTTGACCAAAAACACAAACTCACAAAATTTGTAATAAATCTCTAACTTTTGCTTATATACCCAGTCCGCACTGATAAAATGTCTTCAGTAATATCTTCTGTATCATTTGAAAGCATAAATTCACCGAAAATTTGTTCACCCCAAATTTGAAAAATTTACCCATGCCGGCATCACAGATTTTTTAAATTTTTGACCAAAAACACAAACTAACAAAATTCTTAATAAATCTCTAACTTTTGCTTATATACCCAGTCCGCACTGATAAAATGTCTTCAGTAGTATCTTCTGTATCATTTGAAAGCATAAATTCACCGAAAATTTTTTCACCCCAAATCTGAAAAATCGACCCATGCCGGCATCACAATTTTTTGGGGATTTTTGACCAAAAACACAAACTCACAAAATTCGTAATAAATCTCTAACTTTTGCTTATATACCCAGTCCGCACTGATAAAATGTCTTCAGTAGTATCTTATGTATCATTTGAAAGCATAAATTCACCGAAAATTTGTTCACCCCAAATCTGAGAAATTTACCCATGCCGGCATCACAGATTTTTTTAATTTTTGACCAAAAACACAAACTCACAAAATTCTTAATAAATCTCAAACTTTTGCTTTTTTACCCAGTCCGCACTGATAAAATGTCTGCAGTAGTATCTTCTGTATCATTTGAAAGCATAAATTCACCGAAAATTTGTTCACCCCAAATCTGAAAAATTTACCCATGCCGGCATCACAGTTTTTTTAAATTTTTGACCAAAAACACAAAGTCACAAAATTCTTAATAAATCTCAAACTTTTGCTAATTTACCCAGTCCGCACTGATAAAATGTCTTCAGTAGTATCTTATGTATCATTTGAAAGCATAAATTCACCGAAAATTTGTTCACCCCAAATCTGAAAAATCGACCCATGCCGGCATCACAATTTTTGGGGGATTTTTGACCAAAAACACAAACTCACAAAATTCTTAATAAATCTCAAACTTTTGCTTTTATACCCAGTCCGCACTGATAAAATGTCTTCAGTAGTATCTTATGTATCATTTGAAAGCATAAATTCACCGAAAATGTGTTCACCCCAAATCTGAAAAATTTACCCATGCCGGCATCACAGATTTTTTAAATTTTTGAACAAAAACACAAACTCACAAAATTCTTAATAAATCTCAAACTTTTGCTAATTTACCCAGTCCGCACTGATAAAATGTCTTCAGTAGTATCTTCTGTATCATTTGAAAGCATAAATTCACCGAAAATTTGTTCACCCAAAATCTGAAAAATTTACCCATCCGGCATCACAGATTTTTTAAATTTTCGAACAAAAACACAAACTCACAAAATTCTTAATAAATCTCTAACTTTTGCTTATATACCCAGTCCGCACTGATAAAATGTCTTCAGTAGTATCTTATGTATCATTTGAAAGCATAAATTCACCGAAAATTTGTTCACCCCAAATCTGAAAAATTTACCCATGCCGGCATCACAGATTTTTTAAATTTTTGACCAAAAACACAAACTCACAAAATTCTTAATAAATCTCAAACTTTTGCTAATTTACCCAGTCCGCACTGATAAAATGTCTGCAGTAGTATCTTCTGTATCATTTGAAAGCATAAATTCACCGAAAATTTGTTCACCCCAAATCTGAAAAATCGACCCATGCCGGCATCACAATTTTTTGGGGATTTTTGACCAAAAACACAAACTAACAAAATTCTTAATAAATCTCTAACTTTTCCTCATTTACCCAGTCCGCACTGATAAAATGTCTGCAGTAGTATCTTATGTATCATTTGAAAGCATAAATTCACTGAAAAATTTTTCACCCCAAATCTGAAAAATCGACCCATGCCGGCATCACAATTTTTTGGGGATTTTTGACCAAAAACACAAACTCACAAAATTTGTAATAAATCTCTAACTTTTGCTTATATACCCAGTCCGCACAGATAAAATGTCTTCAGTAATATCTTCTGTATCATTTGAAAGCATAAATTCACCGAAAATTTGTTCACCCCCAATCTGAAAAATTTACCCATGCCGGCATCACAGATTTTTTAAATTTTTGACCAAAAACACAAACTCACAAAATTCTTAATAAATCTCAAACTTTTGCTAATTTACCCAGTCCGCACTGATAAAATGTCTGCAGTAGTATCTTCTGTATCATTTGAAAGCATAAATTCACCGAAAATTTGTTCACCCCAAATCTGAAAAATCGACCCATGCCGGCATCACAATTTTTTGGGGATTTTTGACCAAAAACACAAACTAACAAAATTCTTAATAAATCTCTAACTTTTGCTTATATACCCAGTCCACACTGATAAAATGTCTTCAGTAGTATCTTATGTATCATTTGAAAGCATAAATTCACCGAAAAATTTTTCACCCCAAATCTGAAAAATCGACCCATGCCGGCATCACAATTTTTTGGGGATTTTTGACCAAAAACACAAACTCACAAAATTCGTAATAAATCTCAAACTTTTGCTTTTATACCCAGTCCGCACTGATAAAATGTCTGCAGTAGTATCTTCTGTATCATTTGAAAGCATAAATTCACCGAAAATTTGTTCACCCCCAATCTGAAAAATTTACCCATGCCGGCATCACAGATTTTTTAAATTTTTGACCAAAAACACAAACTCACAAAATTCTTAATAAATCTCAAACTTTTGCTAATTTACCCAGTCCGCACTGATAAAATGTCTGCAGTAGTATCTTCTGTATCATTTGAAAGCATAAATTCACCGAAAATTTGTTCACCCCCAAATCTGAAAAATCGACCCATGCCGGCATCACAATTTTTTTGGGATTTTTGACCAAAAACACAAACTAACAAAATTCTTAATAAATCTCTAACTTTTGCTTATATACCCAGTCCGCACTGATAAAATGTCTTCGGTAGTATCTTCTGTATCATTTGAAAGCATAAATTCACCGAAAATTTGTTCACCCCCAATCTGAAAAATTTACCCATGCCGGCATCACAGATTTTTTAAATTTTTGACCAAAAACACAAACTCACAAAATTCTTAATAAATCTCAAACTTTTGCTAATTTACCCAGTCCGCACTGATAAAATGTCTGCAGTAGTATCTTCTGTATCATTTGAAAGCATAAATTCACCGAAAATTTGTTCACCCCAAATCTGAAAAATCGACCCATGCCGGCATCACAATTTTTGGGGGATTTTTGACCAAAAACACAAACTCACAAAATTCGTAATAAATCTCAAACTTTTGCTTTTATACCCAGTCCGCACTGATAAAATGTCTTCAGTAGTATCTTATGTATCATTTGAAAGCATAAATTCACCGAAAATTTGTTCACCCCAAATCTGAAAAATCGACCCATGCCGGCATCACAATTTTTGGGGGATTTTTGACCAAAAACACAAACTCACAAAATTCGTAATAAATCTCAAACTTTTGCTTTTATACCCAGTCCGCACTGATAAAATGTCTTCAGTAGTATCTTATGTATCATTTGAAAGCATAAATTCACCGAAAATGTGTTCACCCCAAATCTGAAAAATTTACCCATGCCGGCATCACAGATTTTTTAAATTTTTGACCAAAAACACAAACTCACAAAATTCTTAATAAATCTCAAACTTTTGCTAATTTACCCAGTCCGCACTGATAAAATGTCTTCAGTAGTATCTTCTGTATCATTTGAAAGCATAAATTCACCGAAAATTTGTTCACCCAAATCTGAAAAATTTACCCATGCCGGCATCACAGATTTTTTTAATTTTTGACCAAAAACACAAACTCACAAAATTCTTAATAAATCTCAAACTTTTGCTAATTTACCCAGTCCGCACTGATAAAATGTCTGCAGTAGTATCTTCTGTATCATTTGAAAGCATAAATTCACCGAAAATTTGTTCACCCCAAATCTGAAAAATCGACCCATGCCGGCATCACAATTTTTTGGGGATTTTTGACCAAAAACACAAACTAACAAAATTCTTAATAAATCTCTAACTTTTCCTCATTTACCCAGTCCGCACTGATAAAATGTCTGCAGTAGTATCTTATGTATCATTTGAAAGCATAAATTCACTGAAAAATTTTTCACCCCAAATCTGAAAAATCGACCCATGCCGGCATCACAATTTTTTGGGGATTTTTGACCAAAAACACAAACTCATAAAATTTGTAATAAATCTCTAACTTTTGCTTATATACCCAGTCCGCACTGATAAAATGTCTTCAGTAGTATCTTCTGTATCATTTGAAAGCATAAATTCACCGAAAATTTGTTCACCCCCAATCTGAAAAATTTACCCATGCCGGCATCACAGATTTTTTAAATTTTTGACCAAAAACACAAACTCACAAAATTCTTAATAAATCTCAAACTTTTGCTAATTTACCCAGTCCGCACTGATAAAATGTCTGCAGTAGTATCTTATGTATCATTTGAAAGCATAAATTCACCGAAAATTTGTTCACCCCAAATCTGAAAAATCGACCCATGCCGGCATCACAGATTTTTTTGGATTTTTGACCAAAAACACAAACTCACAAAATTCTTAATAAATCTCTAACTTTTGCTTATATACCCAGTCCACACTGATAAAATGTCTTCAGTAGTATCTTATGTATCATTTGAAAGCATAAATTCACCGAAAAATTTTTCACCCCAAATCTGAAAAATCGACCAATGCCGGCATCACAATTTTTTGGGGATTTTTGACCAAAAACACAAACTAACAAAATTCTTAGTAAATCTCTAACTTTTGCTTATATACCCAGTCCGCACTGATAAAATGTCTTCAGTAGTATCTTCTGTATCATTTGAAAGCATAAATTCACCGAAAATTTGTTCACCCCAAATCTGAAAAATCGACCCATGCCGGCATCACAATTTTTTGGGGATTTTTGACCAAAAACACAAACTCACAAAATTCGTAATAAATCTCTAACTTTTGCTTATATACCCAGTCCGCACTAATAAAATGTCTTCAGTAGTATCTTATGTATCATTTGAAAGCATAAATTCACCGAAAATTTGTTCACCCCAAATCTGAAAAATTTACCCATGCCGGCATTACAGATTTTTTAAATTTTTGAACAAAAACACAAACTCACAAAATTCTTAATAAATCTCAAACTTTTGCTAATTTACCCAGTCCGCACTGATAAAATGTCTTCAGTAGTATCTTCTGTATCATTTGAAAGCATAAATTCACCGAAAATTTGTTCACCCCAAATCTGAAAAATCGACCCATGCCGGCATCACAATTTTTGGGGGATTTTTGACCAAAAACACAAAGTCACTAAATTCTTAATAAATCTCAAACTTTTGCTAATTTACCCAGTCCGCACAGATAAAATGTCTGCAGTAGTATCTTCTGTATCATTTGAAAGCATAAATTCACCGAAAATTTGTTCACCCCAAATCTGAAAAATTGACCCATGCCGGCATCACAGATTTTTTAAATTTTTGACCAAAAACACAAACTCACAAAATTCTTAATAAATCTCAAACTTTTGCTAATTTACCCAGTCCGCACTGATAAAATGTCTGCAGTAGTATCTTCTGTATCATTTGAAAGCATAAATTCACCGAAAATTTGTTCACCCCAAATCTGAAAAATCGACCCATGCCGGCATTACAATTTTTTGGGGATTTTTGACCAAAAACACAAACTAACAAAATTCTTAATAAATCTCTAACTTTTGCTTATATACCCAGTCCACACTGATAAAATGTTTTCAGTATTCAGTAGTATCTTCTGTATCATTTGAAAGCATAAATTCACCGAAAAATTTTTCACCCCAAATCTGAAAAATCAACCCATGCCGGCATCACAATTTTTTGGGGATTTTTGACCAAAAACACAAACTCAGAAAATTCGTAATAAATCTCTAACTTTTGCTTATATACCCAGTCCGCACTGATTAAATGTCTTCAGTAGTATCTTATGTATCATTTGAAAGCATAAATTCACCGAAAATTTGTTCACCCCAAATCTGAAAAATTTACCCATGCCGGCATCACAGATTTTTTAAATTTTTGAACGAAAACACAAACTCACCAAATTCTTAATAAATCTCAAACTTTTGCTAATTTACCCAGTCCGCAATGATAAAATGTCTTCAGTAGTATCTTCTGTATCATTTGAAAGCATAAATTCACTGAAAATTTGTTCACCCCAAATCTGAAAAATCGACCCATGCCGGCATCACAGTTTTTGGGGGATTTTTGACCAAAAACACAAACTCACAAAATTCGTAATAAATCTCTAACTTTTGCTTATATACCCAGTCCGCACTGATAAAATGTCTTTAGTAGTATCTTCTGTATCATTTGAAAGCATAAATTCACAGAAAATTTGTTCACCCCAAATCTGAAAAATCGACCCATGCCGGCATCACAATTTTTTGGGGATTTTTGACCAAAAACACAAAGTCACAAAATTCTTAATAAATCTCAAACTTTTGCTAATTTACCCAGTCCGCACTGATAAAATGTCTGCAGTAGTGTCTTATGTATCATTTGAAAGCATAAATTCACCGAAAATTTGTTCACCCCAAATCTGAAAAATTTACCCATGCCGGCATCACAGATTTTTTAAATTTTTGACCAAAAACACAAACTCACAAAATTCTTAATAAATCTCAAACTTTTGCTAATTTACCCAGTCCGCAATGATAAAATGTCTTCAGTAGTATCTTCTGTATCATTTGAAAGCATAAATTCACTGAAAATTTGTTCACCCCAAATCTGAAAAATCGACCCATGCCGGCATCACAGTTTTTGGGGGATTTTTGACCAAAAACACAAACTCACAAAATTCGTAATAAATCTCTAACTTTTGCTTATATACCCAGTCCGCACTGATAAAATGTCTTTAGTAGTATCTTCTGTATCATTTGAAAGCATAAATTCACCGAAAATTTGTTCACCCCAAATCTGAAAAATCGACCCATGCCGGCATCACAATTTTTTGGGGATTTTTGACCAAAAACACAAAGTCACAAAATTCTTAATAAATCTCAAACTTTTGCTAATTTACCCAGTCCGCACTGATAAAATGTCTTCAGTAGTGTCTTATGTATCATTTGAAAGCATAAATTCACCGAAAATTTGTTCACCCCAAATCTGAAAAATTTACCCATGCCGGCATCACAGATTTTTTAAATTTTTGACCAAAAACACAAACTCACAAAATTCTTAATAAATCTCAAACTTTTGCTAATTTACCCAGTCCGCACTGATAAAATGTCTGCAGTAGTATCTTCTGTATCATTTGAAAGCATAAATTCACCGAAAATTTGTTCACCCCAAATCTGAAAAATCGACCCATGCCGGCATCACAATTTTTTTGGGATTTTTGACCAAAAACACAAAGTCACTAAATTCTTAATAAATCTCAAACTTTTGCTAATTTACCCAGTCCGCAGTGATAAAATGTCTGCAGTAGTATCTTCTGTATCATTTGAAAGCATAAATTCACCGAAAAATTGTTCACCCCAAATTTGAAAAATTGACCCATGCCGGCATCACAGATTTTTTAAATTTTTGACCAAAAACACAAACTAACAAAATTCTTAATAAATCTCTAACTTTTGCTTATATACCCAGTCCGCACTGATAAAATGTCTTCAGTAGTATCTTCTGTATCATTTGAAAGCATAAATTCACCGAAAATTTGTTCACCCCAAATCTGAAAAATTTACCCATGCCGGCATCACAGATTTTTTAAATTTTTGACCAAAAACACAAACTCACAAAATTCTTAATAAATCTCAAACTTTTGCTAATTTACCCAGTCCGCACTGATAAAATGTCTGCAGTAGTATCTTCTGTATCATTTGCAAGCATAAATTCACCGAAAATTTGTTCACCCCAAATCTGAAAAATCGACACATGCCGGCATCACAATTTTTTGTTGATTTTTGACCAAAAACACAAACTAACAAAATTCTTAATAAATCTCTAACTTTTGCTCATTTACCCAGTCTGCACTGATAAAATGTCTTCAGTAGTATCTTATGTATCATTTGAAAGCATAAACTCACCGAAAAATTTTTCACCCCAAATCTGAAAAATCGACCCATGCCGGCATCACAATTTTTGGGGGATTTTTGACCAAAAACACAAACTCACAAAATTCGTAATAAATCTCTAACTTTTGCTTATATACCCAGTCCGCACTGATAAAATGTCTTCAGTAGTATCTTCTGTATCATTTGAAAGCATAAATTCACAAAAAAAAATTTCACCCCAAATCTGAAAAATCGACCCATGCCGGCATCACAGATTTTTTTTTATTTTTCACCAAAAACACAAAGTCACTAAATTCTTAATAAATCTCAAACTTTTTCTAATTTACCCAGTCCGCACTGACAAAATGTCTGCAGTAGTATCTTCTACATCATTTGAAAGCATAAATTCACCGAAAATTTGTTCACCCCAAATCTGAAAAATCGACCCATGCCGGCATCACAATTTTTTCGGGATTTTTGACCAAAAACACAAACTCACAAAATTCGTAATAAATCTCTAACTTTTGCTTATATACCCAGTCCGCACTGATAAAATGTCTTCAGTAGTATCTTCTGTATCATTTGAAAGCATAAATTCACAGAAAATTTGTTCACCCCAAATCTGAAAAATTTACCCATGCCGGCATCACAGATTTATTTTAATTTTTGACCAAAAACACAAACTCACAAAATTCTTAATAAATGTCAAACTTTTGCTAATTTACCCAGTCCGCACTGATAAAATGTCTGCAGTAGTATCTTCTGTATCATTTGAAAGCATAAATTCACCGAAAATTTGTTCACCCCAAATCTGAAAAATCGACCCATGCCGGCATCACAATTTTTTGGGGATTTTTGACCAAAAACACAAACTCACAAAATTCTTAATAAATCTCTAACTTTTGCTAACTTACCCAGTCCGCACTGATAAAATGTCTGCAGTAGTATCTTCTGTATCATTTGAAAGCATAAATTCACCGAAAATTTGTTCACCCCAAATCTGAAAAATCGACCCATGCCGGCATCACAATTTTTGGGGGATTTTTGACCAAAAACACTAACTCACAAAATTTGTAATAAATCTCTAACTTTTGCTTATATACCCAGTCCGCACTGATAAAATGTCTTCAGTAGTATCTTCTGTATCATTTGTAAGCATAAATTCACCGAAAATTTGTTCACTCCAAATCTGAAAAATCTACCCATGCCGGCATCACAATTTTTTGGGGGATTTTTGACCAAAAACACAAACTCACAAAATTTGTAATAAATCTCAAACTTTCGCTTCTAGACCCAGTCCGCACTGATAAAATGTCTTCAGTAGTATCTTCTGTATCATTTGAAAGCATAAATTCACCGAAAATTTGTTCACCCCAAATCTGAAAAATCGACCCATGCCGGCATCACAGATTTTTTTGGATTTTTGGCCAAAAACACAAACTCACAAAATTCTTAATAAATCTCAAACTTTTGCTAATTTACCCAGTCCGCACTGATAACATGTCTTCAGTAGTATCTTCTGTATCATTTGAAAGCATAAAATCACAGAAATTTTGTTCACCCCAAATCTGAAAAATCGACCCGTGCCGGCATCACAGATTTACGGGGATTTTTGGCCAAAAACACAAACTCACTAAATTCTGAATAAATCTCAAACTTTTGCTAATTTACCCAGTCCGCACTGATAAAATGTCTGTAGTAGTATCTTCTGTATCATTTGAAAGCATTAAATCACAGAAATTTTTTTCACCCCAAATCTGAAAAATCGACCCATGCCGGCATCACAGTTTTTGGGGATTTTTGGCCAAAAACATAAACTCACTAAATTCTTAATAAATCTCAAACTTTTGCTAAGTTACCCAGTCCGCACTGATAAAATGTCTTCATTGGTATCTTATGTATCATTTGAAAGCATAAATTCACAGAAAATTTGTTCACCCCAATTCTGAAAAATCCACCCATGCCGGCATCACAGATTTTTTTGGATTTTTGACCAAAAACACAAACTCACAAAATTCTTAATAAATCTCTAACTTTTGCTAACTTACCCAGTCCGCACTGATAAAATGTCTGCAGTAGTATCTTCTGTATCATTTGAAAGCATAAATTCACCGAAAATTTGTTCACCCCAAATCTGAAAAATCGACCCATGCCGGCATCACAATTTTTGGGGGATTTTTGACCAAAAACACTAACTCACAAAATTTGTAATAAATCTCTAACTTTTGCTTATATACCCAGTCCGCACTGATAAAATGTCTTCAGTAGTATCTTCTGTATCATTTGTAAGCATAAATTCACCGAAAATTTGTTCACTCCAAATC
Source organism: Asterias amurensis (assembly GCF_032118995.1). Lineage (NCBI taxonomy): Eukaryota > Metazoa > Echinodermata > Asteroidea > Forcipulatida > Asteriidae > Asterias > Asterias amurensis. Next base: position 5,951,300 of record NC_092666.1, read on the forward strand.
TGAAAAATCTACCCATGCCGGCATCACAATTTTTTTGGGGATTTTTGACCAAAAACACAAACTCACAAAATTTGTAATAAATCTCAAACTTTCGCTTATAGACCCAGTCCGCACTGATAAAATGTCTTCAGTAGTATCTTCTGTATCATTTGAAAGCATAAATTCACCGAAAATTTGTTCACCCCAAATCTGAAAAATCGACCCATGCCGGCATCACAATTTTTTGGGGATTTTTGACCAAAAACACAAAGTCACAAAATTCTTAATAAATCTCAAACTTTTGCTAATTTACCCAGTCCGCACTGATAAAATGTCTTCAGTAGTGTCTTATGTATCATTTGAAAGCATAAATTCACCGAAAATTTGTTCACCCCAAATCTGAAAAATTTACCCATGCCGGCATCACAGATTTTTTAAATTTTTGACCAAAAACACAAACTCACAAAATTCTTAATAAATCTCAAACTTTTGCTAATTTACCCAGTCCGCACTGATAAAATGTCTGCAGTAGTATCTTCTGTATCATTTGAAAGCATAAATTCACCGAAAATTTGTTCACCCCAAATCTGAAAAATCGACCCATGCCGGCATCACAATTTTTTTGGGATTTTTGACCAAAAACACAAAGTCACTAAATTCTTAATAAATCTCAAACTTTTGCTAATTTACCCAGTCCGCAGTGATAAAATGTCTGCAGTAGTATCTTCTGTATCATTTGAAAGCATAAATTCACCGAAAAATTGTTCACCCCAAATTTGAAAAATTGACCCATGCCGGCACCACAGATTTTTTAAATTTTTGACCAAAAACACAAACTAACAAAATTCTTAATAAATCTCTAACTTTTGCTTATATACCCAGTCCGCACTGATAAAATGTCTTCAGTAGTATCTTCTGTATCATTTGAAAGCATAAATTCACCGAAAATTTGTTCACCCCAAATCTGAAAAATTTACCCATGCCGGCATCACAGATTTTTTAAATTTTTGACCAAAAACACAAACTCACAAAATTCTTAATAAATCTCAAACTTTTGCTAATTTACCCAGTCCGCACTGATAAAATGTCTGCAGTAGTATCTTCTGTATCATTTGCAAGCATAAATTCACCGAAAATTTGTTCACCCCAAATCTGAAAAATCGACACATGCCGGCATCACAATTTTTTGTTGATTTTTGACCAAAAACACAAACTAACAAAATTCTTAATAAATCTCTAACTTTTGCTTATATACCCAGTCCGCACTGATAAAATGTCTTCAGTAGTATCTTCTGTATCATTTGAAAGCATAAATTCACAAAAAAAAATTTCACCCCAAATCTGAAAAATCGACCCATGCCGGCATCACAGATTTTTTTTTATTTTTCACCAAAAACACAAAGTCACTAAATTCTTAATAAATCTCAAACTTTTTCTAATTTACCCAGTCCGCACTGACAAAATGTCTGCAGTAGTATCTTCTACATCATTTGAAAGCATAAATTCACCGAAAATTTGTTCACCCCAAATCTGAAAAATCGACCCATGCCGGCATCACAATTTTTTCGGGATTTTTGACCAAAAACACAAACTCACAAAATTCGTAATAAATCTCTAACTTTTGCTTATATACCCAGTCCGCACTGATAAAATGTCTTCAGTAGTATCTTCTGTATCATTTGAAAGCATAAATTCACAGAAAATTTGTTCACCCCAAATCTGAAAAATTTACCCATGCCGGCATCACAGATTTATTTTAATTTTTGACCAAAAACACAAACTCACAAAATTCTTAATAAATGTCAAACTTTTGCTAATTTACCCAGTCCGCACTGATAAAATGTCTGCAGTAGTATCTTCTGTATCATTTGAAAGCATAAATTCACCGAAAATTTGTTCACCCCAAATCTGAAAAATCGACCCATGCCGGCATCACAATTTTTTGGGGATTTTTGACCAAAAACACAAACTCACAAAATTCTTAATAAATCTCTAACTTTTGCTAACTTACCCAGTCCGCACTGATAAAATGTCTGCAGTAGTATCTTCTGTATCATTTGAAAGCATAAATTCACCGAAAATTTGTTCACCCCAAATCTGAAAAATCGACCCATGCCGGCATCACAATTTTTGGGGGATTTTTGACCAAAAACACTAACTCACAAAATTTGTAATAAATCTCTAACTTTTGCTTATATACCCAGTCCGCACTGATAAAATGTCTTCAGTAGTATCTTCTGTATCATTTGTAAGCATAAATTCACCGAAAATTTGTTCACTCCAAATCTGAAAAATCTACCCATGCCGGCATCACAATTTTTTGGGGGATTTTTGACCAAAAACACAAACTCACAAAATTTGTAATAAATCTCAAACTTTCGCTTCTAGACCCAGTCCGCACTGATAAAATGTCTTCAGTAGTATCTTCTGTATCATTTGAAAGCATAAATTCACCGAAAATTTGTTCACCCCAAATCTGAAAAATCGACCCATGCCGGCATCACAGATTTTTTTGGATTTTTGGCCAAAAACACAAACTCACAAAATTCTTAATAAATCTCAAACTTTTGCTAATTTACCCAGTCCGCACTGATAACATGTCTTCAGTAGTATCTTCTGTATCATTTGAAAGCATAAAATCACAGAAATTTTGTTCACCCCAAATCTGAAAAATCGACCCGTGCCGGCATCACAGATTTACGGGGATTTTTGGCCAAAAACACAAACTCACTAAATTCTGAATAAATCTCAAATTTTGCTAATTTACCCAGTCCGCACTGATAAAATGTCTGTAGTAGTATCTTCTGTATCATTTGAAAGCATAAAATCACAGAAATTTTTTTCACCCCAAATCTGAAAAATCGACCCATGCCGGCATCACAGTTTTTTGGGATTTTTGGCCAAAAACATAAACTCACTAAATTCTTAATAAATCTCAAACTTTTGCTAAGTTACCCAGTCCGCACTGATAAAATGTCTTCATTGGTATCTTATGTATCATTTGAAAGCATAAATTCACAGAAAATTTGTTCACCCCAATTCTGAAAAATCCACCCATGCCGGCATCACAGATTTTTTTGGATTTTTGGCTCAAAACACAAACTCACAAAATTCTTAATAAATCTCAAACTTTTGCTAATTTACCCAGTCCACACTGATAAAATGTCTTCAGTAGTATCATCTGTATCATTTGAAAGCATAAATTCACCGAAAATTTGTTCACCCCAAATCTGAAAAATCGACCCATGCCGGCATCACAATTTTTGGGGGATTTTTGACCAAAAACACAAACTCACAAAATTCGTAATAAATCTCTAACTTTTGCTTATATACCCAGTCCGCACTGATAAAATGTCTTCAGTAGTATCTTCTGTATCATTTGAAAGCATAAATTCACCGAAATTTTGTTCACCCCAATTCTGAAAAATCCACCCATGCCGTCATCACAGATTTTTTTGGATTTTTGGCTCAAAACACAAACTCACAAAATTCTTAATAAATCTCAAACTTTTGCTAATTTACCCAGTCCGCACTGATAAAATGTCTTCAGTAGTATCATCTGTATCATTTGAAAGCATAAATTCACCGAAAATTTGTTCACCCCAAATCTGAAAAATCGACCCATGCCGGCATCACAATTTTTTGGGGATTTTTGACCAAAAACACAAACTCACAAAATTCGTAATAAATCTCTAACTTTTGCTTATATACCCAGTCCGCACTGATAAAATGTCTTCAGTAGTATCATCTGTATCATTTGAAAGCATAAAATCACAGAAATTTTTTCACCCCAAATCTGAAAAATCGACCCATGCCGGCATCACAGTTTTTTGGGATTTTTGGCCAAAAACACAAACTCACTAAATTCTTAATAAATCTCAAACTTTTGCTAAGTTACCCAGTCCGCACTGATAAAATGTCTTCATTGGTATCTTATGTATCATTTGAAAGCATAAATTCACAGAAAATTTGTTCACCCCAATTCTGAAAAATCCACCCATGCCGGCATCACAGATTTTTTTGGATTTTTGGCTCAAAACACAAACTCACAAAATTCTTAATAAATCTCAAACTTTTGCTAATTTACCCAGTCCGCACTGATAAAATGTCTTCAGTAGTATCATCTGTATCATTTGAAAGCATAAATTCACCGAAAATTTGTTCACCCCAAATCTGAAAAATCGACCCATGCCGGCATCACAATTTTTTGGGGATTTTTGACCAAAAACACAAACTCACAAAATTCGTAATAAATCTCTAACTTTTGCTTATATACCCAGTCCGCACTGATAAAATGTCTTCAGTAGTATCATCTGTATCATTTGAAAGCATAAAATCACAGAAATTTTTTCACCCCAAATCTGAAAAATCGACCCATGCCGGCATCACAGTTTTTTGGGATTTTTGGCCAAAAACACAAACTCACTAAATTCTTAATAAATCTCAAACTTTTGCTAAGTTACCCAGTCCGCACTGATAAAATGTCTTCATTGGTATCTTATGTATCATTTGAAAGCATAAATTCACAGAAAATTTGTTCACCCCAATTCTGAAAAATCCACCCATGCCGGCATCACAGATTTTTTTGGATTTTTGGCTCAAAACACAAACTCACAAAATTCTTAATAAATCTCAAACTTTTGCTAATTTACCCAGTCCGCACTGATAAAATGTCTTCAGTAGTATCATCTGTATCATTTGAAAGCATAAATTCACCGAAAATTTGTTCACCCCAAATCTGAAAAATCGACCCATGCTGGCATCACAATTTTTGGGGGATTTTTGACCAAAAACACAAACTAACAAAATTCTTAATAAATCTCTAACTTTTGCTTATATACCCAGTCCGCACTGATAAAATGTCTTCAGTAGTATCTTCTGTATCATTTGAAAGCATAAATTCACCGAAAAATTTTTCACCCCCAATCTGAAAAATCGACCCATGCCGGCATCACAATTTTTTGGGGATTTTTGACCAAAAACACAAAATTTGTAATAAATCTCTAACTTTTGCTTATATACACAGTCCGCACTAATAAAATGTCTTCAGTAGTATCTTATGTATCATTTGAAAGCATAAATTCACCGAAAATTTGTTCACCCCAAATCTGAAAAATTTACCCATGCCGGCATCACAGATTTACGGGGATTTTTGGCCAAAAACACAAACTCACTAAATTCTGAATAAATCTCAAACTTTTGCTAATTTACCCAGTCCGCACTGATAAAATGTCTGTAGTAGTATCTTCTGTATCATTTGAAAGCATAAAATCACAGAAATTTTTTTCACCCCAAATCTGAAAAATCGACCCATGCCGGCATCACAGTTTTTTGGGATTTTTGGCCAAAAACATAAACTCACTAAATTCTTAATAAATCTCAAACTTTTGCTAAGTTACCCAGTCCGCACTGATAAAATGTCTTCATTGGTATCTTATGTATCATTTGAAAGCATAAATTCACAGAAAATTTGTTCACCCCAATTCTGAAAAATCCACCCATGCCGGCATCACAGATTTTTTTGGATTTTTGGCTCAAAACACAAACTCACAAAATTCTTAATAAATCTCAAACTTTTGCTAATTTACCCAGTCCACACTGATAAAATGTCTTCAGTAGTATCATCTGTATCATTTGAAAGCATAAATTCACCGAAAATTTGTTCACCCCAAATCTGAAAAATCGACCCATGCCGGCATCACAATTTTTGGGGGATTTTTGACCAAAAACACAAACTCACAAAATTCGTAATAAATCTCTAACTTTTGCTTATATACCCAGTCCGCACTGATAAAATGTCTTCAGTAGTATCTTCTGTATCATTTGAAAGCATAAATTCACCGAAATTTTTTTCACCCGAAATCTGAAAAATCGACCCATGCCGGCATCACAATTTTTTGGGGATTTTTGACCAAAAACACAAACTCACAAAATTCGTAATAAATCTCTAACTTTTGCTTATATACCCAGTCCGCACTGATAAAATGTCTTCAGTAGTATCTTATGTATCATTTGAAAGCATAAATTCACCGAAAATTTGTTCACCCAAATCTGAAAAATTTACCCATGCCGGCATCACAGATTTTTTTAATTTTTGACCAAAAACACAAACTCACTAAATTCTTAATAAATCTCAAACTTTTGCTCATTTACCCAGTCCGCACTGATAAAATGTCTTCAGTAGTATCTTCTGTATCATTTGAAAGCATAAATTCACCGAAAATTTGTTCACCCCAAATCTGAAAAATCGACCCATGCCGGCATCACAGATTGTTTTGGATTTTTGACCAAAAACACAAACTCACAAAATTCATAATGAATCCCTAACTTTTGCTTATATACCCAGTCTGCACTGATAAAATGTCTTCAGTAGTATCTTATGTATCATTTGAAAGCATAAATTCACCGAAAATTTGTTCACCCCAAATCTGAAAAATCGACCCATGCCGGCATCACAGATTTTTTGGGATTTTTGAACAAAATTCATAATAAATCTCTAACTTTTGCTTATATACCCAGTCCGCACTGATAAAATGTCTTCAGTAGTATCTTCTGTATCATTTGAAAGCATAAATTCACCGAAAATTTGTTCACCCCAAATCTGAAAAATTGACCCATGCCGGCATCACAGATTTTTTTTTATTTTTGACCAAAAACACAAAGACACTAAATTCTTAATAAATCTCAAACTTTTGCTAATTTACCCAGCCCGCACTGATGAAATGTCTGCAGTAGTATCTTCTGTATCATTTGAAAGCATAAATTCACCGAAAATTTGTTCACCCCAAATCTGAAAAATCGACCCATGCCGGCATCACAATTTTTTGGGGATTTTTGACCAAAAACACTAACTCACAAAATTTGTAATAAATCTCTAACTTTTGCTTATATACCCAGTCCGCACTGATAAAATGTCTTCAGTAGTATCTTATGTATTATTTGAAAGTATAAATTCACCGAAAATTTTTTCACCCCAAATCTGAAAAATCGACCCATGCCGGCATCACAGTTTTTTGGGATTTTTGGCCAAAAACACAAACTCACTAAATTCTTAATAAATCTCAAACTTTTGCTAAGTTACCCAGTCCGCATTGATAAAATGTCTTCATTGGTATCTTATGTATCATTTGAAAGCATAAATTCACAGAAAATTTGTTCACCCCAATTCTGAAAAATCCACCCATGCCGTCATCACAGATTTTTTTGGATTTTTGGCTCAAAACACAAACTCACAAAATTCTTAATAAATCTCAAACTTTTGCTAATTTACCCAGTCCGCACTGATAAAATGTCTTCAGTAGTATCATCTGTATCATTTGAAAGCATAAATTCACCGAAAATTTGTTCACCCCAAATCTGAAAAATCGACCCATGCCGGCATCACAATTTTTTGGGGATTTTTGACCAAAAACACAAACTCACAAAATTCGTAATAAATCTCTAACTTTTGCTTATATACCCAGTCCGCACTGATAAAATGTCTTCAGTAGTATCATCTGTATCATTTGAAAGCATAAAATCACAGAAATTTTTTCACCCCAAATCTGAAAAATCGACCCATGCCGGCATCACAGTTTTTTGGGATTTTTGGCCAAAAACACAAACTCACTAAATTCTTAATAAATCTCAAACTTTTGCTAAGTTACCCAGTCCGCACTGATAAAATGTCTTCATTGGTATCTTATGTATCATTTGAAAGCATAAATTCACAGAAAATTTGTTCACCCCAATTCTGAAAAATCCACCCATGCCGGCATCACAGATTTTTTTGGATTTTTGGCTCAAAACACAAACTCACAAAATTCTTAATAAATCTCAAACTTTTGCTAATTTACCCAGTCCGCACTGATAAAATGTCTTCAGTAGTATCATCTGTATCATTTGAAAGCATAAATTCACCGAAAATTTGTTCACCCCAAATCTGAAAAATCGACCCATGCCGGCATCACAATTTTTTGGGGATTTTTGACCAAAAACACAAACTCACAAAATTCGTAATAAATCTCTAACTTTTGCTTATATACCCAGTCCGCACTGATAAAATGTCTTCAGTAGTATCATCTGTATCATTTGAAAGCATAAAATCACAGAAATTTTTTCACCCCAAATCTGAAAAATCGACCCATGCCGGCATCACAGTTTTTTGGGATTTTTGGCCAAAAACACAAACTCACTAAATTCTTAATAAATCTCAAACTTTTGCTAAGTTACCCAGTCCGCACTGATAAAATGTCTTCATTGGTATCTTATGTATCATTTGAAAGCATAAATTCACAGAAAATTTGTTCACCCCAATTCTGAAAAATCCACCCATGCCGGCATCACAGATTTTTTTGGATTTTTGGCTCAAAACACAAACTCACAAAATTCTTAATAAATCTCAAACTTTTGCTAATTTACCCAGTCCGCACTGATAAAATGTCTTCAGTAGTATCATCTGTATCATTTGAAAGCATAAATTCACCGAAAATTTGTTCACCCCAAATCTGAAAAATCGACCCATGCTGGCATCACAATTTTTGGGGGATTTTTGACCAAAAACACAAACTAACAAAATTCTTAATAAATCTCTAACTTTTGCTTATATACCCAGTCCGCACTGATAAAATGTCTTCAGTAGTATCTTCTGTATCATTTGAAAGCATAAATTCACCGAAAAATTTTTCACCCCCAATCTGAAAAATCGACCCATGCCGGCATCACAATTTTTTGGGGATTTTTGACCAAAAACACAAAATTTGTAATAAATCTCTAACTTTTGCTTATATACACAGTCCGCACTAATAAAATGTCTTCAGTAGTATCTTATGTATCATTTGAAAGCATAAATTCACCGAAAATTTGTTCACCCCAAATCTGAAAAATTTACCCATGCCGGCATCACAGATTTTTTAAATTTTTGAACAAAAACACAAACTCACAAAATTCTTAATAAATCTCAAACTTTTGCTAATTTACCCAGTCCGCACTGATAAAATGTCTTCAGTAGTATCTTCTGTATCATTTGAAAGCATAAATTCACCGAAAATTTGTTCACCCCAAATCTGAAAAATCGACCCATGCCGGCATCACAATTTTTGGCGGATTTTTGACCAAAAACACAAACTCACAAAATTCGTAATAAATCTCTAACTTTTGCTTATATACCCAGTCCGCACTGATAAAATGTCTTCAGTAGTATCTTATGTATCATTTGAAAGCATAAATTCACCGAAAATTTGTTCACCCCAAATCTGAAAAATTTACCCATGCCGACATCACAGATTTTTAAAATTTTTGACCAAAAACACAAACTCACAAAATTCTTAATAAATCTCAAACTTTTGCTAATTTACCCAGTCCGCAATGATAAAATGTCTGCAGTAGTATCTTCTGTATCATTTGAAAGCATAAATTCACCGAAAATTTGTTCACCCCAAATCTGAAAAATCGACCCATGCCGGCATCACAATTTTTTGGGGATTTTTGACCAAAAACACAAAGTCACTAAATTCTTAATAAATCTCAAACTTTTGCTATTTTACCCAGTCCGCACAGATAAAATGTCTGCAGTAGTATCTTCTGTATCATTTGAAAGCATAAATTCACCGAAAATTTGTTCACCCCAAATCTGAAAAATTGACCCATGCCGGCATCACAGATTTTTAAAATTTTTGACCAAAAACACAAACTAACAAAATTCTTAATAAATTTCAAACTTTTGCTAATTTACCCAGTCCGCACTGATAAAATGTCTGCAGTAGTATCTTCTGTATCATTTGAAAGCATAAATTCACCGAAAATTTGTTCACCCCAAATCTGAAAAATCGACCCATGCCGGCATCACAATTTTTTGGGGATTTTTGACCAAAAACACAAACTAACAAAATTCTTAATAAATCTCTAACTTTTGCTTATATACCCAGTCCGCACTGATAAAATGTCTTCAGTAGTATCTTCTGTATCATTTGAAAGCATAAATTCACCGAAAAATTTTTCACCCCAAATCTGAAAAATCGACCCATGCCGGCATCACAATTTTTTGGGGATTTTTGACCAAAAACACAAACTCACAAAATTCGTAATAAATCTCTAACTTTTGCTTATTATACCCAGTCCGCACTGATTAAATGTCTTCAGTAGTATCTTATGTATCATTTGAAAGCATAAATTCACCGAAAATTTGTTCACCCCAAATCTGAAAAATTTACCCATGCCGGCATCACAGATTTTTTAAATTTTTGACCAAAAACACAAACTCACAAAATTCTTATTAAATCTCAAACTTTTGCTAATTTACCCAGTCCGCACTGATAAAATGTCTTCAGTAGTATCTTCTGTATCATTTGAAAGCATAAATTCACCGAAAAATTTTTCACCCCAAATCTGAAAAATCGACCCATGCCGGCATCACAATTTTTTTTGGATTTTTGACCAAAAACACAAACTCACAAAATTCGTAATAAATCTCTAACTTTTGCTTATATACCCAGTCCGCACTGATAAAATGTCTTCAGTAGTATCTTATGTATCATTTGAAAGCATCAATTCACTGAAAAATTTTTCACCCCAAATCTGAAAAATCGACCCATGCCGGCATCACAGATTTTTGGGGGATTTTTGACCAAAAACACAAACTCACAAAATTCTTAATAAATCTCTAACTTTTGCTTATATACCCAGTCCGCACTGATAAAATGTCTTCAGTAGTATCTTATGTATCATTTGAAAGCATCAATTCACTGAAAAATTTTTCACCCCCAATCTGAAAAATCGACCCATGCCGGCATCACAATTTTTTGGGGATTTTTGACCAAAAACACAAAATTTGTAATAAATCTCTAACTTTTGCTTATATACACAGTCCGCACTAATAAAATGTCTTCAGTAGTATCTTATGTATCATTTGAAAGCATAAATTCACCGAAAATTTGTTCACCCCAAATCTGAAAAATTTACCCATGCCGGCATCACAGATTTTTTAAATTTTTGAACAAAAACACAAACTCACAAAATTCTTAATAAATCTCAAACTTTTGCTAATTTACCCAGTCCGCACTGATAAAATGTCTTCAGTAGTATCTTCTGTATCATTTGAAAGCATAAATTCACCGAAAATTTGTTCACCCCAAATCTGAAAAATCGACCCATGCCGGCATCACAATTTTTGGCGGATTTTTGACCAAAAACACAAACTCACAAAATTCGTAATAAATCTCTAACTTTTGCTTATATACCCAGTCCGCACTGATAAAATGTCTTCAGTAGTATTTTATGTATCATTTGAAAGCATAAATTCACCGAAAATTTGTTCACCCCAAATCTGAAAAATCGACCCATGCCGGCATCACAATTTTTTGGGGATTTTTGACCAAAAACACAAACTAACAAAATTCTTAATAAATCTCTAACTTTTGCTTATATACCCAGTCCGCACTGATAAAATGTCTTCAGTAGTATCTTCTGTATCATTTGAAAGCATAAATTCACCGAAAAATTTTTCACCCCAAATCTGAAAAATCGACCCATGCCGGCATCACAATTTTTTGGGGATTTTTGACCAAAAACACAAACTCACAAAATTCGTAATAAATCTCTAACTTTTGCTTATTATACCCAGTCCGCACTGATTAAATGTCTTCAGTAGTATCTTATGTATCATTTGAAAGCATAAATTCACCGAAAATTTGTTCACCCCAAATCTGAAAAATTTACCCATGCCGGCATCACAGATTTTTTAAATTTTTGACCAAAAACACAAACTCACAAAATTCTTATTAAATCTCAAACTTTTGCTAATTTACCCAGTCCGCACTGATAAAATGTCTTCAGTAGTATCTTCTGTATCATTTGAAAGCATAAATTCACCGAAAAATTTTTCACCCCAAATCTGAAAAATCGACCCATGCCGGCATCACAATTTTTTTTGGATTTTTGACCAAAAACACAAACTCACAAAATTCGTAATAAATCTCTAACTTTTGCTTATATACCCAGTCCGCACTGATAAAATGTCTTCAGTAGTATCTTATGTATCATTTGAAAGCATCAATTCACTGAAAAATTTTTCACCCCAAATCTGAAAAATCGACCCATGCCGGCATCACAGATTTTTGGGGGATTTTTGACCAAAAACACAAACTCACAAAATTCTTAATAAATCTCTAACTTTTGCTTATATACCCAGTCCGCACTGATAAAATGTCTTCAGTAGTATCTTATGTATCATTTGAAAGCATCAATTCACTGAAAAATTTTTCACCCCCAATCTGAAAAATCGACCCATGCCGGCATCACAATTTTTTGGGGATTTTTGACCAAAAACACAAAATTTGTAATAAATCTCTAACTTTTGCTTATATACACAGTCCGCACTAATAAAATGTCTTCAGTAGTATCTTATGTATCATTTGAAAGCATAAATTCACCGAAAATTTGTTCACCCCAAATCTGAAAAATTTACCCATGCCGGCATCACAGATTTTTTAAATTTTTGAACAAAAACACAAACTCACAAAATTCTTAATAAATCTCAAACTTTTGCTAATTTACCCAGTCCGCACTGATAAAATGTCTTCAGTAGTATCTTCTGTATCATTTGAAAGCATAAATTCACCGAAAATTTGTTCACCCCAAATCTGAAAAATCGACCCATGCCGGCATCACAATTTTTGGCGGATTTTTGACCAAAAACACAAACTCACAAAATTCGTAATAAATCTCTAACTTTTGCTTATATACCCAGTCCGCACTGATAAAATGTCTTCAGTAGTATTTTATGTATCATTTGAAAGCATAAATTCACCGAAAATTTGTTCACCCCAAATCTGAAAAATTTACCCATGCCGACATCACAGATTTTTAAAATTTTTGACCAAAAACACAAACTCACAAAATTCTTAATAAATCTCAAACTTTTGCTAATTTACCCAGTCCGCAATGATAAAATGTCTGCAGTAGTATCTTCTGTATCATTTGAAAGCATAAATTCACCGAAAATTTGTTCACCCCAAATCTGAAAAATCGACCCATGCCGGCATCACAATTTTTGGGGGATTTTTGACCAAAAACACAAAGTCACTAAATTCTTAATAAATCTCAAACTTTTGCTATTTTACCCAGTCCGCACAGATAAAATGTCTGCAGTAGTATCTTCTGTATCATTTGAAAGCATAAATTCACCGAAAATTTGTTCACCCCAAATCTGAAAAATTGACCCATGCCGGCATCACAGATTTTTAAAATTTTTGACCAAAAACACAAACTAACAAAATTCTTAATAAATTTCAAACTTTTGCTAATTTACCCAGTCCGCACTGATAAAATGTCTGCAGTAGTATCTTCTGTATCATTTGAAAGCATAAATTCACCGAAAATTTGTTCACCCCAAATCTGAAAAATCGACCCATGCCGGCATCACAATTTTTTGGGGATTTTTGACCAAAAACACAAACTAACAAAATTCTTAATAAATCTCTAACTTTTGCTTATATACCCAGTCCGCACTGATAAAATGTCTTCAGTAGTATCTTCTGTATCATTTGAAAGCATAAATTCACCGAAAAATTTTTCACCCCAAATCTGAAAAATCGACCCATGCCGGCATCACAATTTTTTGGGGATTTTTGACCAAAAACACAAACTCACAAAATTCGTAATAAATCTCTAACTTTTGCTTATTATACCCAGTCCGCACTGATTAAATGTCTTCAGTAGTATCTTATGTATCATTTGAAAGCATAAATTCACCGAAAATTTGTTCACCCCAAATCTGAAAAATTTACCCATGCCGGCATCACAGATTTTTTAAATTTTTGACCAAAAACACAAACTCACAAAATTCTTATTAAATCTCAAACTTTTGCTAATTTACCCAGTCCGCACTGATAAAATGTCTTCAGTAGTATCTTCTGTATCATTTGAAAGCATAAATTCACCGAAAAATTTTTCACCCCAAATCTGAAAAATCGACCCATGCCGGCATCACAATTTTTTTTGGATTTTTGACCAAAAACACAAACTCACAAAATTCGTAATAAATCTCTAACTTTTGCTTATATACCCAGTCCGCACTGATAAAATGTCTTCAGTAGTATCTTATGTATCATTTGAAAGCATCAATTCACTGAAAAATTTTTCACCCCAAATCTGAAAAATCGACCCATGCCGGCATCACAATTTTTTGGGGATTTTTGACCAAAAACACAAAGTCACAAAATTCTTAATAAATCTCAAACTTTTGCTAATTTACCCAGTCCGCACTGATAAAATGTCTTCAGTAGTATCTTCTGTATCATTTGAAAGCATAAATTCACCGAAAATTTGTTCACCCCAAATCTGAAAAATCGACCCATGCCGGCATCACAGATTTTTGGGGGATTTTTGACCAAAAACACAAAGTCACTAAATTCTTAATAAATCTCAAACTTTTGCTTATATACCCAGTCCGCACTGATAAAATGTCTTCAGTAGTATCTTATGTATCATTTGAAAGCATAAATTCACCGAAAATTTGTTCACCCCAAATCTGAAAAATTGACCCATGCCGGCATCACAGATTTTTTAAATTTTTGACCAAAAACACAAACTAACAAAATTCTTAATAAATCTCTAACTTTTGCTTATATACCCAGTCCGCACTGATAAAATGTCTTCAGTAGTATCTTCTATATCATTTGAAAGCATAAATTTACCGAAAAAATTTTTCACCCCAAATCTGAAAAATCGACCCATGCCGGCATCACAATTTTTTGGGGAGTTTTGACCAAAAACACAAACTCACAAAATTCGTAATAAATCTCTAACTTTTGCTTATGTACACAGTCCGCACTGATTAAATGTCTTCTGTAGTATCTTATGTATCATTTGAAAGCATAAATTCACCGAAAATTTGTTCACCCCAAATCTGAAAAATTTACCCATGCTGGCATCACAGATTTTTTAAATTTTTGAACGAAAACACAAACTCACAAAATTCTTAATAAATCTCAAACTTTTGCCCATTTACCCAGTCCGCACTGATAAAATGTCTTCAGTAGTATCTTCTGTATCATTTGAAAGCATAAATTCACCGAAAATTTGTTCACCCCAAATCTGAAAAATCGACCCATGCCGGCATCACAATTTTGGGGGGATTTTTGACCAAAAACACAAACTCACAAAATTCGTAATAAATCTCTAACTTTTGCTTATATACCCAGTCCGCACTGATAAAATGTCTTCAGTAGTATCTTATGTATCATTTGAAAGCATAAATTCACCGAAAATTTGTTCACCCCAAATCTGAAAAATCGACCCATGCCGGCATCACAATTTTTGGGGGATTTTTGACCAAAAACACAAACTCACAAAATTCTTAATAAATCTCAAACTTTTGCTAATTTACCCAGTCCGCACTGATAAAATGTCTTCAGTAGTATCTTCTGTATCATTTGAAAGCATAAATTCACCGAAAATTTGTTCACCCCAAATCTGAAAAATCGACCCATGCCGGCATCACAATTTTTGGGGGATTTTTGGCCAAAAACACAAACTCACAAAATTCTTAATAAATCTCAAACTTTTCCTAATTTACCCAGTCCGCACTGATAAAATGTCTTCAGTAGTATCTTATGTATCATTTGAAAGCATAAATTCACTGAAAATTTGTTCACCCCAAATCTGAAAAATTTACCCATGCCGGCATCACAGATTTTTAAAATTTTTGACCAAAAACACAAACTCACAAAATTCTTAATAAATCTCAAACTTTTGCTAATTTACCCACTCCGCACTGATAAAATGTCTGCAGTAGTATCTTCTGTATCATTTGAAAGCATAAATTCACCGAAAATTTGTTCACCCCAAATCTGAAAAATCGACCCATGCCGGCATCACAATTTTTTGGGGATTTTTGACCAAAAACACAAAGTCACTAAATTCTTAATAAATCTCAAACTTTTGCTAATTTACCCAGTCCCATCAGATAAAATGTCTGCAGTAGTATCTTCTGTATCATTTGAAAGCATAAATTCACCAAAAATTTGTTCACCCCAAATCTGAAAAATTGACCCATGCCGGCATCACAGATTTTTTAAATTTTTGACCAAAAACACAAACTCACAAAATTCTTAATAAATCTCTAACTTTTGCTTATATACCCAGTCCGCACTTATAAAATGTCTTCAGTAGTATCTTCTGTATCATTTGAAAGCATAAATTCACCGAAAAATTTTTCACCCCAAATCTGAAAAATCGACCCATGCCGGCATCACAATTTTTTGGGGATTTTTGACCAAAAACACAAACTCACAAAATTCGTAATAAATCTCTAACTTTTGCTTATATAAACAAAAACCAAAAAACACAAACTAACAAAATTCTTAATAAATTTCAAACTTTTGCTAATTTACCCAGTCCGCACTGATAAAATGTCTGCAGTAGTATCTTCTGTATCATTTGAAAGCATAAATTCACCGAAAATTTGTTCACCCCAAATCTGAAAAATCGACCCATGCCGGCATCACAATTTTTTGGGGATTTTTGACCAAAAACACAAACTAACAAAATTCTTAATAAATCTCTAACTTTTGCTTATATACCCAGTCCGCACTGATAAAATGTCTTCAGTAGTATCTTCTGTATCATTTGAAAGCATAAATTCACCGAAAAATTTTTCACCCCAAATCTGAAAAATCGACCCATGCCGGCATCACAATTTTTTGGGGATTTTTGACCAAAAACACAAACTCACAAAATTCGTAATAAATCTCTAACTTTTGCTTATTATACCAAGTCCGCACTGATTAAATGTCTTCAGTAGTATCTTATGTATCATTTGAAAGCATAAATTCACCGAAAATTTGTTCACCCCAAATCTGAAAAATTTACCCATGCCGGCATCACAGATTTTTTAAATTTTTGACCAAAAACACAAACTCACAAAATTCTTATTAAATCTCAAACTTTTGCTAATTTACCCAGTCCGCACTGATAAAATGTCTTCAGTAGTATCTTCTGTATCATTTGAAAGCATAAATTCACCGAAAAATTTTTCACCCCAAATCTGAAAAATCGACCCATGCCGGCATCACAATTTTTTTTGGATTTTTGACCAAAAACACAAACTCACAAAATTCGTAATAAATCTCTAACTTTTGCTTATATACCCAGTCCGCACTGATAAAATGTCTTCAGTAGTATCTTATGTATCATTTGAAAGCATCAATTCACTGAAAAATTTTTCACCCCAAATCTGAAAAATCGACCCATGCCGGCATCACAATTTTTTGGGGATTTTTGACCAAAAACACAAAGTCACAAAATTCTTAATAAATCTCAAACTTTTGCTAATTTACCAAGTCCGCACTGATAAAATGTCTTCAGTAGTATCTTCTGTATCATTTGAAAGCATAAATTCACCGAAAATTTGTTCACCCCAAATCTGAAAAATCGACCCATGCCGGCATCACAGATTTTTGGGGGATTTTTGACCAAAAACACAAACTCACAAAATTCTTAATAAATCTCTAACTTTTGCTTATATACCCAGTCCGCACTGATAAAATGTCTTCAGTAGTATCTTCTGTATCATTTGAAAGCATAAATTCACCGAAAAATTTTTCACCCCAAATCTGAAAAATCGACCCATGCCGGCATCACAATTTTTTGGGGATTTTTGACCAAAAACACAAACTCACAAAATTCGTAATAAATCTCTAACTTTTGCTTATATACCCAGTCCGCACTGATAAAATGTCTTCAGTAGTATCTTATGTATCATTTGAAAGCATAAATTCACCGAAAATTTGTTCACCCCAAATCTGAAAAATTTACCCATGCCGGCATCACAGATTTTTTAAATTTTTGACCAAAAACACAAAGTCACAAAATTCTTAATAAATCTCAAACTTTTGCTAATTTACCCAGTCCGCACTGATAAAATGTCTGCAGTAGTATCTTCTGTATCATTTGCAAGCATAAATTCACCGAAAATTTGTTCACCCCAAATCTGAAAAATCGACCCATGCCGGCATCACAATTTTTTGTTGATTTTTGACCAAAAACACAAACTAACAAAATTCTTAATAAATCTCTAACTTTTGCTCATTTACCCAGTCCGCACTGATAAAATGTCTTCAGTAGTATCTTCTGTATCATTTGAAAGCATAAATTCACCGAAAATTTGTTCACCCCAAATCTGAAAAATCGACCCATGCCGGCATCACAGATTTTTGGGGGATTTTTGACCAAAAACACAAACTCACAAAATTCTTAATAAATCTCTAACTTTTGCTTATATACCCAGTCCGCACTGATAAAATGTCTTCAGTAGTATCTTCTGTATCATTTGAAAGCATAAATTCACCGAAAAATTTTTCACCCCAAATCTGAAAAATCGACCCATGCCGGCATCACAATTTTTTGGGGATTTTTGACCAAAAACACAAACTCACAAAATTCGTAATAAATCTCTAACTTTTGCTTATATACCCAGTCCGCACTGATAAAATGTCTTCAGTAGTATCTTATGTATCATTTGAAAGCATAAATTCACCGAAAATTTGTTCACCCCAAATCTGAAAAATTTACCCATGCCGGCATCACAGATTTTTTAAATTTTTGACCAAAAACACAAAGTCACAAAATTCTTAATAAATCTCAAACTTTTGCTAATTTACCCAGTCCGCACTGATAAAATGTCTGCAGTAGTATCTTCTGTATC
This sequence comes from Asterias amurensis, assembly GCF_032118995.1. Taxonomy (NCBI): domain Eukaryota; kingdom Metazoa; phylum Echinodermata; class Asteroidea; order Forcipulatida; family Asteriidae; genus Asterias; species Asterias amurensis. Next base: position 5,969,961 of record NC_092666.1, read on the forward strand.
ATTTGCAAGCATAAATTCACCGAAAATTTGTTCACCCCAAATCTGAAAAATCGACCCATGCCGGCATCACAATTTTTTTGGGGATTTTTGACCAAAAACACAAACTAACAAAATTCTTAATAAATCTCTAACTTTTGCTCATTTACCCAGTCCGCACTGATAAAATGTCTTCAGTAGTATCTTATGTATCATTTGAAAGCATAAACTCACCGAAAAATTTTTCACCCCAAATCTGAAAAATCGACCCATGCCGGCATCACAATTTTTGGGGGATTTTTGACCAAAAACACAAACTAACAAAATTCTTAATAAATCTCTAACTTTTGCTTATATACCCAGTCCGCACTAATAAAATGTCTTCAGTAGTATCTTATGTATCATTTGAAAGCATAAATTCACCGAAAATTTGTTCACCCCAAATCTGAAAAATTTACCCATGCCGGCATCACAGATTTTTTAAATTGTTGAACAAAAACACAAACTCACAAAATTCTTAATAAATCTCAAACTTTTGCTAATTTACCCAGTCCGCACTGATAAAATGTCTTCAGTAGTATCTTCTGTATCATTTGAAAGCATAAATTCACCGAAAATTTGTTCACCCCAAATCTGAAAAATCGACCCATGCCGGCATCACAATTTTTGGGGGATTTTTGACCAAAAACACAAACTCACAAAATTCATAATAAATCTCTAACTTTTGCTTATATACCCAGTCCGCACTGATAAAATGTCTTCAGTAGTATCTTATGTATCATTTGAAAGCATAAATTCACCGAAAATTTGTTCACCCCAAATTTGAAAAATTGACCCATGCCGGCATCACAGATTTTTTAAATTTTTGACCAAAAACACAAACTCACAAAATTCTTAATAAATCTCTAACTTTTGCTTATATACCCAGTCCGCACTGATAAAATGTCTTCAGTAGTATCTTCTGTATCATTTGAAAGCATAAATTCACCGAAAAATTTTTCACCCCAAATCTGAAAAATCGACCCATGCCGGCATCACAATTTTTGGGGGATTTTTGACCAAAAACACAAAGTCACTAAATTCTTAATAAATCTCAAACTTTTGCTAATTTACCCAGTCCGCACTGATAAAATGTCTGCAGTAGTATCTTCTGTATCATTTGAAAGCATAAATTCACCGAAAAATTGTTCACCCCAAATTTGAAAAATTGACCCATGCCGACATCACAGATTTTTTAAATTTTTGACCAAAAACACAAACTAACAAAATTCTTAATAAATCTCTAACTTTTGCTTATATACCCAGTCCACACTGATAAAATGTTTTCAGTATTCAGTAGTATCTTCTGTATCATTTGAAAGCATAAATTCACCGAAAAATTTTTCACCCCAAATCTGAAAAATCGACCCATGCCGGCATCACAATTTTTTGGGGATTTTTGACCAAAAACACAAACTCACAAAATTCGTAATAAATCTCTAACTTTTGCTTATATACCCAGTCCCAATAATAAAATGTCTTCAGTAGTATCTTATGTATCATTTGAAAGCATAAATTCACCGAAAATTTGTTCACCCCAAATCTGAAAAATTTACCCATGCCGGCCTTACAGATTTTTTAAATTTTTGAACAAAAACACAAACTCACAAAATTCTTAATAAATCTCAAACTTTTGCTAATTTACCCAGTCCGCACTGATAAAATGTCTTCAGTAGTATCTTCTGTATCATTTGAAAGCATAAATTCACCGAAAATTTGTTCACCCCAAATCTGAAAAATCGACCCATGCCGGCATCACAATTTTTTGGGGATTTTTGACCAAAAACACAAAGTCACTAAATTCTTAATAAATCTCAAACTTTTGCTAATTTACCCAGTCCGCACAGATAAAATGTCTGCAGTAGTATCTTCTGTATCATTTGAAAGCATAATTTCACCGAAAATTTGTTCACCCCAAATCTGAAAAATTTACCCATGCCGGCATCACAGATTTTTTTAATTTTTGACCAAAAACACAAACTCACAAAATTCTTAATAAATCTCAAACTTTTGCTAATTTACCCAGTCCGCACTGATAAAATGTCTGCAGTAGTATCTTCTGTATCATTTGAAAGCATAAATTCACCGAAAAATTGTTCACCCCAAATCTGAAAAATCGACCCATGCCGGCATCACAATTTTTTGGGGATTTTTGACCAAAAACACAAACTAACAAAATTCTTAATAAATCTCTAACTTTTGCTTATATACCCAGTCCACACTGATAAAATGTTTTCAGTATTCAGTAGTATCTTCTGTATCATTTGAAAGCATAAATTCACCGAAAAATTTTTCACCCCAAATCTGAAAAATCGACCCATGCCGGCATCACAATTTTTTGGGGATCTTTGACCAAACTCACAAAACTCGTAATAAATCTCTAACTTTTGCTTATATACCCCGTCCGCACTGATAAAATGTCTTCAGTAGTATCTTATGTATCATTTGAAAGCATAAATTCACCGAAAATTTGTTCACCCCAAATCTGAAAAATTTACCCATGCCGGCATCACAGATTTTTTAAATTTTTGACCAAAAACACAAACTCACAAAATTCTTAATAAATCTCAAACTTTTGCTAATTTACCCAGTCCGCACTGATAAAATGTCTGCAGTAGTATCTTCTGTATCATTTGAAAGCATAAATTCACCGAAAATTTGTTCACCCCAATTCTGAAAAATCGACCCATGCCGGCATCACAATTTTTTGGGGATTTTTGACCAAAAACACAAACTAACAAAATTCTTAATAAATCTCTAACTTTTGCTTATATACCCAGTCCGCACTGATAAAATGTCTTCAGTAGTATCTTCTGTATCATTTGAAAGCATAAATTCACCGAAAATTTGTTCACCCCAAATCTGAAAAATCGACCCATGCCGGCATCACAATTTTTTGGGGATTTTTGACCAAAAACACAAACTCACAAAATTCGTAATAAATCTCTAACTTTTGCTTATATACCCAGTCCGCACTGATAAAATGTCTTCAGTAGTATCTTGTGTATCATTTGAAAGCATAAATTCACCGAAAATGTGTTCACCCCAAATCTGAAAAATCGACCCATGCCGGCATCACAATTTTTTGGGGATTTTTGACCAAAAACACAAACTCACAAAATTCGTAATAAATCTCTAACTTTTGCTTATATACCCAGTCCGCACTGATAAAATGTCTTCAGTAGTATCTTATGTATCATTTGAAAGCATAAATTCACTGAAAATGTGTTCACCCCAAATCTGAAAAATTTACCCATGCCGGCATCACAGATTTTTTAAATTTTTGACCAAAAACACAAAGTCACAAAATTCTTAATAAATCTCAAACTTTTGCTAATTTACCCAGTCCGCACTGATAAAATGTCTGCAGTAGTATCTTCTGTATCATTTGAAAGCATAAATTCACCGAAAATTTGTTCACCCCAAATCTGAAAAATCGACCCATGCCGGCATCACAATTTTTTGGGGATTTTTGACCAAAAACACAAACTAACAAAATTCTTAATAAATCTCTAACTTTTGCTTATATACCCAGTCCGCACTGATAAAATGTCTTCAGTAGTATCTTATGTATCATTTGAAAGCATAAATTCACCGAAAATTTGTTCACCCCAAATCTGAAAAATTTACCCATGCCGGCATCACAGATTTTTTAAATTTTTGACCAAAAACACAAAGTCACAAAATTCTTAATAAATCTCAAACTTTTGCTAATTTACCCAGTCCGCACTGATAAAATGTCTGCAGTAGTATCTTCTGTATCATTTGCAAGCATAAATTCACCGAAAATTTGTTCACCCCAAATCTGAAAAATCGACCCATGCCGGCATCACAATTTTTTGTTGATTTATGACCAAAAACACAAACTAACAAAATTCTTAATAAATCTCTAACTTTTGCTCATTTACCCAGTCCGCACTGATAAAATGTCTTCAGTAGTATCTTCTGTATCATTTGAAAGCATAAACTCACCGAAAAATTTTTCACCCCAAATCTGAAAAATCGACCCATGCCGGCATCACAATTTTTGGGGGATTTTTGACCAAAAACACAAACTAACAAAATTCTTAATAAATCTCTAACTTTTGCTTATATACCCAGTCCGCACTAATAAAATGTCTTCAGTAGTATCTTATGTATCATTTGAAAGCATAAATTCACCGAAAATTTGTTCACCCCAAATCTGAAAAATTTACCCATGCCGGCATCACAGATTTTTTAAATTTTTGAACAAAAACACAAACTCACAAAATTCTTAATAAATCTCAAACTTTTGCTAATTTACCCAGTCCGCACTGATAAAATGTCTTCAGTAGTATCTTCTGTATCATTTGAAAGCATAAATTCACTGAAAATTTGTTCACCCCAAATCTGAAAAATCGACCCATGCCGGCATCACAATTTTTTGGGGATTTTTGACCAAAAACACAAACTCACAAAATTCTTAATAAATCTCAAACTTTTGCTAAATTACCCAGTCCGCACTGATAAAATGTCTGCAGTAGTATCTTCTGTATCATTTGAAAGCATAAATTCACCGAAAATTTGTTCACCCCAAATCTGAAAAATCGACCCATGCCGGCATCACAATTTTTTGGGGATTTTTGACCAAAAACACAAAGTCACAAAATTCTTAATAAATCTCAAACTTTTGCTAATTTACCCAGTCCGCACTGATAAAATGTCTTCAGTAGTATCTTCTGTATCATTTGAAAGCATAAATTCACCGAAAATTTGTTCACCCCAAATCTGAAAAATCGACCCATGCTGGCATCACAGATTTTTGGGGGATTTTTGACCAAAAACACAAACTCACAAAATTCGTAATAAATCTTTAACTTTTGCTTATATACCCAGTCCGCACTGATAAAATGTCTTCAGTAGTATTTTATGTATCATTTGAAAGCATAAATTCACCGAAAATTTGTTCACCCCAAATCTGAAAAATTTACCCATGCCAGCATCACAGATTTTTTAAATTTTTGACCAAAAACACAAACTCACAAAATTCTTAATAAATCTCAAACTTTTGCTAATTTACCCAGTCCACACGGACAAAAATGTCTGCAGTAGTATCTTCTGTATCATTTGAAAGCATAAATTCACCGAAAATTTGTTCACCCCAAATCTGAAAAATCGACCCATGCCGGCATCACAATTTTTGGGGGATTTTTGACCAAAAACACAAAGTCACTAAATTCTTAATAAATCTCAAACTTTTGCTAATTTACCCAGTCCGCACTGATAAAATGTCTGCAGTAGTATCTTCTGTATCATTTGAAAGCATAAATTCACCGAAAAATTGTTCACCCCAAATTTGAAAAATTGACCCATGCCGACATCACAGATTTTTTAAATTTTTGACCAAAAACACAAACTAACAAAATTCTTAATAAATCTCTAACTTTTGCTCATTTACCCAGTCCGCACTGATAAAATGTCTTCAGTAGTATCTTATGTATCATTTGAAAGCATAAACTCACCGAAAAATTTTTCACCCCAAATCTGAAAAATCGACCCATGCCGGCATCACAATTTTTGGGGGATTTTTGACCAAAAACACAAACTAACAAAATTCTTAATAAATCTCTAACTTTTGCTTATATACCCAGTCCGCACTAATAAAATGTCTTCAGTAGTATCTTATGTATCATTTGAAAGCATAAATTCACCGAAAATTTGTTCACCCCAAATCTGAAAAATTTACCCATGCCGGCATCACAGATTTTTTAAATTGTTGAACAAAAACACAAACTCACAAAATTCTTAATAAATCTCAAACTTTTGCTAATTTACCCAGTCCGCACTGATAAAATGTCTTCAGTAGTATCTTCTGTATCATTTGAAAGCATAAATTCACCGAAAATTTGTTCACCCCAAATCTGAAAAATCGACCCATGCCGGCATCACAATTTTTGGGGGATTTTTGACCAAAAACACAAACTCACAAAATTCATAATAAATCTCTAACTTTTGCTTATATACCCAGTCCGCACTGATAAAATGTCTTCAGTAGTATCTTATGTATCATTTGAAAGCATAAATTCACCGAAAATTTGTTCACCCCAAATTTGAAAAATTGACCCATGCCGGCATCACAGATTTTTTAAATTTTTGACCAAAAACACAAACTCACAAAATTCTTAATAAATCTCTAACTTTTGCTTATATACCCAGTCCGCACTGATAAAATGTCTTCAGTAGTATCTTCTGTATCATTTGAAAGCATAAATTCACCGAAAAATTTTTCACCCCAAATCTGAAAAATCGACCCATGCCGGCATCACAATTTTTGGGGGATTTTTGACCAAAAACACAAAGTCACTAAATTCTTAATAAATCTCAAACTTTTGCTAATTTACCCAGTCCGCACTGATAAAATGTCTGCAGTAGTATCTTCTGTATCATTTGAAAGCATAAATTCACCGAAAAATTGTTCACCCCAAATTTGAAAAATTGACCCATGCCGACATCACAGATTTTTTAAATTTTTGACCAAAAACACAAACTAACAAAATTCTTAATAAATCTCTAACTTTTGCTTATATACCCAGTCCACACTGATAAAATGTTTTCAGTATTCAGTAGTATCTTCTGTATCATTTGAAAGCATAAATTCACCGAAAAATTTTTCACCCCAAATCTGAAAAATCGACCCATGCCGGCATCACAATTTTTTGGGGATTTTTGACCAAAAACACAAACTCACAAAATTCGTAATAAATCTCTAACTTTTGCTTATATACCCAGTCCCAATAATAAAATGTCTTCAGTAGTATCTTATGTATCATTTGAAAGCATAAATTCACCGAAAATTTGTTCACCCCAAATCTGAAAAATTTACCCATGCCGGCCTTACAGATTTTTTAAATTTTTGAACAAAAACACAAACTCACAAAATTCTTAATAAATCTCAAACTTTTGCTAATTTACCCAGTCCGCACTGATAAAATGTCTTCAGTAGTATCTTCTGTATCATTTGAAAGCATAAATTCACCGAAAATTTGTTCACCCCAAATCTGAAAAATCGACCCATGCCGGCATCACAATTTTTTGGGGATTTTTGACCAAAAACACAAAGTCACTAAATTCTTAATAAATCTCAAACTTTTGCTAATTTACCCAGTCCGCACAGATAAAATGTCTGCAGTAGTATCTTCTGTATCATTTGAAAGCATAATTTCACCGAAAATTTGTTCACCCCAAATCTGAAAAATTTACCCATGCCGGCATCACAGATTTTTTTAATTTTTGACCAAAAACACAAACTCACAAAATTCTTAATAAATCTCAAACTTTTGCTAATTTACCCAGTCCGCACTGATAAAATGTCTGCAGTAGTATCTTCTGTATCATTTGAAAGCATAAATTCACCGAAAAATTGTTCACCCCAAATCTGAAAAATCGACCCATGCCGGCATCACAATTTTTGGGGATTTTTGACCAAAAACACAAACTAACAAAATTCTTAATAAATCTCTAACTTTTGCTTATATACCCAGTCCACACTGATAAAATGTTTTCAGTATTCAGTAGTATCTTCTGTATCATTTGAAAGCATAAATTCACCGAAAAATTTTTCACCCCAAATCTGAAAAATCGACCCATGCCGGCATCACAATTTTTTGGGGATCTTTGACCAAACTCACAAAACTCGTAATAAATCTCTAACTTTTGCTTATATACCCCGTCCGCACTGATAAAATGTCTTCAGTAGTATCTTATGTATC